>NC_080075.1:76437337-76748308 GCF_949987535.1 Balaenoptera acutorostrata | reverse complement strand
CCTGGGTAATAATTACAAACTCTGTATAAAATATAAAGTACATAAAAGTAAAGGAGAGAAGCCCCAAATCAGGTTTTTTCCACAAATAAAATGCAAGGAAAAATAAGAGAGGGATGGAGGAAGAACCAATAAAATATTTTTAAGAGACACATCAAGCAATTACAAACAAAAGAATGTTATAAAGATCCTGATTCAAACTACTAAAAAATGACAAGAAAATCGAGAAGTTTAAAGTGGTGATATGTGATGATATTAAAATCTGTATTGTTCTCTTGTGTAACTATGGTGATTCAGTTGCATTTTTTTAAATGCCATTATCTTTTAGAATTCGTGAAATATTTAGGAATTAAATGATCTAATATGGTGTTTAATATTTGCTTTGAATTAAAATAAAGCAATATAGGGGTGTAGCTAAAACATGACTGGTCATGAGTTGATAACTGTTGAGGTTGGGTGGTGGGCACATAGCATTCATTATACTATTCTATTGTTTTACATGTTTATGCCTTATAGTAAAATTAATTTTAAAAATGAAGACAAACCAAAATCCAACTTATAAAGCAAAAGAATTAGTCAAATGATATTTTACTTCCAAAAAATACTCACTGTTATCTGCTTACAAAGAAAAAGTTCCTTCAGTGCTTTAAAGTATTTGCCTTATAAATCATTCAATATTAAACAAAGGGCGGGGGGAGGGGGATAAACAAATGTGAATTATGGGAGCCTATACGAATTGGAAATTGAACATAAATGAAGTAAAACTGCCTCTGAAATGATAATTCTAGTTTATGATAAAGTAGGATTGGATTAACAAACACCACCTCAGGATCAGAACTGTTTTGCAAAGCAAAGTACACTAGCAAACAAATATGTGAAAGATGTTTACCCTTTAGGAGAAGACAGGCATAGGTAATTGTGAGCCAGCTCTAAGCCCATTTGTAAACAGTAATACTATATTTTTACTGCTTCTCAGATTGTGGTCTGAACATTTGACATCTTTAATGTCTTTCAAAGATATTAAACGTTGCAGACAGGTGAGAAAGGACATATATCATTTCTGATTTGGTGTCGACGTTGCTGGCAAATGTGCATTTGTGTGCAGCCATCTCTAATAAACTGCTGGCTTCCTGGTTGTTATATAGCTCGCCCACTTCGAATAATTTATTGTCCCCCACATTATTGGCACCACTTTCTGAAAGCTGTGAGTGGAAAGGGGATTCTAATACATCACATTAAAAAAATAAGAGAAAACTCTAGATCAGTATGTTATTTTAAACAGCCTCTACTCATTAGGGAGGAAACTTATGGACCCAAAGTAAAAATGCCTCCCACATCTACTCAGAGAAGCAAAGAGGAGCAATGGAAATGGGTTTGTCTGCTGACCACTGTACGGATGCTGCCCTGCCTGTGTCTTGCACTCTGTGAGCGAAGCCAAATGGTCTCTTTGGTCTTATTCTTTATTTTAATTTCATTTTACAGGGGAGTAAAAACAAATTAAAAACTCAATCTTCACATCCTCCCAACAGAGGATATGTATTAGCTATCGATGCTGTGGATAGAGATACCTGAGTGTACTGTACTGGGGTCTCATCTTGACTGGCTCCTAATTAGATCTACCTTTCTGAATACAGATCCCTACCCGCAAAGTGGGGCTAAACCAGGACCTGTGGTTGGGAGGCTTCCGCTCAGTGTTGGCTCAGGGAGAGTTAGAGCTGTTGAAATTAAAGCTGGCTAACTGATGGGTAGTGAACTCCCTGTCACTATTTGTTGATGACCACTTGGCAAAGATGCTCTAGACCAGTGGTTTTTAAGCCTTGTAATTGTTTTGAAGTCATTAGAAATGCAATAGAGCTATGAAACTCCTCTATGTAAAAATATGTATGTTGAAATAAGATTACATATTACATAACACATCAGGGGCTCACGACCCCACACCCCCCATTAATGGTTCAGAATAAGTTTCTACATGTGGAGGAAACTTTGTCTGACCCTCAGGGTCTCTATATGCCCTTAGATTCTGTTATTCTTTAGGGAAGATTTTTAAAATAAAGAAGGATTCAAAGTGATTTTAAATTATTCCATCCTGCCCTCTGTAATTATCTGTAAACTGGCAAAACGGCCCTGATTCATTGCAAGTGAAATAATTATACAATTGACCCTTGAATAACACAGGTTTGAAATGTGCGGATACACGTGAATTTTTTTTTTAATAGTAAATACTGCAGTACTACACTATCCGCGGTTGGTTGAATCTGCAGATGTGAAACCGCAGATACAGAGGAATTGCGTATAGGGAGGGCTGACTATAAATTACATGGGGATTTTTGACTTTCGGGGAGGATCAGCACTCCTAACCCCCCCTCCTGCCCCATTAGCAGCAAATGACTTTGGCTTGGTTTCCATGAGAGCCAGCAATGGAGACAAATCCACAAACAACAACACTTTTCTCCCTACGTCATGAATATCCTGTGCTAATGCTCTTTCTGGCACATTCACTCAACTTGCTGCCCACTACTTCCCACCCAACATGTCCAAATTCAGTGCCTTTCACATGCCCTCTGAGTTTCTTCTCTCACTCTGAAGCCTCACCTGGTATTTTAGGCTTTGCTCACCTCCTCTCATCCTAACCTGTACAAAACAGAGTCTGGGGCACCATTCCACACATAATCACATTCCATCATATGCTCTTAGTTTCTCTGTCTTGTATGTTGTCTCATTTCGGAGAATAGACTGTAATATTCTAGATCATAGGTACCTAGTCAAATTTTCTTCAACTTTCCCACTAGAGCTAAAACACACATGAGATACTTAAGATAAGAAATACATATTGACTAAAAAAAATTTTTTTTGGCTTCTGTCTACTTTGAGAAACAATAAGATCTCCATGAGGGTAATTTAAAGGACAATCTTTTGAAAGAGAGCTAAGAAGTGATGAGCAAGCTTGCTCAATGTGCAAGAATCAATGCAAGTTTAGAGTTTTATATTTGAAAGGAATAATGATTAAGGGAAACTGTAAGACTGGATTAAAGAGTTGAAGAAAAAACTGATGAGAGATAAACACATTTTTAAAAGGTTTGTGACCTTATTTTTAATCATTTTTTAAAAGCTGAAAAGAGTTGTCTTACAAAATTATTTTTAAAAACATCTCTTGAACTTATTTGGCTCAAGGAATCACTTGAAAAACAGAGACTGTTAAATTCACTGTGGTTGTAATTGCCTAGTACCCACCAGCCTCACTTAAATGGCTTATTGTCACCTCAGAAGTAAGGTTTTACTTTGCTTAGTTATGAATACTCTCAGTTGCTGTTGTATTAAACAAGGGGTCAGCACCACCGGAGAATATCAAGTCAATTGTGAATTCTCAGCCTCAGTGTCTAATTAGAGGTAGTGTATGGAATGCCTTCCTTAATTACTTTGGAGTCATTGGGGTATTTCATTAGTCTCAGTTTTTATCTTGTAACTTCATTCATAAAATATATTCCTTATCATTTAGCTCCGTCGGGAACAGATCACTGGCCCTGTGCATCCTGCTCTCTCTGTGATCTCTCAGCCCCAAAGGAGAAGGTCAGAATTCCTCTACATAATAACACTTTCAGCTCTATTAGCACATTCAGAACACCATGAAGGAAAAAGGAAAAAAAGCAAGATATCAGGTTGCTTACAAGATAATGTTCCCACATTTTGCCAGAAATATTAGGTAAAATTGTTTTCTTCAAAGAAGTTAAACAACAAATGTTGTTTATACAAAAATTGATCAGCAGTTCAATCTATTCTTCTCCTGGGACCAACAGAAGCATGCTCCCCAAAGATGTTCTTAAAAGAGAAATTATATTATTGTCTTTGATTATGAAATTCTATCAATACCTACACTCAATCAGACAAGGGATACACAGGTCATGCTAAAGAGAAAGACGGTTTCAGAGCAGAACACTAAATTCAAGCTATGAACATGGCTGAAGAACATTTAGGCAGGAAGGTAATGTCACAGAGATACACATAGGCATTGGCAATGACATCCAATATGTGGTGTCCTCTCCTAGCAATTCAGGTGCACCCAGCCCCATTGCAGGTTATTATGGAGACGGTGCGTCATGCTTGACGTCTTTAAACATTTAAATTCTGCAGTAAACTTTGTTATTCTAATTCCATGTTCACAAAGAAACTTCAGATTACTAATTTGTCTTCTAAGTTTCCTTGATCCTATAGCAAAGGCATCATAGGGCAAGTGGAAATATTCAAGGCCACTTAAAGCCTCCTCTCAGAAGTGGCATAATGACAGTCATTTTCACCTTATTCTGTTGGTTAAAGCAAGTCAAATAACCATAAACAATACCAAGGGAAAGGGGAATAGACTCTGCTCTTTTAGTGGGAGGAATTGCAGAGTTACATGGCAAAGGAGTTGGATAGAGAGAAACATAGAATGAGGTCCAAATAATGCCATCTACCACATGTGGCCAACTGCACAGCTACAGAAACCTCAGTGGCCTCAGTAGCAGTACCTTTTTGAACCTTTATTCTAGTACCCTGATTACGCTGACTCAGCCACAAACTTGCATTTTTTTCTGTGTCTCCTAGTTCAAATTTCCAAAGGAAAAATCATACTGAATCAGCCTGGCTTACCGTTGGTTCCTCGAGGGTCAGGGAGTTCCCTGGTTCAGTCAGGGGCACATCCTCTTAAAAGAGGGTGCAAACAGAGAGACAGTGATTACAGACATACCCAGGATAGTTTTCTTTTAGTTGCCATCGTTTTCTGTTGGCAATTCTCTGGGTCTCCCATCATTTGGCTTCTCTCGGGGGCAACTTCCCCTTGAGATGTGCACATCTGCTTTTCTGAGACTTCTATATTCATAGAAATTGGTTCATTTTACAGTGTTTCACAATTCCTTACTGACCACCTGACCATGGCCAGAAAATGATCTAGGCTTTATCTCAACAATATCTTAATACTTTCTATGGAATGAATGATGTCTTTGGCCACTCACTGATCCCTGAGCTGACCACAGATCAGGCCCTGACTTCAGCTTGCTGCTTACCTCAATCATGGATGCCATTGGTCTTATAAAGAATAGAGACTCAACTCAGATTTTTTCCCCTCATAGAGATACAACCAGAAGTAAACAGATGGTAGGGTGGTGGCACCATCTTTTTTTTACATCATTTCTTTCAAGGAGCAAATTTTTCCATATCAAACTTCTGTAATATACACATTACTTAGAGAAAGCCTGCAATCCAAAAGAAAAATGAGGTCAAAATCAAAAATAAAGAAAAATATTTTTCCCTAATACAGTGTTTCTGCTGTTGTTCAAATGAAAAACCACCCTCAACACATAGGGAACTTTTTTTTTTTCCATAGGGAACATTTGAATGTGTTGATGGAGGTTAGAAATTATCTATCATACATGTGGGCAGAATACATTTCGATCTATTGTCATTATCTTGAAGGAAATGGCACCATTTTAGTTGACAATTTGCAGAATGAGCAAAGAGATGCAGGTCCTATTTAAGGCATGATTTTCCTTATGGAAAGACACTGGGAACACAGCAGAGGAACCCTACATGTGAGCTTCCCTCCACTTAGCTGAGCCGATTATGGAAAACACAGACATAATCTAATGTCTAAGCACTATGTACATGATACATTGTTATTTTGTTCAAGAGCCCTGAGGCAAGAGAAAAATCAAAATAATTTTACAATAGCACCTGTTTGAAAATAAACAGTTTATTCCATCCTCATAAAATATTTATGGATTTCAAATGGATGTCCTTGAATAAGGCCATTTCATTTCTGTTCTCCACTGAGGATCGGTTACTTAGAGAAAACTCTAGACCTATTTCCTGATAATTTAGTACAGTTCCAAACCTTTTGTGAAAAAGCAGCCATCCAATAACTTTATTTACTAAATTTCATTTTTAATGATTCTGACTTAGCAGTCATACAAGCAACACCTCATGCATCGTTTCACCCTATTGAATAGAGAGGAATTCCTTCTATGAAATAAAATAATTTGATTTCCATCGAGAAAATGTATTTCAAAAAACCCAAGAGATTGAAGGAAACTATTACTTTTTATTACCCATATCATAATGTTCATCTTAATTACTGCTAAAGCAGGTTCACAGATGTAGTCTAATTGAATGTATAACTTTTTAATTGAAAAGGGGAGAAGGATGAGATTTGAGTTCTAACAATAAGATGAGACTTAAGTTAAATCCCTCCCTTCTAAAAAGCTTTCATGGGAGAATTGAGGTTCTTAAAAATGTCCTAATTGTCAGGTATCAACAATGCACAAATGAAGCATTTTGGAATTTGGAGAAACGAGTCAGTGTTGTGTTATCTATTATAACCGGGGTTAGAGGCAGGTCAATGTGAACGGACACTGGATAATGCGGCTAACCAGTTGAGACTATCCTCAACTCGGCCTCTGATACTTTGACTCATCTCCAGGCAAAAGATTTCACGTTTTATATAAAGAACAAAAGATGGGGTCAGTTAAGGTCTCTGGGCCTTTAGTTCTGTCTCTTATATGCCAAAGCTTTAACCTTTTAGTTATTCCTGTAAGTAGCAAATAATGTCCTACCTATTTTCGGCAGCCTAAACTTTTAGCCATTGAGGAAAAGAACCTTCTAGTAGTATTACTGCATTATTGCTATTCCTTCCATCTGTAATTGAACACTATTTCCTACATCTGTTTTCTTTTTCCATATGAAATTATTTTATGTTTCCTTGAATGCACTACAATAGAACATGCAATGGCTAAACTTACTGAAAGAACATCTGAGATTCTCTGAAGCAAAAAAAGAAAAGAAAAAACTATTTGCAACAGAATCCTTATGGTTTAAATTCTTGTTGTCTGGGTATGCATATGAACGTGTAACTTTTTTCAGACATCCCATTTTGCCAAAACATCAATTAGTCTGACTCATCAAATTCCCTCTTCCTATTCCGTATCATGTATTGAACATGTTTCTATTTCTGCACCAGGGAACACCACTCGAACTTCCACTGAAAACAGCCCTTGAATACATAGATGGTAATCACATGCTTAGACAGCAAAGGAAGCCTTCATGACTATTTTTAATGTATCTATAACCACTTCAGATGTCTTTTTGCAAACCAGCTGCAGAATCAATGTGTTCAAAATGGTAGCTATGTACCAGCTCCCATTAATTTCTTAAAGCCCAGGTTCTATGCTTACATTGAGGCAGAAGGAGTAATATGACTTTAAGGGTGTGGGTTATAATTCAAGTATGATTGTATTAGCATAAAAGAACATAAGCTGCTTTTTCTGAACGCAAACACGGTCCCTAAACCAAGGATGTAAATTAGTATTACAATGAAAGCTGCCAGAAGGACAGAAGTTGGAAGTGTTCTCTTCTCTGAGCAGCAGGAGACTGTTCAGGTCCTGCTGCTTTGAAAACCTTTCTCCCCCCATGCAGGCTGCCCTGCTAAGAGAAATCTATTTGAGTATTTTGGCAATCACAGAGGCCCCCACATAAATTATGGATACAGAAATGCAGAAGACAGTCTAACAAATGGAACACGGTGGAACCTGTTTCTCCGCCGCCATATGGTGTCGACAGAATTGCCACTTTGCTTCTCTGGGAAACAGCTCATCATTAAAAAATAAATAGCAACTTTTCTGTGGGGAAAGAACCCACAGTCATTACTCTGAAAAAATAACAAACAGGAAACTCTGTCCTTTCATTTTACAATCTTATTTTTTGTCTTACATTATTATTATTGCCGCACACATAGACATGTTTTCCAGGAATTCACAATGGCTTGTACCTTGGTACATGGGAACTCAACATCGTGTTTTTCTAGATTTGGAGAGATAAGCCCAAGTACAACATATACCGTGAAAAATCAGTGCACTTCATTATAGACCTTCTTTCCTTTGGAAAAACTATTCTTTGAACCTAACATATGGAATGTACTTATAGTCTGAGTTCATGCTTATAGATAAAATGCATATAAAACATCCTGGTTTCTGTAAAGTTTAACAATTTCCAAATTGAATTTGGATGACTTTATTATTTATGGAATAAAGTTGTTACTGGAATTTATTCTGTAATATATTTGATAATTTACCCTCTCTCAATGCAGGAAAGTTTCATCACATTCCATAATTAAATGTAATGCAAAGCCTGTTCGTAGCTTTCTCCCTCATACAACCCTTCTCTGGCTTTGCCCCCTTTTGCCCACAAGAAGCCTTTCTTACAAACCTCTATGTCACCTTTCTACAAATCAGACTGCTGGAAATTTGTATCTGTAGTGCTATCTGTAAACAAATCACGGTATTTTCAAATCCATGTAATTCCCAAAGCATTCTCCCAAATATTTTATTTGGTGTTCAAATAGCACTGAGAGAGGGATAGGAAAGGTTATCATTTCTTCTTTGCAAACAAAGAAATGGAAAGAGGGGGTTAAATCAGTAACTTAGATATTAGTCTCAGGGTTGAACTCTGGTCTTCTGACTCCCAGTTGAGGGCCTGTTCTACAGCACTGTGTTAGCCAAGGCAGAAGGACAGATCATCTTCATCAGTATTGCCCTTCTCCCATTATTCCTTCAGTGGTGGTCTCTGACCATGTGGCTAGACTGGCCTTGTTACTGATAATGCTTCATCTACCTATTTCCTCCAATATCAGGCATCTGTTTTAAGATACAACAGGGAAGTTAAAGGTTTCTAGAAGTCAGTTACCACAGAGCCAAAGAAAAGCACACGTCTGTAAAGGTTAGACTGTGTTTCAAATGCAATCTTTAAGATTCTGATGCCAGAATCATCTACTTCCATTTGGTGAACTCTGTGAAATAGGATTTGGAGTCAGAAAAAAAATGGTTGAGCTTGATAAGCTGCTTTATATTATAGTACTTTAGTTGTTTTGAAACAAGCAATAATTTTACAATATGTTGTCCTGTTGGAAGGACGACTAAGAAATTTTCACCAACACCAGGTAAATGAGGAGAGCACAAAATCTGGTCCTCCTGTGGACCAGAAGTCAAGAACATAAGACATGCATTCCCTCTTCTCCCCGGGCTGTCTGTCAACACTAAATTCTGTTCTGCAATAGAACACTGAGTCCCTGCCAAATTGAGAGAGTCCTCACAGCCTCATCTGATTGAATTCATTTCTATCACTTCTAAAGAAAGCTTATTCAAAAATATAACTGATCTCAGGATGCATATGGTATTTTATATCTTTTCTTCAACTCTTCCAGCTTTGTCCTTTAATACTCCCTCAATTCATATTTGGGATGGGGATTTTGCAAATTAAGAAGCAGGAAAATATTTTATGTCTGCAAAGTTCCAAGGCATATGCTTTGTTCCTTGTTACCGGAAACACTGTCCTCAAGAAATTGTATACAACTGGCAGATAATTCCTCAATGTTATTGACAGCTTGTCACTAGTGGATGCTGACGGCTACATGACATCAAGTGCATCCAGCCAAAATGCCATAACACGGAGCAAGCACCAAAGTAAAGATTCTGAAAAAGGTAGCAAATCTACTGTATTGCTCAGTGTTGTTTTAAGGTTGCTCATTCTCAATTACGTATCATTTGCAAGACAACCTAACCACCCAAACAGAGGACTGAATAAAAGGAATACAGTTTGGGTGTTATATCTAATGGAGAGTGAGAAAAGAGTATGTTTTATGGTATCGTTAAATGAAAGCTAGTCACCAATCACCTGCATTCAGCATCATACAATTTTAAGCAGGAGTTCCAGACCTAGAGGAAAAGATTTGAGGGAAAAGATATGGGGAAGGCAGTCTGAGAAGAAACCAGACTATATGATTTAAGCCAGACTGTATGACAAAAGAAGTGAGATGGTAGTAACTACAATTAATTAAAATTAAGTAAAATTAAAAGTTTAGTTCTTCAGTTGTAGTAGCCACATTTCAAGTACTCAAGAGCCACACATATCTAGTGGCTACTGCGTTGGTGAGCACAGATGTAGAATATTTCCCTCATTGCAGAATGTCCTACGGGACAGCGTTATTACAATGAGTTATATGTTTCTATGTGATTCAACCATCCAAAGACTCCCTTTATTGAGTGGATGATTTTCAATGGAAGCATAACACAAGTAAGAGAACTTTAGTGTACAAACTCTAGATCTGACTTCCCTCCTAAGGCTTGGTCTCAGTTTCTTGTCTAGTAAAAGAGAGGCCACAGGGACAGAGACGGTATGGAGCTGTTTCTGGAAGAAACAAGCCTAAGGTATTATCTAGCTCTTAAGTGCTCAGTAAGTGGTTTAATTATACTAATCATCATGCTTACTAGATTGTGTCTATAAATTTAGTTCTGCAAAGAAATTGTCAAATCATCTTTTCTCTCATTATGTTAGGAAAGTGTTTCTACCTTTATATTTGGGCTTCAAACAGCAACAATGATCACAAAAATGAATGTTTATTATTTAATATGAGCCAGGGGCATATATGTCCAGATTCAAGTTCTGCTATTGCTACATACTTCCCAGTGAGCTGTGTACCCTTGGATAGTTACCATACCTCACTAACCTTAATTTTCTTAATAAGTGAACTGGAGAAGATAATAATGGTCCTTGTGAGGGCTAAATTACTGCTGTATATAAAGCTCTTAGGACAGTGGCTAGAACATGGTAAGTACTTATTAAATGTTAGCCGTTGTAATTACCATTTTCCAGGCATTTTAATAAATACATCTATTTTCTCCTGTTGATTCTTATGATAACCCTATTTAAATATATATATATATATATATATATATATATATATATATATATATATATTACCATTAGCAACATTTAACAGATGGAAAACTGAGATTTGGAGAGGTTAAGGGATTTTACCAATTTAACACAGGAGACAAGAGGTGGAGCCAGGATTTGAACCAGGCACCCTACCCTCAGAGCTCAGAGCCTGAGCAGCTAAACTTGACAATGGCACCAACCTTGTGGGCTTATTATGGGGATTTTAGGAGATAATGAAGGTAAAGTATTTATCATATATTTTTCAGTAATTATATTATTATTATGCTAAAACTCATTAAGTAATGTTTTGCAGTGTGATAGTAACTTTAGTGTTTTGTAGTGAGAAGGTAGTTATAGCATTATCAGAGTGGAAGCTATTTACACAACAGTTTTTTTTGTTTGTCTTTGGTTTTTGTTTTGGCTGCACCATGCAGCATGTGGGATCTTAGTTCCCTGACCAGGGATCGAACCTGTGCCCCCTGCAATGGAAGCGTGGAGTCTTAACCACTGGACTGCTAGGGAAGTCCCTAATATTACACAAGAGTTTTGAGCCATGTAATAATGTATCCTTTATGGCTGGTACGCCATTCCTTCTCTCAAATTTCATTCTGCTTTGATAATAACAATAATAATAATAGGAAGAGAAGGAGGAGGAAGAAGCAGAAGATGAAGCTGGGGAAAAGAAGGAGGGGAAGGAGGTGGAAGAGGGAGAGCGGGAGGAAGGGAAGAAGAGGAAGAGGAAGAAGGAATTCTATTCAAGCAAACCACTAAGCAAGTGCTACCTAAAACAAGGGCAATGGCAATATATTTCCTTTGAAACCATGAGCTGTCCTTTGTGGAAGAGTCTTAAACGAAATGGAAGATGATAGCTGTGTGCAGGGAGCTGTCCCCAGACGAAGGAGTGAAGTAAGACTTCTGAACTTCGAGAACTACACCCAGCCAAGGTTGTGCACACTCCCTGCCAATCTGGCATGCAATAACATCAAAGGAAATGCACTGCAGACCACAATTTTCCAGCATGATGTTCCAGCCTGAAGCAGCCTGTAAGTATTAGCATAAAGCAACATAAGTCATTTTAGAAGGCACAGTGGGGGAGAGAGTACTTTTTATTACTCCTTTTCAGAAATGCTTTAAACTACAACTCTGGATACTTAAGCTGACTATTTCTGTACCAAATAACACCTGACCTATGATGAGGCAAATTCTTTAGGAGCCAAACTTAAATCAAAGAAGCCACTGGCTTAGCCACTGGGGAAAAATAAAAGGTAGTGATGAGAGACTGGCAATTTGGGTTGAGGCCATCAGATTGTTATAGTAAAAAAGGATAAATGGCCTTTCTGCAATGTGTAACACATTTCCTATAGCAAGGAGAATGGGTAAACCCAATTTCTCAATCTTTCCATGCAGTATAGGATGAGATTAAAAAAAAAAAAAAAGACAGCATGGATATTCTAAAGAATTTAGATGTGGTTACCTAAAGGCTGAGAAGAGTCATTAATACATATGATGATATTATCAGGATCTAAGAAAAATGTGATTAGTTAAAACAATAGGTAGGGCTTCCCTGGTGGCGCAGTGGTTGAGAGTCCGCCTGCCAGTGCAGGGGACACGGGTTCCAGCCCTGGTCTGGGAGGATCCCACATGCTGCGGAGCGACTGGGCCCGTGAGCCACAATTGCTGAGCCTGCACGTCTGGAGCCTGTGCTCCGCAACGGGAGAGGCCGCGATAGTGGGAGGCCCGTGCACCGCGATGAAGAGTGGCCCCCGCTTGCCGCAGGTGGAGAGAGCCCTCGCACAGAAACGAAGACCCAACGCAGCCATAAATAAATAAATAAATAAATAAATAATTTAAAAAAAAAAAAAGGTAAAAACAAACTGGCTGAATTTTAAGAAAAATTGATATTAATCCTGTACAGGGATTCCAAATTCCCTTGGGAGATATGGCTTAATAAGAACTCATGTGGAAAAGGAAGCAAAGACCTTAGATGTCCATAAGCTACATATAAGACTACAGTGTGATGTTACGTGACAAAATTTGTTGTAATCTTGGGTTGTATTAAAAGAGGTAGACTATCCAGGTTATGGGAGGTGATAGAATAATATGTTCTGTGCTGGAGAGATAATCCAGAGTTCAGACACCTTATACAGAGACAGCAGAAAATATTAGGATGATGGGAGGGTGCATGCCTCTAAAAGAAAGTATGTGAGCAAGATGTGGAAACTTGCAAAATATGAGTGGGCAAGAGATGTCTGAGAGCAAAAGAGAAGAAATTATATCAATCTGATAACAAAAATCATATGTATGGACACTTTTTATTGTATTATTGCCTTCTCAAGCTTGACCTGGATCATGGTCTGATACAACTCCTTCCTCTGAAATGTACAATCTAGTTGAGCTTGACTTACTTTGGGGCTGTATATTTTTTCACTTTGCATTTTTTTGTGATTAGTCTCCTCAAATCTCCTGTGAACTTCCCCAGGCCAGGGATTCTGTCTTGTTTAGCTATTTCCCACAGCAAACAGGACTAACTCCAGGAGGCCCTTGGTGACTATTTGTTGATTTCCTCCAACATGTCACTTTTTTGCTATTAGGTTAAACACTGTTCACAATCTGGAGGAGGCTATCTCCTCCAATTTAGCTGTTTCTCCTGATCTTCCATATGGACCATCAAAATGTGTTATCATTAGCAGCCTCTTAAATGCCTTAATTGGAGAAGTAAGGCATTTAGTATCAAGGGGGCATAGAATTCAATTGAGTTTAGATACTCCAGCATCTACCTTTTGAAATCCAAGAGAGGAAATAAAAAGGCCTTGGGGTAGCAAGAGCTATAACTTAATTGGTAACACCTGCAGAGAGCAGGCGATAAATGTATGAGGAGGATAAGGGATTATCTCCAATCTTTTTCTGTTGTCATTCCCTATACACACATCCCTGTTGAGCAGTATACCTCTAGCTGAGTCAAACCTGTTCAGGAAAAGAAAAAAATATCAAATAGAAAAAGATATTCTAATATTAACAGCACTTTCGGAAATGCAGTTGAAATTCTTAATAAAAACTTTTCATCTCTTTCCTTTCTTCCCATCACAATCTAAGTTATTGAGGGTAAAAATTCAAATGAACATATCTTACCAAAATATTTATTCAAAGAGGAATGTTGGTGATTTTCAGATGCTTGCCGGCAGAGTGGAAACAGAAAGATAAACGACTTTCTCACCCTATTCGGGAGTTATTGTTATCACGCAGCCTGTGATGTTCCCTCATTATCGAGGGGTACACAAATCCAGGCAGTGCATAATTTGGGAACCAAAAGTAAAATAGTAAAACATTTCTCAAGATGCTTTCACCATTTCACCATTTTTAAAAAGAATTTAGATGCAGGAAAGGAAGTATAACTCATATTGGCTCTTCCCAGGCATTAAAATTCTAAGCACAAAACTATGTGCATCGCTTCTCCACAGGATGCTACCAACATTTTGCAAAGAGCAGTCTGGAATCCCAGTCCACGTACGGCCCAGGCCTTCTGGAGCAATGCCAGCGTTACCAAAGTTCATTCACCACGTTCTACAGATTGTCAAAGTGAGGTCTCCGGACGAGGTAGCCCTATCTTTTCTCAGGCCCATCTAGCAACAGTTAGGAAATGAATGTCTTCCAGTCTTCTTACCAATGGACAAAATAATCACCTGAGCTGTTTACTTCCATTTTAATCAGTCAGCCAATCAAGTCTGAAATGAGAGCTTGCTTAATTACACTCTCAGCCCTGGGCTTAGCTCTGCTGTAAAGAACTAAGAGAGCAAAGTGCAGATTTGCCCTCTAGGAAACCTGACTTAGACACACCTGAAACAATTAGAGAACAATACAGGAGGAGATGCAATTAAGTGAGAAAACATTAAGCAGAGTGATTATAAGTGTTTGAAGGGCTCCGGGGCGTGGCTCAAGCAAGGGGAGAAAGTCATAAAGAGAGGGTCCTTTCTCTCTCGGCTCCTCTGTCACCCTTTCCACCTCTTCCTGGCTCCACCATTTAAGATGAACAGGAACAAGCTGCTTCACACATGGGGCCCACTGCACATCGGCCAGGCTCCTCTCTTGTTCTTCTCCCACTCACTGCCCAGCTGTTTTGGCTGATGCTCTTGTTACTGCCTGAAATCCTCTCCCATCAGCCTAGTTCAAACTGCCCTCATGACTGTGTCAGCATCTCCCCCAAGTGATTTCCTCATCACTCTTCCCTTGCCAATCCTTTCCTTCTTCCACATCTCACCAGAGTCCATCTTACTCTAATGGTGACGGGCACGCCTTTGCTCTTTTGTTAACCAGTCTGTGGGGGTCCCCAGGGGACCACACAGACCCGTAGCAATTGCAGATGTTTAAAAATGAAAGAATATTTTAGTAGTCCCGAGGGTGGTCTCAGGGGTATGATATGACAAATTTCTCCAATAGTATTAAATAAAGCACCATGAGCTGAGGTCAGTAGCCTCACATGATAATGGCTTATTTTGGTATATATAGAAAATTTTAACTCTTAGTTCCAAGCTGACTCTTCCTTATGCCACACATCAGCCAATGGCCTTCATACCATCCTCACTGTTACAGAGCCCCTGAATGCAACGTTCTTACAAAAGAGAGCTTTTACAAAGAGAAAATAAAAAGAATAGTTATTTAAACCTGACACCTTTTTATACCTTTATTTTTTCCAAACTAATATGTCAAACTAATTCAACTTAACATGTCCATTTTCCTCCAAAAGATGACAGAGATCTGAAGTAAATGAATATGCTCTAGATGATATAGAAGGCAATGCAAATACATAGTCAAATTTAGACCATCTCAGGACTATAATATAACCAGATAGAAAATTTTAATTCAAAAGTTAACGATTCATATACCACTTGTTATCTTCACCTGTCAACACTTCTGACAGCCTATTTTAATATTTGGTATTTTTTTATACTTTATCTTATAAAAAGAATTTTATCCTTTCTCACTGTATTCCTCAACATGGAAAAAAAAGTCAGACTAGATTTTTAAATTTTATGCATGGAGGATAACAATGGTTTCTAGTGACAAAAAAGGTCCCTATCCTCATAGGAAAGGACTGATTTCTCCTCAGCCATAGCAGCAAGTAATCACCAGAGCCAATTCTATATCCATCCTAATCGATCAATGACAGCCTTGCATCAGGAATCATGCTTCTGAAGGCCAGCCAATTGGTGACAGCCCAATATTTCTGAAAGTCAGCCAATGAGTAACAGTGATTTTTGAGTAACCATGCTTACACAGCTAAAGATCCACCAGTATCTAAACACTCTTGTTTTTGGAATTCTACCAATCTCTGAACTCCATAATTCCTGATTCTCTATACAAGGTCACTTCTCTGCTTTGTTCAGGGAAGGCTCAAAAGCAAGTTCTCCCTCAGTTAGCAAGGAATAAATTCACATCTCTGTATATGGAGTGATGGCCGCTTTCATGTAATCTAATTAATCTAAATTGTAATCTAAATCTAATCTATCAATTAGATTACATGAGAAATCTAATTTAAAAAATTAGAAAAAAAAACTCTTTTTAGTGAGAAAACCAGGTTTTCTCACTAGTATATTATATTTGAAGATCTATTCATTTACTTATTTATTTTTACCCCCATTTATTTCAAATAGAATATAAGGTACTTAAATGTTATAAAAGCCAGTCAATGGCCCAAGCCGTAATGTGCAGGAGGTTGGTCTGGAATGAAATGAGCCAATAAAATTGTTGTTTAGACTTGTTGGTTTATTCAAATGTAACATCTCCATCAGTCACCCGTGTTTCTGTACCTCTCTCCCGGTGGCTACTAAGATCTAAGTTTCAAGCCTATTATCACACAGTGAGGAAGAGGTTACAGAATATCGCAATGTTGTAACATGGTGGGCAAAGTCAGGCCCTTCAGTGTTAGCCTTCATCTTAGAATGCTGAGACACCATATGCTTGAAAGAGGTTCCCAGTGTTTATCCAATTTGTTCAATACAAAAACTAAGAGAACAAGAGTATTTGCCCTCACATATATTTGAGGTACTTGAAACCATAAAATCTCTTTTGAATAGCAATTATTTTCTTAGAACCAAAAGACTTCAATAAGACTGTGCACAGGTCATTACATATCATTCTGTTTAAAGTAGAATTATATATTTGTTAGAGGATCTCCAATAAGAATGCCATATGCATAACTGTAAACATCACTGTCCTCTTTCTTAAAGTTATTTTAAATGTCATTTATAGGTTGTCTCTACCCAAGTTTGTGGCTTGTAATTTGTTGAAGACCTCATATAATAAATAGAGTGACTTATGTACATTATGATAGCCTGAACTCTGTAAGACTTTTTGTGTCCAGAAAGAGTTCATTATCTATTTTATAAATGAGAATCAAGTCCTCTAACATACTGTGTTCAGCCATGATAAATATCATGACTCTCCAAGATCCTTTATATCCTCTGAGCAAGCTTGCCTGCCATCTGCTCCAAACCTGCCTTCATGGCCTCCCCAGTCTCTCTGGTTCCTATCTCAATGCTTCTGCCCAGGCTCTTCCTTCAAATATATACTGTTCTTTTCTCACTTCAGCTCTACCCACCCCACACCTGCTCTTCCTCTCCAGTTCCATATCCAACAGGAAGGTATATACTATCACTTCATAAGATTCCCTATCTCCCTCCTCTGAGCTCTCATACACTGTCCCAGTCAATGCCTTCATTTATTCATTTACTCAAAAATGTGAGATTTTACCTTGCTGGGAAATATGCAGACGTTTGGTAATTACCAACTGTTGCCTTGTATTATAGTTATCTGCATCCCTGTCTTATCTTCCCCTATTAGCTGTTACCTTCCTTGAGTGCAAAGGATGTGCATTTTCCATGACACGGTGCTGTTCATGTGATGGAAATACATGCTAAGTGGATGAACAAGTTTGCCTTTGGCATGGCAGGAGGGCTCACAGAAGGGTGAACCAAGGAAGCAATGTGTGATTCAGTTATCAAACAAGTATCTGATCTAGTCTGGTTTATTTTGTTCATCAGATTTCCCTTGAACAATTTAAAAAATGTTCCTTCTGCAGTGGATGAATCATGAGCCCTTTAAGAAATAGAAGTTGAAGCACTGTATTCACAGAGTGCATAAAATAAGTTTTCAAACCTCCAGCTATTGGTAATTGTCAATCATTTTTAAAAGTCTATCAATTTAGCTCATATGCTTCTAGAACTCTGTGTGCGTGAATATCCCTAAGGACACCGTATATTCCTGACATTATCGTGTTTATGGATCTCTCAAAAGCATGGAAGAGACTTCACAGAGGCTTGTTAAGATAACTAACAGTAACCAATATCAGACAAGAAAGGGTAATGGCATTGGACCATTTGTCTTTCAGTTTGGACTGCAGAGAGATTGATGGTGTTTCCCCATGACCACTACAGGCTGCAATGCCTATATTAAGAACTGGAATGTTTCTTTAGCACATCTACCGCCTGTGCTTGTTTAAGAAACAGAACCTTGTGCTAGTGAGTGAGAAAACAAACGTGGGTAGGACAGAACTTGTGTCTTCAGGTGTTGATGGTGTTTGTGGGAGGGGCTCCTCCTTGTACAGGTCCCTCCCCTGGATCCGGCCTGAGCAGAACAGGGCCGCCTGAAGTCTGTCCTCACTCAGCCCCAGCTGGCGCATCATCACCAGCCTCCCTCCCCCTGTGGAGGTGTCTCCTGAGGAGTGTGGACTCCCTTCCTTCCCCTCTCCACCTGTCTTCTCTGAGAGCTCATCTGCTTGCAGTGCTTCCTCTCTCACCAGGATGTAAATGACTCCCAAATCTATTTCTCTACTTTGCATGTCTCTCTCTCTACATCACAGGGTACTCACTGCATGCTGTTGGCAGGCAATCATTACTCAGTAAATACTTGCTGCCTGATTGTAGGATAAGATGGAAGTAATCTTCTTTCAGGTAAATGCATAAAGGGCTTTTCTGGGTCAAGATGGCCTTGTCCTTCCAAAATTCAAAACTAGAGAGAAGAGGATGAAATTAGTATAGGTAAACTCCTTAGAAGAAAGGACTGTATAATTTTTGTTCGGCATCTGCTGTTTTATCAGCTCAGCACTGACTTCTTGTTCTGGAATTGCTACCTCTTCCTCCATTCTACATTCAGAACAGCCATATTACCACATGACCCTATACCATACCTACTAAGTGGGCATTTGACCCAAACTAGGTTAAGGACCCCCTTCCCTGGGATGTTTTTTTTAACGTGTATACATATTTTACTGGATCTCACTTTCTTTCTTTTTTTTTTTTTTTACATCTTTATTGGAGTATAATTGCTTTACAATGTTGTGTTAGTTTCTGCTGTATAACAAAGTGAATCAGCTCTATGCATACATATATCCCCATATCCCCTCCCTCTTGCACTTCCCTCCCACCTTCCCTATCCCACCCCTCTAGGTGGTCACAAAGCACCGAGCTGATCTCCCTATGCTAAGCAGTTCCCTGGGATTTTTAAACTTGGAACTGATAGGCATTCTCTCTGCTTGATGTCTGAAACTGGTAAATATGAAACTCCAGCGATGTTTTCCTTCATCAAGTCAGTAACTTAACAAATATTTGCTGAGCATCTACTATGTGCTAAACACCTTACAGTGAAGAACCAGAACTAAAGTCTGCCTGTTAGTAGAGGAAGACAGAAGATGAACAAGTATATGCAGTAAGTAGACATATAGTATCACATGTGATGAGCCAGAAACCCACTGTCCAAAATAATCACTACCTGATTACCTACATAATTTTCACTCAGACTAAGAAGGAAAGAAAACAAAGCAACAATGGAATGTTCATTGTAACACATGCCTATTTCCCCTTATCTTGTCTATAGTTTTTAAACATGAAAACAGCAACAATAAAAGTAACTGTAGTAATGACTCCAACTTAGTGAAGATGTTCAAAGCGACCAGCAATGCATTCAGTACAGTCAGTATCTTAGTTAATCTGTATGCCTGCCCTTTGCAATAAACACTGAAAATTAGCCTGATCTTGCAGATGAAGAAATTGTTTCATAGAGAAGTGCAGTAATTTGGTCAGCATCACAGGGTGAACGGCAGAAGGAGCATTAGAACACAGGCTGCATCCCACCAGCATCCTGGCTTTTATCACTCACTGTGTCATGCTGGTACTGAGCAGCCTCCACGTCCAGAAACTGTGCTGAATAAAGGACATCTTGCCTCAAGGAGCTCGCAGCCAAACTGGGGAGGCAAATCCATCAGGGGACAAGTGTGATACAGTAGCTGTCATTACACAGACAAAATTATGTAGGAGTATAGAAAACTGTGCGTGGACTGAAATTCTCAGCTCCATTTAACCCTCTGGAGTCATCCAAAGGCCACGCCCACCTACTTGCAAGCAGATCACCTCTGACCTAGTGCCTGCCACTTCTTCATAAGGCTGGATGTAGGAGAAGGCCCTTCTGGGTGAAATGTGGAAGTGGCAGCTCATCTCTGCTCTTATACTTTGAATAAGTTGTCCTTGGTGTTTGCTGAAAAAGCAAAAGATAAGGAAGGCAGCGTGGCTTCTGTCCACCTCCCAACCTAACTCTTCTTTACAACTTACTTAAAAGAGGGCACTTGGGGATGTTCCTAGGACTTCCTCCAGGCAAATACACTGGTACAGCCAGTGCTGGAAAATGCATCACTCCAAATATGAATTCAACATTAAAAGGAAAGGTGCTTCTTAACTCTCCATTCAATGCAAAATTATATTCCAAACTACAAGGACTTTACTGGGATTTTAATTTTTTTCTTTCTTTCTTTTTTTTTAATGCAATACATTTCTACTAAATTGGCTGCCCCTGAATTAAAGAGAGGACGGCTGGAATGTGCAGTTTCCTCCTTCCTTCATTCATCCTGTTCTCTCATTTCTCAACCCTCCATTTCAGCCTTTCTACTAGAAAAGCCCAGGTCAGGAATTCTGTCTGCCAAGATCCAGAGCAGAGTGAACTCCTTCTCAAAGAAACGGCCTGTGGCCTGAACAGCAGCCTGCAGGGAAAAGGGTGGAGGCAGGAAGAGGGCCTGGGAAATGTAGCAGAAAAGTGTGTTAGGAAGGCATCTTTAGAGTTCTCTTCGAAGCTAAAGTGCTCGACATTGACTGTCAGAGCCCAACCAGGTTTTCTTTCCCTAAGGGCACCTTTTCTCATCTAGAGAAATATTAAGTTCATTTCGACACTGCTCTCCTGGAATTCACAATTGATATCAGCTCAGGGAACAGCGTAAACCCAGGACAGATCCCTCCTCCACAGGGTCTTCCCAGGCCCCTCTGCAGGCAGGATGCATCTTGCTCTGTTCCCCCAGCACGGACTCCTGCACCTTCCTCAGCCCTCCAGGTGCCGCTACCTCCCACCCTGCATTTCCACACTGGGGTGTTCTCCTGGTTGGATTACAGAAGTCTGATCATCAAGAATATATAGTCAATAGCACTGTAATACCTGTGCATGGTGACAGATGGTAATTAGATTTATTGTGGTGATCATTTTGCAATGTATAGCGATATCGAATCACTGTTGTGCACCATGAACGAACGTAGCGTTGTAGGTCAATTTTACTTTAAAAGGAACAACGAACCAAACAAACGAACTCATAGGAAGAGCAGTCAGATTTATGGTTACCAGAGGCAGTGGCTGGGGGCACAGGGAACTGAAAAGGTTTTCAAAAGGTACAAACTTCCATATTATGAGATAAATAAGTACTGGGATGTCATGTACAACAGGATTACTAGAATTAATACTACTGGATGTTATATATGAAAATTGTTAAGAGAGTAAATGCTAAGAGTTCTGATCCCAGGGAATTTTTCTTTTCTCTTATTTTTATCTATATAAGATGATGGCTGTTCACCATATTGTGGTCATCATTTCATGATGCATGAAAGCCAAATCATTATGCTGTACACCTTAAACTTATACAGTGCTGTATGTTAATTATATCTCAGTAAAACTGGGGGAAAAAGAACCGTGCCTCATTCACTTAGAATTCCCTAGAGTCTGAAGAGTGGGAAGGGCGTGGATTTGAGGTTAAACACACCTAGTTTAAACTCTGGCACTTACATTCAATAGGTGACTGACTGACTTGGGCTATTTAACCTCTCAGGGGTTCCATTTCCTGACCAGTACAAGGAGAGAGAGTAATATATGCCTAACCAAGGTATTCTGATCATTGAAAGAAGAATTAAAGTAACTCATATTTTGAAAAGTTGCTATGGGCTGGGCACTGTTCTGAGCCATGTGCACGCATTATTTTCTTTAATCTTTGTAACACACCATCAGGTAGATCCTAGTCTGAGCTCTATTTCGTAGATATGGAAATTGGGGCTTAGAAAAGTTAAATAACTTGCCTAAGGTGCTTAACCTGGAAGACACATAATAATCATAATAATGACAATAGCTATGCTTTATGGTAGGTTGATTATGCCAGAGAAGTGCTGACAGTTTTACCTCTGCTGTCTCATGTGTTCCACATGTTTTCAACTGAGGAAACTGTATCTTAAAATGATGAAGTAACTTTCTGTGGCTATTCAATCATTATGTGTAACAGAGCAGAGATGTAACCCCAGATCTCTGAGTCAGATCCTGTGAGCTTAACCATTACTAACTGCCTAGAGATGGCAGTTTCACTATATAGTAGCCCCCTTCAAACACATTAGAGTGCTGAGGGAGAGAATACAGGTTTCAAGTCTTATGCACAGTGGATTTAATTTTCTTTTTAGTTTCCTCATGGAGAGGGGTCTAAAAGGGGGAAAGCGAGGAAGATTTGGGGGGTGCTGTACTCAGTCTCAATTGTTCAGCTCTTGAAATGAAGGCCAGCTCACCATCTCCTTAATTTGGGAACCAAAATCCACAGCATTCATTGCAGACTCTCAAGGTGCTAGAATCCATAGCCACATTAAAAAAAAATGGATTCAGAGCATTTCTTTTGCAAGATTCTTTGCCAAAACAGTGGTAGTGATACAAACAACTAGTAAGAGAGAGTTGATTAAATATGATCTATCAACTTGATACATCATGCAGCCATGAAAACAGTAATTATGACCATTAGGAAAAAGCACAGGAGAATGCTTAGAATGTTTACCATATGATATTATCTGATAAAATACTATGTCATGTGCACCTTATGATTGCATCTATTTAAAATATGAATATATATGAAAGTTAAAAGCAGAAGTTAATGTAAAATGAATTATATATTTATGTTACTTATGATGGTAGGATTCTAGGTGATGTTCTATAGATTTTTTAAAATATCCTATTGTTTTGACAGTAAAACATCAGAATTAAACGTCAAAACATACTCTGGACACTGCCCCAAGAGGAGCTCCATGGAAGAAAAGGCACATATATATTTCCTTGCCATTATTTCCCTGCCCCATAGACACAAGGAAAACCAACAAAGAAAATCAGCACACGTAGTAATAAGTTGCTCTGTGGCCCACATGACATATCTATATACTACTTCTCATCTGATGCTTTAATAAGGCAGGAATATGCTATATATCCTCTCAATACTACTTTTCAAGTGAAATACAGAATATTCTGGAACCTCTTGCTCACTGAGATGGGGAGGTAAAACGATGGGTCCATGACTTGAACCAGACTCTTCACAGCCAGCCCAGGGTTCTTCTCCCTGTACCAGGCATTCTTTATACTCCAATGATTGCAAATAGCAGCTTGTGCATGTGGGGAGTGTACTGTCAATAAACCAATTCTCTGAAGGTTATAGGAACTATGCTTCATGTTTTACTTTTGCTACTGTCAGTTCTGGTTGGACGTGTAAATGATGTTACAAGACTGAAAGAAAAATGCCATTGGAAATGGGAGAGATGTTTGGGGCAGAAATGATTTCCTTATTTACTTAGGCCTTTTTACTGAAACCACTTCTGAGCTGGCAGCAGGAGAGCCAAAGAGGGTGCCTGGTTGTCACTTCCCTTCCTTTCTGCTGTACGTGCATCTACAGCCATCCTGCGTTCCTTTAAGCCCCACTCCCCTTTTGCCAATGTCCTCTCCTATTCCCCTTCCAGCCTCCAGTCTCTGAGTTAATGGGGTGAGGGGTTGTCTTGATGCTTCCTCCCAGGCTGACTCAGAGCTTTAGATCTCTCTGCAAAATTAAAGGCTTAACTTCTGTGTCAGAAAGCAGGATTGGGGAAAGCATTTGGGAAATCATAAATTTACACAGTTCCGTTCAACAGCCAAGACATCACTGCTCTCACCCATACTGTCTGTGCACTTCTGGTCCCTAACACCAAAGGACCACGTGAGGATGAGGGGGCACGGCTGCTCCGTGCAGAGCCCGAGGGCAGACAACCTGAGAGGGAGGCTCTAGGCTTGATGGCTTCAGAGCTTCACTGAGAGTAAAAGTGGATGTTCTATGTGATGGGGCCAACAGTGCATGCTACATGCTTCTCCCTGCCAGTACTGCATGCAAGAGGCTGTGTGTGTGTGTGTGTGTGTGTGTGTGTGTGTGTGTGTGTGAATAATTCCAGGAAGTCAAGTCCAGGCCTTTTGAAATGTATCAAAAAGCTATGTCCACAATAACCTGGGATCTAATTTCCTGTCCCAGCCTCTCTGCTTAATAAAGGAAGAGGCTATCTATCTCATAGCACTTTTCCTTTTATTCAGGTTAAGCCTCCCCTCCTGCCTCGGTTGTAGGTCATGATCTTGGCCACTCCCTGCAGACTGAAAAGTTTGACTCCTAGATCTATATGTGACCAGCTCAATTCTAGAGAGACTGTCTGAAATACTTCACCGTGGTTAAGTTTCCACGTCATTTATCACTGACATTGTCTCATGCATGAAAGTGCAAGGAGATTTAAGGAGCTGGCATTTGCTCACAGGGTCTCCTTTACTGGAACGGTCCCTAACATGCTACTTAACTCGCTCTGCCACCGAAACATAACTCCTCTCTCCCCAGCACTTCTGTCTTCCCACAGAATAGCATAACCCTGAGCAAGTGGGGAGCTTTACTCAGAACTCATAAGTCCTATTGTACTAAAATGTGCATGACACCCAGGGGGTGAGGTCACCACCCGTCTTTGCACTCCAAATCCCAGGCCTCAAAAACAGCCGGAAAGAGCCTGGTTTTGTAAGAACATGTTGCCTGAATAACCTAGAAATCCTCTGACACCACCTAGAAGATAAATCAAGAAAGCGTCACTTCTTTGAGTTTGAAGAGAAACTGGGTTTTGTTTTGTTTTGGCCTCATTTGGATGTTTGCTTTTTTGATTTATTTTCATTTTTCAAACCTACCACTTAATTGTACTCTATTAAAACTGAAAAACTATTAAAACCCAGATAAAATCTTGATGAGTTTATAGCTGGTTTTATTGGATTCCTCATTCTCAAAATAGAATTTCTAGTTTCACAAAAACAAGTGACTAGAAGCAGCATTCTCTGGTAAGGGAGTCAATATTTAGGATTATATGAATGCAACGAGTCCAACTGAGTTTCCAAAATCAGAAGTCACTCAGAATCAACATTTTCTCCAGAACTGCAGACACTATATTCTGAAATGTTAATACTCTGTTCAGTCAACAGAATGTCCTCCCATAGGTTCTACAACCTCCCTCCTGAGTTTGAAAGATCTAGTATAGATCTACCCTGTTATATAGGCACTCTGAGCACTAGCCCCAACACACACACACACACACACACACACACACACACGGTTTTTGATATATGGTCCTACATTGCCTCAGTTAAAGAGATTTATTTATTCGAATATTAGTATTCTCTGAAGTTATGATTAGTCCTTGAGAATGAGCAACTCTCTCTGGAAGAACATGTATTAAACTGGTAGGACTTCTGCTTACACCTAAAGATAAAGCTTCTGTGACATTTATATATTAGACTTACTGAATTATTTTAAAACTTTTTGACAATTATAAGTGAAGATATATCCCATTTAATCTATTTGTATCTTAGCTACAGAAAAGAACTAATAAGCCATTATTCAATTTTACCATATAACTTGGATTTGTATTGCTCTGTTTCACTGTGGATCTGCTCATTCATTTCTTTACTGTGTAAACATATGACCTGTCCATTTCTACAAATCAGGGCCTACTTGTAAGCTAAATAGGTTGCAATTTGTTCAGTTAATTGCAAGTTTCTAGAGAGTGCAAATATCTAATAATGCCTCTTACCCCGGGTTGGAATTAGTGATAAAATTCCCTGATTGGAGAAAATGCTTTTGGGCAAAGAAGTCCCGTTGTTAAAATGGAAATTCTCCTGGAAGACACAGTACAAGGAGTCATCATCTGGCATTTACTACTGAGAAATTTTTGTTTGACATCCTTTATTATATGACAGATGTTATATGGACCAAGTAGGAAAGGGAACAATAGGTCTGGAGTACAGGCATTACATGAAGGGCCTAGATGTTCATGAGGGCAACAGTCACTCAGCGAAAACAGGTAGAGAAAAGAGGAGGTAGAATGATGCCAAAAATCATTGATTTTCTTCTTTGCCTGTTGGCCATATTCCAAACCTGCTACCATGAGCTAGGTCAGAAAAGGAGAGTTACCACATGGATTGCTGTGATATCGCCAAAGAAAAGTTGTACCATACAGAGTACCAAACAGACAAGAAAGACTTTAAGACTATTGTAGAAGGGGAAAGAGATTGAACTCAACTCCACTGAAACAAAATTTTTCAATGTCAAATGGTAGGAGGTTTTTTTTGTTTTGTTTTGTTTTTATAAATTTATTTTATTTATTTATTTATTCATTCATTCATTTTGGCTGCATTGGGTCTTCGTTGCTTTCTCTAGTTGTGGTGAGCGGGGGCTACTCTTTGTTGCAGTACGCGGGCTTCTCATTGCGGTAGCTTCTCTTGTTATGGAGCACGGGCTCTAGGCGCATGGACTTCAGTAGTTGTGGCTTGCGGGCTCTAGAGCACAGGCTCAGTAGTTGTGGTGCACGGGCTTAGTTGCTCTGAGGCATGTGGGATCTTCTCAGACCAGGGCTCGAACCCGTGTCCCCTGCACTGGCAGGCGGATTGTTAACCACTGTGCCACCAGGGAAGTCCCTGATAAAAGGTTTTTAAGCACTGGGGTGAGCTAGTAAAAAAGTACTAGAGGAAGTTAAGACAGGGGTTGGCCAATCTGATTAAGCTATCTGTGTTTGCTAATTGTCCCTTATCAAAGTTAGGATCCTACCCTCCCACAGAGACTGGGAGAGAGGGGTGTTGTCTTTCTTGATGATAACATTTCAAAGGATGTCTCCCAGGTCTTTGAGAAAGTCATTCCTGGGTTGTAAAATTGGCGAGAGGCTAGGAGAATAGTTACATCTCAAAGGAGCAGAGAAATAATTTACAATTGCAGTTTTTCTAAACTACATGCTCTAAGAAAAGGGAGATGGGGGGTGGTCTAAAGTGCAGCCAAGCTGAAGGAAATCTTAAGGCCATCTTGGTCAATGTATAGTAGTAATATTGGTGAACATATAATAAGCACTTACTAAGATTACTAGATTTACTAGATTACTAGATTACTAGATTTACTACTAGATTCTTTACAAGAACTACCTCATTTAATAGCAATGCTTTATCTTCCTCATTCACAGATGAGGAAAGTAAAGCAAAGAGAGTCTGGGTTACTGCCCATGGTGATATAGAGCCCAGGCAGTCTGGCTTTGGAGTCTCCAAACTTCACCACTCTACCTCGCTTCCTTGCTGCTGGTATGTTAGATAGCCAAGCCTTGCACCTCACTGTCTGACCTTAAAATGAATCCTGCAGCAAAGGCACCCTAAGTTGAGCCACAGGGAGTGACGTACCCTGTGCAGTTCCCTCCCCTTGAGTGGAGACAGAACTTGAGACAGCTTCTAGATGACAGAATATAGCAAAGGTGATGGGCTAGTCCCCCATAGTTATATTATATTATATACCACTCTGTCTTAGCAAACTGGACTGAGAGATTCTCCTACTGGGTTTGAAGAAGTGAGCTGCCATGTTATGAGAGGGCTGTGGCCACAAAGTGAGGAACTGTAGACAGCCTCTCGAACTGAGAGCAGCCCCCAAGTGACGGCCAGCAAGACAATGGGGACCTCGGTTGAATTCTGGCCTGAATTCTGCCAACAATCACACTGGACAAGAACTTTGAGTTACAAGTGAGAACAGGGCCTGGCGGACACCTTGATTTCAGCCTGCCCAGACTCCTGACTCGTGTTTTAAGTTGCCGAGTAATTTGCTCACGTTCCTGTTGCCTTGGCCAGTGATCTGCTTCTCGTTTATTGCAACAACCTTAGAGCTCTTTTGGTCTCCAGTTTTGCTTTCCCCCGTATTTGCCTGCCACGGGTATCTTTTGAAAATGTGTATCTTGATATGTAATTCTTCAATTCGTCAAGTGCTGTATTAACATCTAAAAATCTATAGGATGAAGCTCATGGGATATTGTGAAAAGCCTTCCCCAGTCTGGTTCCAAATTACCATATGTTCTCATCTCTTGCCACCTCCTTCATGCACTGTTCATTCATCCATTTTTCTCAATCAACCTACAGTTACCTTATGCCTACCTTTTATCAGAAAGTGTTCTAGGCACTGTGTACATGAAATATATGAAACCTAAATGATAGCATTTCTTCCAATATAGGCCTCTAATATCATTGAAGAGACAGACAACTTAATCAACTAACAATTCAACACAAAGGCCATGCCTTGAAGAAATCAAAAGGTACAATTCCATCTCCACCAGTTACTGTTTCTGTGAATTTGGAGAAGTCATCATTTGTCTCTGAACCATAGTGTTCTCACTTGTAAATATTGGAAATAACACCTAATATACCACAGCATCATTGAGAGGGATTAAACTTGATGATACACATAAAGCTATTATCATAGTGCTGAATACAGAGCAAAGATCAAAAAGTATTGATTAATTTTTGATATTCAGGTTTTGTTTGTATTTACTGACACTTATCTTGCACATGAAGTGGAGGAGGCCAAGGATCAGGGCCGGGGGGGTGGGAGAGGCAGAATGCTCAGAGGAAGTAAGCCTTCAGGTGAGCCTAGAAGGATGACAGGCCTTATACCTGAACAAGGAAAGTTTCCAGATAGGGAGGACAACATATGTGAAGACACAGGTGCCTGAAACAGCAGGACGTTTTGCAGACACAGCAGTCTGGCCTGTCTGAGAAAAAGGTGCATGTGGGAGAATTAATTTATAGTCTCTCTCATTTATTTTTCCAAGCACCAATCTTTACTTCCTCATAAAACAAAAAAAAGAAAAGAAAAATCAAAATTTGGGTAAATCAAATCATTAAAGCTTACCCAGTTTACTATCTTTAACACAAATGAGAAAAATGACATTCAGGAGGATAAGTGACTCTTGCTTCAATACTGAATTTAGTAAATGTAAGTTATAATTAGGCTAGCATCCAAATATCTTCAGCAACATAAAAACTCCTACCATATCAGTGAAGGCATGTATAGAGATGTTATGCATTACCACATATGTGTGTTACATATGTATGTATGTTGGGAGAATCTATTTAGCAGAGTGAATAATTTAATGGTTTTTGCTCCATGAACTGCGTTCTTACTGTTTAAAATCAATCAAACATTGATTGATTGGCCTTCTAGTTGAAAACAGCATTGAGAAAGCAGCCTCTCATACCACTTTAGAACATATACAAGTGGTATCAGATACAGTATTTCTTACAAATATCTTGAAGTCTTACTGGGAAAAAGGGTATTTAAAATGAATAAAATAGTGATTACTAATGTATGCACAAAAAAAGTACTCATTTTAGAATACAGGTAATTCATTCAAAAGACCCAAGGTCACCAAACATTTTTTTTTTCTAAAACACACTTCTAAATGTATCTAGTTTTTGCACATAATTTACTCATTTCAATTAACAAATATTTCTTGAATGCCTACTAAATGTGATGTACTATTCCTGGGCACCTGGGATATACAAAAGACATGATCCCAGCCCTGGTGAAACTTCCATCACAGCAGAGGAAAACAAACAATACATAAGACATATAACAAAAGTTATATAATATGTTATAATGATAAATTCCAGGTAAAAGAAAATATAGATCAGGTAAGGGGGAGCTAGAGATGGGGACTGCAGTATTAAATACAGAAGTCAGGGTGACCCTTTAAAGAAGATGACAATGGAAAAAACTTAAAGATGGTAAGAGATAGGCAGTTAGATATCTGGGAGAAGAGCTTTCCTGGCAGAGGAAAGAGCAAGAGCAAAGGCCCTGAGGCAGGAGTGTGTCTGGCATGTTTAAGAAATACCAGGAGTCTAGTGGGGTTAAAACAGCATGACTAAGGGTAAGAAATAATAGAAGAGGTAACAGAGCCAGATGATGTAGGGAACCAACCCCCTTTGTAATGGAAAGTCATCAGGGATTTGAGATTGTCACAATCTGACAAACGTTTTAATTTTTTCTTAGACTGTATAAGCATGCTGTAGTAATCCAAGTGAGAAATGATGGTGACACACTGTGCAATGTTCCCTATCTCGGGGAAACTTCCTACACTTCACCATTAAGCAACATATTTCCTGTAGATTGTTTGAAACCTAACAGTCTAACAGTAGATTCTACTGTTGCTCATTTTAGCCGTAAATTCCATTCCTAATTCCCTAAGTTATTTTAAAAATCATGTGTAAAGTTTATAATATGCCTCTTTGATTCAGTATGAATTGTCTTTTGTTTATTTAAGTATAATGAATTACGTTGACTGATTTTCTAATATTAAAATAATCTTGCATGCCTCTGGCAAATTCTCATGATGTTTTCTTTCTTTGATTCTTGGTTACTTCCGTGTGCTCAGTTTTTTCATTAAAAAAATTATTTGGAGTAATTATTTCAATCCTAGAACAAAGGTTTTTTCAAAGAAATTCTGTTTGCTTGCCAACATTTGATGTTGTCAAGTTTCTGATTTTTTTGCCATTAATATAGTTAATATGGTTAATGGTAAGGTGGCCTCACATTATTGACATAAAATCTGTTTTGTCATACTTTGTTATTAATTAGGATACCACTGAAGTCTATTCCTTGGTATTTATTTCAGACTTTCGGACCTATAGCCAGAAGTGAAATTGGTCTATTTTTTTTCTTCTACTAACCTTTTTATTCTCTTAAATAAATTATATATTTATTATAGGAAACTTTTTAATTGATTCATTATTTCTCTTTTATTTTTCCTGATTTCTATCGGACTAATAAAGATTTCTATATTCCATTTTTCTCTACTGATTTGAAACTGTAAATTACATTACTGATCTTCAAATACTTTACCCAAATTTAACAACACATTTTTCTACTAAAGCTAAAGTTATTCAGTGTTTCCTCCCTTGCAAAACTTATCAAAAATCTTAGCATGCCTTAAAAATTCATAGCACTCCCATTATGTTATTGCTGTCTATATTTTTAGTTTTACCTTTTGAAATACAAAAAATTATTTTTCACTTACAGACATAATTTTATTTTTTCCGTGCTTGCTTTTTTCCCCTTTCTATGCTCTGAGTTCACATCTCCTCTACCTGAAATGCATATTGTAATAAATCTTTTGATATTATTCTGTAAGTGGTAACAGTTTTTGTGTAACTGAAAAATGTCTTTACTTTACCCTCACTCAGGAATGGAGATTTAGCTGAGTGTAAAAGTCAAGGTTAACAGTGAGTTTCCCTCAGGATTTTGAATATATGATTCTATTGTCTTCTGGAAATTCTTCTGGGTGATATCTGTTCACAGTCAAATTACAATCTATGTGTAGATAATCTATATTTTCTCTCTGCTAGCTTTTAAGCTTTTTCACTTTCTCTTTAATGTTTTTCAATTTCACTCCTAAATGTCACAGCGTGAATTTGTTTTCATTCTTCCAATATGGCATCTGTTGTGTATTTTCTGACTAAGGACTCAGAATTTCTTAAAATCTGAAAAATCTCACCTATTATGTTTTATATATTGCTTCTCTACCATTCCATCTATCTTTTCTTCCAGAATTCCTGCCAGACGTATGGTGGGGCTTATCAATCTACCATCCACTTAATAATTTTCCAGTTTTCACTTTTTTCCTGTTGCTGCTTGATTCTGGGTGAATTCTGCAGTATAGTCTTCAAATGACTCTTGTTCCTTTGGGTCCATTCCATGCATCCTCTAATCTATTATATTCTTTCATTTCAATTTTCATAAATTTCAAGGTTTCAATTTGACTACTTTACATTTTCTTCCAGTTTACTTTTACTATAATCTCTTAATTTTAATGGGTGTTATCAAAGTATTTATCTTTTGACACCCTAAACATACTTGCATTAATTATTTAAAATAATATTAAATTCATTTCATAAGAATGAATTGACATAGGAATTAGGAGTAATGTTAGCCTTCTTTCATAACATGTGATTTCTTCATGTGGTTGAGAGTGGTATTTGCAGTCTCATTTGAGATGCAGGGACCCTCCCCCTCTGGACTCAGTCTTCTCAATGTAGAGAGTCAGAGTTTGCTTCTTGCCAGGCCCAAGAACTAGGTTTTAAATGGCATGAGAGGGCTTTGCCTCAGTGATTCCTGAGAGTGTTACAGATTGAGCTGGTAGCTTTGCTGGTTTTCTTGTCATGAGGTTCTTTCTTTTTCCCTCTTACCTCTAGCTCACAGCTTCCTCTAAAGCCATGGATCAAGCAGATTTTCTGCAAAAGATTTTTTCAGCCTCCCTTTACTGACTGGGAAGGAGACACTGAGCCTGCCTCCTACCTCCAATATAATATGGAACACTTTTCTCCATGGTTACTCCTCTAAGCTAAACGTCCATCTACCACATCTTGCTTCCTCATCAGCTTGGAGGACTATGGCCTCAAGCTGTAAAAGGCCCATGTTCTGGTCCAAAGCAATTGGAAAAAGCTAGATTAAAATTTTTAAAACTTTGTTTGAGACTCTGGAGGTATAAGGAGGCTGTTTGGACTTGCAGAGCATGATCCTACAGAAAAGGAGGCACATTGAAGTGAGCACAACTTTCTGGAAGCCATGTTTACCCCTGGGGATTTGTCTATTCTTGGCACAGGAGGTGAAGCTGAGATACTTGGCAGAGACTCACTGCTACAAAACAGAAAACTAGCAAAGATATTTAATATCTCGTGAGGCTGAGGATTTTTTTTTTTAAATAGGAATTTTTGAAGCTGCCAAGGCAATCAAGTCTGGAGGAAATAAGATCCATGAGAGAAGAGAGAGAGGGAAGTAAACTGGACACTCAGTGCTGTAGACCAGGGTTTCTCAGCCTCCACACTACTGATGTGTTGGGTCAGATAATTCGTTATCATGGGAGGCTGTCCTGTGCACTGTAGAATACTTAGCAGCATCCCTGGCCTCTACCCACTAGACGTCAGTAGGAACCCACCCCTACCCCCACACCTAGAGCTGTGAACCAAAAACGTCTTCAGATATTGTCCAATATCTGCTGAGGAGCAAAATCACCCTGATTGATAACCAAAAGTTTAGACTCTTCAAATATTTGCCAAATCCTTAAAGCATACAGAGTAAGAGGCTAAGAAACCAAGCAGGAAAAAAGCAAGCTGAATAACAGAGCAAAATGTTTACGTCACAAGGTACGGAGGAGATAAAAACTAGTTTCCTAAGGGGAGGGATCCTAGTAAATAGTCCAGTCTCTAAACTGGTGCCTCTGGAGAGCTTTACATTACAACTTGGATGGTCCATTCTAGTCTGATCCCAACAACAATGGCAACACAGCCCTTAATGAGCTCAAGTTCTGATTAGAGGTAATCAGCTCTATGATAGTTGTCTGCCAGACAACAAGGAAATCATCACCAGAGGAAGATAACATCAGCCAGAAACACTGTAACTTTTTTAATACACAATGCCTTGTGCTCAACCAAAACTTTCCATGCATAACATGAAGTAGGACCAACCAACTGAAAATAAACAGATAATAAAATGGATCCTTAGGTGACCAAGGTATTGAGGTTATCAAATATGGACTTCAAAATAAATATTATTCAATAAATATTATTCAATATTATTCTATATTATAAGGTCAAAACAGATGAAAACGTTGAAAATATAAAGCTTAAATCTTCAAATAAATCTTCGAATGTAACTTTTAGAACTAAAATATATAATTGTTAATGAGAAATCAAAGGAGGGGTTTAATAGTAGATATGACGATTCTAGGCACGTGGCCCCTCATCACTCGTACCACTGCTTCCCTTGTCACATCTTCTTTGGTTCTCATACTTATAAGTATCCTTGTGAATACACTGGGCCCATGAAGGATACCCTCCCATCTCAAGCTCCTTAATCTAATCATATCTGCAAAATTTAACAAGATTTTGTTTAAGAAAAATGTGCAAAACTATACATTGAAAACTACAAAACATTGTTGAGAGAAATTAACACTTCCAAAAAAATGGAGATATATACCATGTTCATGGATCAGACGACTCAATATCTTTAAGCTGTCAATTCTCCCTAAATTGGTCTAGGGTTTTTTGGTTTTGTTTGATTGTTTTCTTTTTGTGTGTGTGGAAATTAACATGTGGATTCTAACATTTCTATAGCAATGCAAAGAACCTAGAATAGTCAAAACAATTTTGAAAAATAGCAAGATTGAAGGACCTAACTTAATTTCAAAAATTTCCATAAAGTTAATATAATCAAGAGAGTGTGGTACTGGTGTGATTATATGTATATAATCCCTGGAAGAGAATAGAGAGTCAAGAAATGGAGTGACACTTATATAGTCAATAAATTTTTAACAAAGGTACCAAGTTAATTCTGTGGGGGAGATAATTCTAAAGCAATTAGATATGCACAAAAAATGAACCTTGACTGTTATTTCACATAATATACAAACATTATCCTGATGTGGATTATAGACCTAAAAGTGAGAGCTAAAACTATAATGTTCTAGAGAACACATAGTAGAAAATCTTTGTAACCTTGCTAGGAAAAGTTTTCTTAGCACACAAAAGGAACAAAACACACACACAAAAATGATAAATTAGACTTTATCAAAATGAAAAACTTCTGCTTTTCAAAAGACACTTTTAAGAAAATAAAAAGACAAGTCACAGATTAGAAGAAAATATTTCACAAGATAGACTTCACATAGTACTGTATACAGAATATGTAAAAAATTCTTTCAACTCAATAATAAAAATCCAAATAATTCAATTTTTTAAGTAAGCAAAAGATCTGAACAGAAACTTTACCAAAGATATATGAATGATAAATAAGCATTTGATATGTAATGTCATTAGTCTCCAGGAATACACAGATTTAAAACCACAATGAGATACTACTATACACCCACTAAAGTAGCTAAAATTATGAAGACTAACAATAGCAGGTGCTAGGAAAGATGTGGAGAGACTAAAACTCTCATATATTGCTGATGGGGATGCAAATAATACAATCACATTGGAAAGTAGTTCAGCAATTCTTACCTATTTACATATACGTTTACCATATGACTCAGCAGATTTACCTGTAGGTATTTAAACAAATAAACAAATACATATGCCCACAGAAAGATTTTTACTAGAATGTTTATAGCAGTTTGTCTCTGAATAACCAAAAAGTTAGAAACAATCTATATATATATATACATCTACTGGTGAGTTAGGAGATTGTGTCATATGCATATAATTGAATACTACTCAGTAATAAAAAGGAACAAGTTATTAAGTTACTTAAACATGTGACAATCAGGATGAATCAATCACAAAATAATATACTAAGTCGAAGGCATCAGATACAAATGATTACTTACTGTCTGATTCAATTTTCATAAAATTTTAGAAAAGCCAAAACTATAGGAAAAGGAAATATATCTGCCTGGGGTCCTGTGGGTGCTTTTGACTACACAAGGTCAGAAGGGTGATAAAAATATTCTCTCTCTCTCTCTGTCTATATATATATATATATATATATATTCTGATTATGAGTGGTTACATGATTATATATCATTATCAAAGCTAATCAAATTGTATGTTTTAATATGGTAAATTTTGTTATATGTAAATTGTACCTTAATTTTTTTAATGGAGAGGAAGTAGGTAGGGATCAATATGGTAGGGCCCAATGCTAGTCTTAAAATCCAGACAGATGAGCTTGAACTTGGTATGAACTTGAAAAATATCCATACAAGATTAATACATTTGTGTGTCATAAATAGATGATGCTTCTGAGGTTTACAAAGAATTTGGATTTCTTTCTAGACAAGTGTTTTCTTCTTTTCTAGTTGTCAGAAGTCCTAGGAAATTCCTTAGTAAAAGGAGCTATAAAAATATATTTATTCTACTTATATAGTAAAACTCTGGTTGGTAACATGGAGGGATGGAAGCAGGTGGAGGTAACTTTCCAAGGCTAGTCGTGAGTTAATGGATTCCATTAAAGGTGATGTAAATTGTCTAAATTTTTTCATCTGACACTCAAATCAAACAAGAGTGAAAGGAAAATGAACCAGCAAATATAATAAATATCCACTGACCTAGTAGTCTGAAACAAAAATTAAGTGAAAAATTTCAGCCCTGTGTATTACCCTTAAGAGAATCTACCTGCTGTAGAATAATGAGGGTTCTGATCATGCCAGATCAGATGCAAGCACAATTTGCAGGTGTGCAGTTTCTCTCTTGAAAGAAGTTTTTAAACAATGAAGGGCAAGTCAGAATCACTATTCTGCTTTTCAGAACACCAAGGAGTTCACCAGGAGGAAAGCAGCACATGCATATCATATCAGCCCAACCTAGAGCAAAATTTCATTAAATATTCAGCATCACAAGGAACTCCTTGTTTTCCATATAGGATTTGATCCCCTTTGGGACTGAGGTGGTGTGAAATCCTTGTTACACAGCACCACTGGGGATTGGAAGGCCCTGGCTAATTCTTGTTGACACAGAAGCACTGTGCAAATGACACGTGGATCAGCAACTATAAAGAACTTAGATTACATTACACAGTGTATCTTTATAAGAATTTTATCCAAAATCCTACTAAGTGGCTGGGAGAAATTATTTACTGCATATACAGTAGACACAGAACAGAGTTAAAAATCTTTAATATAGCATGAAACCTCTATGAATAAATAATAGGCACAGAGGAATTCTAAGAAATGATGAATATGTATAAAATGATATTCTACCTCACTGGTCATCTTGTAAATGCAAATTAAAATAAAAATTAATTTTTTAATCCATAAAATTGACCCAGAAGAAAAGTTGAGGTTTAAAATGTCCAGTGTTGCCAATGGTACGGAAATGTTCCACTGATCATGGAAGGCATTTTGGCCAGATCTATCAAAAGGTTAAAAAGGTTAAAGCACATTTGCTCAGATCCATCAATTCTTCTTCTAAGAATTAGTTCTACATAAATATTGACTCATGTGTGCAAAGATATTTTTTGCAGCAGTGTTTGAAAGGGAAATATTGGAAACAATTTTAATATCCATTGACAGAAAAGCGGAAATTTAATTTACGCTCCACCCACACTACAGAATGCTTTGCTGCTTTGCAAAAATAAATAGATCTATTGCAAGACACCTAGCGTATATTTTTAAGTGGAAAGACCAAAACATAATCCCATTTTCTAAATTTTAACTCTGTATAATTCTGTTGACTATTTTATGATAATCATGTTTTACTTTTCTTCTGTTTTAAATTCAAAGAAAAAAGAAAGGGAGGAAAAAATTACTTGACATAATTTGACCAAAAGACAACTTTCTTGCTTTTTCTCTTTTTCTTTGTTTCTTAGTCCTTTTACCTCTCTTTCTCTCCCTCTCTTCTTTCAACATTTATCAGATGGCTTCTGTAAACCAGCTGTTGTTTTAGGCAGTGAGGTCATATATGTTTAGTGTATATTGGGAAGATATGAAAACAAATAAACAATTACCGTAGATTATCGTAGTGCCATAGTTGAGATATGTACAAAGCCTGGTATGAGCCAGACAAGTGCATACTTAAGTTTGACTGACAAGGAAAGGAAAGGGATCAGAGAGAAGGCGACAAGGATGAAAGAGAGAATAGAAGTTTTACTGATAAATTATTAGAAAAAAGGTGCTTCGTGCAGAGGAAAATAGAAGTTAGTACCAAACAATCAAGCCTTCCTGATACCATGTGAGTACAGGTGAAAGAGAAGGAAAACAATTCTCTATAAATTCAGATGAATGCTATCAGAATTCAATACATGAAGTGCTAAAAATCTGACCCCACAGTTGGCAAGCACGTGAATTACTTTCAATTTCCCACTATGAATATCCTAAACATCCAAAGTGTTTTATTTTCCCCCAGAGTAATGAGATGCCTCAAGATGTATTTTTATCTATATCTGTTTGTGAAATCTTTCACAAACCTTTTACAATTTATAAGCCATCATGAACCACATGGCTTAATAAGGTGGCCATCAATTATGGAGGTCCCCTAATTCATAATACATGCTAGCCACAGCAACTACATGATCTCAAAAGAAGAACAGAAGAATTCTGTGAAGAAGACGTTATTTTCCCTACTTACAGATGAGAAAAAGAAGAGATGTTAAGTAATTTGTCCAACGTGAAACCATTCATGGTCTGAACTGTACTACTTACTTGTGTGCTTCTCTGCCGGCCCTGCCCCACCACAAATTCTTTGAAGAGCAAGGTGGTGTCTTTTTCTGCTTGTGAGGACAGGGACCATGTCCAAGATGTTTAATAGCGCAAAGGAGAAAAATAATTCTGTATTGAGTAAATTAATATAAAGTATCACAGCAGCAATGGCCACTGGTCACCAGTTAAGCCTACGTTTATATTAGAATGGTTTTAAAATTATTTCCCTGCTCAAATGTAGACGCAGTCCTTATATTAAAAATGAGTTTATAAAAATGAGTTTTATAGGCAAGCAATTATGTAATAAGAGAAATGGAAACATTTCCCTTTATCTTAAAAAAGAAAGGAAATATTAATTACCCTATTCTTCTCCATAACAAATTTTAAGTATCTCCCTTTCGGCATTTGTTATAATCAACTTTAAATTACACTTATTCTGTACTGTGTGTAACTTGTCATATAGTCCAAGATCTGTTTATCTTACTAACTTCATATTACTTAGCAGCATGCCTTACTCCACGTACAATAAAAACTTATAGAGTGAATTAACGGAAGATAACATATCAATGAATTCAACAAGCTAGACTTTCATACTAGATGTAAGGCAGGCTTTGAAAAACTCAAACATGGTTGTTGACTTTTGAAGAGAATTATGTTTTTATGTAACTAAATAAACACAATATTCATCTGAACATCAAACTAAGTCTACATCAAAGGGACATGGAAAAACCCGGGGCAGCACAAGAACACAGACACACAATTATCTCAAGAAAAGAGAAAAGGATGGAAAAGTATTGGATATCCAGGGGGAATAAAATGAGGAACTATTCTAAGCAAAATATTTTAACATATGTTAAGTATTTATTTTGTAGTTTAAAATATGAAAAATAATAGTTCAAAATATTTTACGAAAATTGTCATCCCTCTTTGCAATCTTTGTAGTGTCTACTGAACTTGCAGGGAGATCTCTTGCATGGTGTGTAAAAAACTAATGCAGAAGGACAAAGAGGCAATGAATATATGTGGGTCCAGCTTTACCTTGCCAGATATTGGGACTGACTGACAACCTGGAAGCAGCAGCTCTAGGAAAAGACTGAAGAAATAGAATTCTGGATCATTCGTACTTCTCCCTTGCCAGATGGGGTTCCTGCCTGTAGAACAAAGGTAGGGGATGCACCAGCAGTGGCGCTGGCATTTTGAATGATGTGCCTGTAGGTCACTGGATCACAATCTGCTCAAGAATATGTTGCCAGGAAGATGACACTGCCATTTGACATCCCAATAATTTCCTTGGTAACATATGCAATCAGTTCACAAACCCCGCCCAGCACAGTTGGCCAGTTGGGGGAATGGGTGGGGACTTTTTGGCACTCCCAGGAAGACAGGTGGAAAAGCTGAGGATTAAGCTGTTTGCTCAGCCAACAAAGAGAGAGATGTGTCAGAAGCTTCTTCACCTCTTCTCACACTGATCTAGATATATTACCTATTAAAGAGCCTTAGCTCAACTATAGAATAATAATTTTTTTACCTCTGTCTTTTTCCAACCAAAGAGGAAACTCCTTGAAGGGAGAAAACTGATTTGTTTTTGTCTCCCTCCAGTGAAGTTTTCTGTGTTGTAGATATTGTTTGAACAATAGAATGTGAATAAATATACACTGAAAATTATAAAGTGCTGTTTAAATGCTTTTGTTTGATTAGAAAGGAATTAAAGGGAGAAAAAATGCAAGGTTTAAATTTTTTAAAAAACGGGGAATTTCAGGATATCAATGTCACATCCTAGAGGTAAAGTTTTATACTCCATCATAATTCTTAATGCCATCATGTTTCTCTGAGGACCCTCTTTTACCTTTTTTTAATAAAAATTGAGTGTGCATTAGTGCTCTTGAGTCCTCTTTGGAACACATCTAGAATACAAGAGCCGTCATCAGGAAATCATGAAAATGTGAAGTGAAAAAAAGCGACTAGTGCATTGTTATTATCATGGATAAATTCCAAGATGTGGGAAGGCTCACAGCACACTTCATAAGCACAGGTTTAAAAGGATCACACCCAGCTTTATGGAACTACAAATCCATCAGAGTAATTTAGGTCCCTGAGGAAGAGAAATGTGGAACAAAGCCAGCGGACCTGAGCAGGGTGAAGCACTTACATTTGCTTCTGTTAGAAAACAAAGAAGCTGGGCTTGTCAGGACATACCCAGGATTTAATGGCCTTCTAACTGGTCCAAAAAAACACCTAGCAGGCAAAGACTTACTGGACATTCTCCTTCTCCCAGGCACCTACCTTCAAAATACCCACCCCTTACAAGACAGCTAGGAGTGAAAAACGGAATTGCACCCAGAACTGCACAGAAGGGGAGGGAATAGATACTGTAAGAGCAGTTTAGCAAGCATGGCATGGAAGAAGCTGGCAAGGCTCTGGCAGCCTCTCTGGACTGATTACGGGTTAAAAAGAAAAGACAGAAACAGAGAAGAGGGACGTTGGGAAAGGGCAAAGGATGGGAAGGAGACATTAGTAAAACTGTAAATAGCTGTAAGGATCTAACATGTACTCCCCAGAGTTGAATTTTTTTGGCCTGAGTTTGAAATCTAGGAAATAAGAGTGAAGAGGCTTCCAAATTGACCTAGGAAATGAAATCAACCTTCGATTAAGAGAAAAACTACTCAGGAGTTTGAGAGAGAGAGAGAGAACCACGTGAAAGGTACATGACAGGAAGCAGAACAGGGAGACTGAAATCCATAGATGCTGTAAGAAAAGTATTTGGGGGACCTCCCTGGTGGTCCAGTGGGTAAGACTCCACTCTCCCAAAGCAGGGGGCCCAGGTTCGATCCCTAGTCAGGGAGCTAGATTCCGCATGCTTGCCACAACTAAGAGTCCACATGCTGCCACAAAGAAGTCTGCATGCCACAACTAAAGATCCTGTGTGCCACAACTAAGACCCAGCTTAGCCAAAATAAATTAATTAATTAATTTTGAAAAAAAAGGTATTTGGGATGTAAGTATGGAAGAAGTAGACTGGTTCAGAAGCTGAGAAAGCAAGCTTCAGGAATCAGAGAATAGAATGGGCTAAGCCTTCACTGAGGACTTAAGAGTGTACATATAACAAGAGTAATAACAATAACTTAATTTTTTTTTAATATTAATAGGTAGCATTTAGTGAATTCTGCTTACATACCAGCCACTGCACTAAGTCCTTTTCATAAATTTATTTTATTTAATCTTCATCCCAAACCTAGGAGACGGATGCTACACTTATTTCCATTTTATAAATAATAGAGGTTAAGCAACTTCTCGCACAGTCACATATCTGTTGAACCAGGATTCAGCTTAGGACTCTCAATCACCAAGCTCATTTCCTTTTTCCTTATGGTATATATGCAGTTTTTGGCCCGAGAGAGAAAAGTAGAGGACATCTAGAAGTCATGAAACTTTCTTGCTGTGTGTAAGAATTTGAGGAGCTGGAGAAGTTTAAAACATTTGCAGTAACTCATTTCAAGCTTTCCTAAGAGAATCACTGTAACATACATCCAAATTCAACTGATTTTTCCACCTCCATTATTTCCACCGATGTAAGCCGTGATCATCTCTCTCCTAGATTACTGCAGTAGTCTCCCAGCTTCCTGCTTTACCCTTATATATCGCCTATTCTTATCTCAGCAGCTACAGTGATTCTTTTAAAATGAAAGTCAGATTATGTCACCCTTCGTCTTAAAACCCATCCAGAGGCTTCATATATCACTTGCATAAAAGCCCAAGCCCTTATAATGGTCTACAAAACCCAACATGATCTAGCTTTCTACCTGGCCTCACCTCCAACCTTGCTCCCCCTTGATCATCCCCCTGCAGCCACACTAACCTCCTTCCTGTTCCCAGGGCCTCTGTACTTGCTGGTCTTTCTGCCAGGGACACTCTTCCCCCAGATCCCCCTCACTTCCTTCAAGTTCCCGCTCGAGTGTCATCTCGTAAGTGAGCTCCTCCTTGATCGTTCAAAATAAAATGGCACCTCCTCCCAGAACCTCCATCCCTCTGCCCCTGTTTTATTTTTTCCTAGAGCACTTATCACAGTCTGACCTTCTAATTATTTATGTTTGTTATCCGAACCCACCCCAGGAACATGAGCTTCACAAAAGCCTTTTCCTTCACTGATTTATCTCCAATGCCTGTAACAGTGCCTAGTGTGGGTTCAATAAATATTTGTTTAACAAATCAATGCAAAACGGGTTCCGCTTTAGTGTTGGCATATCCTTGATAGATAGTTTATTATGAATAATGAAAAGCCTAACTAATTATTGTGAGAGAAAGAAGCAGGACCTCTGGTGGGAAAAGCAGAGAAGAGGTTTCTAAGTTAGGAAACTGAAGGACAGCAACAGACAGAGCGGATAAGCAACAAGGGAGATGCTAAAATCATTCTGTTCCATGATGAGAAGCTGAGAACTCTCAGGAAAAAGAGAGAAGCTGAGAGTATATCTCTTAGGCCTCTTTGAGGTCTATTCCTTTGGTTATTGATGTATGGAAGTCTAGCAACACAGTTTCCGAGAAAAATCTTATAACCCATCACTGTCCAATCAATTGGAGCTTTGAGTAGAGGGAGGTGATGAGGAATCTGAACAGTCTTGGGTTAGAAGTTATCCACGTAGATTGCCAGGCACTCGGAAAAGGCATGATGGCCAGGGCACAGGCACTTATGTTAATGAATCTCATCATTTCTAGGTGTAAGTGTGTGGGGGAGATACACATTGTGAAAACTGCTGCATTACTTCTGAGAATTTAGCCATTCATGTCAAATCTCCTTTAGTGAACCACATCAGCACACACTATCTGATGTGTTTTCACAAAGGTACCTTTGACAACTTTGAGGTGATTTTTAGGTCAAATATAACACGGTTAAATATGTCTATTATTGAAGTCCCATTTAAATCCATCAAAAAAAGCATCATTTTTTTTTTTTTTCAAGAATACCGGGTGTGCTTTTTATGGGATTCATTGTACTAGAAGGCCCCGTTACTTTAAGTGAATTTCATTTTAGAGGTGCTGATTGTTTGCAGATGCTCAGAATGGGACAACAGAAAAAAGTTTTTAGAAGTACTTTAAAAAAGTTTTTAAAAGTATGAATAAAGAACTCGAAGTCACATAAGGACAAAGTCTAAATAAGTCTGGATAGTTTAGTGTTTAAGAAAATGGGATTCTGGACTCAAAGTTTGAAAGCTTGTTGTACAACATTATCTGGGGCAAATGGTCGATCTCTCCAAGCTTCCATTTCTTCATCTGTGAAGATGAGAAGTGACCCCCCACTTAGAGACCATTTGTGAGCAGTAAATAAGATGGTTCATGAAATGCAAAGCCATACATTGGCAAGCACTCCATAGATGATGATGTCCATCACCTGTTCCTTCTGCTACTGCCCATTTTCCCCAGCCCTCTCTTTGGCTCCTTCAGCTTTGTCAAAACTATAGTAATGAGACCCATGCATAAAACATTTGATATCAACCACCAGTAAAATAAATCTTCTGGTCTTTGCTATCCAGTTTGGTTCTTTACTTATTAAAGACATCAGCTGCTTTAAAAATTGAGTGAACTCTTTTGATGCTTTAAAGATCTTGCTTCACAGTCTTGTTTTACCAAGTATGTCTTCATGATCCCAAGGACCTGGCATCTCTATGCAAAGTTTCCCCTATATTTACTGTCTACAAAAGCAAGAAACCACAGACCCCCTCCAAAACTATTCGATTTTTTGTTTTTCATTTGCTTCTGGTGTCTATGACAGCCTCTGAAAATACACTATCTTCTTCAGTTTAAATAAAACAAGTGGTGAAACCATGTAGCCTGGAAGGAAATAAAAAGATTCTGGAATGATTTAATAGCATTTTTAATTTTATAAAACTTAACATATTAATGATATGTAATTTAACTTATGCAAACTGGGCCACTAGATAATCATATCTTGAATAATCCTTCTCCTTTATTAAAAAAATTAATAAAGTGAGAGTATTCTGAAGCCTAAAGCCTTTTTTTCCCCTCCCAAATTATGACTGTGCTGCAACTGAAACATGTTTGGAAATAAAATCAATCCACCTCTGCTTTATCAAGGACAAATTGTACCTCTCAGAGGACCGACGTCTGCGCACAGGCAGAGGGTGAACAGCCCAAGTCTGACCCACAGAAAGCGTGTCTTTAGAAATCATGACTGCAGAGGTCAGAGGCTCAGAGAAACGGAACAGTTGGCTTCTCATTGGTCTACCCAGTGTTTTCTCATCTTAGCTTATTTCATTTTCTTGGCAAATGTTAGTAGCATATCACTAAGTCTTTTTAACACTTCTTCATTCCTTATTATTTCAGTTTCAAGATCATTAATAAAACAGCAGCATGAGAAGGCAGCACCCCAGGCAATCCACAGTGATAGCAGGTAGGGTGGCTGCCTGACTTTCACAGCCATTAGCATAGATGAACTTGAATTTCATAAATAGGGTATAAACTTCATGGAAGGATAATTAAGGATAAACACTATTCTTTGCCTCTATTGAATGTCAAAGGAAAAATAAATTTATAAAGATTCCAGTTTCTTCTATTTTCATTAAAGTTTACTTTCCTGTTATAAAAGCAATTACACTCATGTTAGGAAAATTGAGAAAATATGGAAATTGTAGAGAAGAAATTAGAATGTTACCTAGTTCCCAGAGTTCCTTTTCTTCCAGATTTTTTATATACGGACTTTTTTTAACTTTTTTTTTTTTTTTTTGCTTAAAGTCTTGTATATAATTTTGCAGCCTGTTTTTCTCACTTAAAGCTTCTGTATTTCCCCTTCTGTTTTTGGCCCAACCTGACTATCTGGTTAGTGATATTTTTTGACCCTGAGTAGGTCTTCCAATAGTCAAAATAATCACTGATTACTCAGTCACAATCAGAATTTGCTTTCTTTGATCAGCCTTAAGTTTTCCTGAGCTGACATACACCCTCTCCTGTGAACTGTCTCCAGAAACAGCCCCCATGGGAGGCACCTAATGTTATCAGAACTCACACTCCATCTGCGACACCAGCCCAGGTGGTGGGCATGAGACAACTGTTTCCATCTCTACTGAAACTGAAGCACGTTTGGGAATTAAGTCAATCAATCCAAACTTTGTCAAGGATCAGGCATACGTCCCTGGAAATGAAGTGAAATGCTCAGACTTTTCAGCCAGTCTCGTGTCATTTCCAGATACAAACATTTGGTTTCATTTTAGCCAGTGCAAATGCCTCCAAGACACCAATATTACCTTCCAATGTTGGAAATCATTGCTTAATAATATACAGAAAATTCCAAAGCCTATTAGCTGTAGTGATAAGGGATATTAGATATTAGTCTATTTGATATTAGCTTTTAACCTTGTATTTAACTGATTTTATACTGATCAGGTTAGGTATTAATTCGTACTGATTAGTCTCTTAGATGTTAACATTTTTTTCTTGGTTTCTGAGCCACGGTCCTCTCTTCCTTCTCCTCTTATCTCACTAATTACAAACCTCCACATTTGGGGTTCCTGACAGCTCAGTCTTTGAACTTCTCCTCTTCTGTCTACATTCTTCTTGGTGACCCATTTAATCTCAAGTCTCTAAACGAACATTCCGAAATATCCTGCTCCAGTCCTGAACCTCAGATTACAATAATTAGCTGCTGAACTGCAAATTCAATATCTTTATTTGAATATCTAACTTACCTTTTAATTCACCTGTTCCAACTACTGATCCCTGAAAGCCCAAGAGGCTTGCTTCTCACTTCCTTCATGCTGTTATACAATCGTTGCTTTACCAGAAAGGTATTCCCACTAAGGAGTAACTCCTCCCCTAACCCCAAAACCCTCTGCCCTTACCTTGCTCTGTTGTTCTGCATAGGTCTTTTCATTATTTGATGTACTAAATAGCCACTTGTTTACTTGATATTGTTCTCCCCCTCCTGGAATATAAGCTCGAGGAGCAGGGACTTCTTCAGGTCTGTTCACTGCTGCATCCTAGTCCCTAGAGCAACCCCTGGCCCATGGTAGGCATGAATGAATGAGTGGATGAATAAATAGCAGGTATTTACACAGATATTCCAACTCTGTCCCAGCGAGGCCAGCATGAGTTAGGTTGGTTTTCTTTCTGTCACACTCTGGATCATTCTTCATGAAACTGTTTAAGGTCAAGCAAAGATGGACCAGCTAAGGCTTGAACCCCAATCACCTGCACTCTAGTCCACTAACATTGTGGTTTTATACTCTAAGCAGAAAGCATCACGAGAAACGTATCCAGGCATCTATGTGGTGGTGTGGGTTTTACTTCTTACTTCAAATGGGAAACTTTAAAAAAATCTAAGAAAAGTTCTAAAAGTCTTAATGTATTTCTTGTATTCACTCATTCTTTCACAAGAATGTCATAAGTAACTTCTATGTACAAATCTCCATAGCTGTGATCTTACTTATAGAAGCAGCTTAAACATTAAACACACTTGTCCAAGCACAAAAATGTTGATGTAAGGACAAGAACCCAGATCTCCTATCTCCTACGTCCTTTATCTCTGGTTTCTTTCCAACAATACTGATACGGTCTTCATAGCTTCAACCTTGGCAGTTGCTCACCTATGCCTGGCACTGTGCTCAGCCCTGGGTCCTGCATGAATCTAAGACACAGTGCCTGTTCTCACAGGATCACAGTTTTACTAGAGAAATAAAACTAACAGGCCTGAAAGAATTTGAGTTTTCCACCTTTTAAGGTAGGAGTTTTCAGAAATAGGAGGGCTGGGACTGAGGAGGATTCCTGGACCAAGTGGGGTGCTTCTTATCTGCAATTGTCCCACAGTCCCTTCCTGCATTTTCAGTATTTGATTTCCTTGCTGGAAATCACTCCATGTGTATCTACTGTTCTTTTGCCGTCACCAGCTACAAGATAGTGAAGTCACTAGAAGAGGTTAAACCAGCTGGAGGAAGATTTGCCCACAGGTCAAGTCTTGGACACTTCTGACTAGAGCATGAACTATTTTGCAAACTTGAACCCGTGTTTCCTAAATAGGGTTCCCTCCCTCAGGGTTCTTTTCAAGCCTAGAGTTATGTTCATCCTCTAATATGTATGAATGAAAGGCTTAAGAGACACCTTTCAGAAATGTGTAAGGCCATTTGTTTCTTTAAGGTACGTGCAAATACAAAAGCAATCCTTTCCCATAGCCCTATAACCACTCAGTTCATGAAATTACATTTTCCAGTATTGTCAGTTTCAATATTATCAGTTTCTGAATACCCTAAACCAAGATGAGTCACTGAACTAAGAGAAGGAGTAATAATAATAGACAATTTTATTAAGCACTTACTATGTTTGAGGTACGTTTGCAGATACTTCATATGTTTTAAGTCATCTAATCTTCACAATATATTAGAGCAGACTTGTCCTGAGCCCGGAAGTTTGGGTCTGTATGAAAAACTCTGTGTTATTCCTCCCTGAAATCTCATTCATTATAGGCTGTCTTCCAAAGGCATTGACATCTAAGAATTTTAGGGGAAATTTCTAACATTCTGTTTGTCAAGAACATTTTGGACCATACTTAACAGAAGAATGCCTCCAGTCAGCCATTAATTATTTCAAATGCACTAATTTTTAAAGCAGCTGTGTGATCCCAAAGTACAACATGTAAACTCTGAAATTTCCATATCTCTTTTCAACAAATAGTGTGTGCTCCTGGGAGAAGACATTTGCTATTGAGTGCATTTATATGAAAACTGACATTTCTTATGGGAGTGCATTAGCCTGGGCTAGTATGGTGTGAAACAAGACCACAAATTCATAATTTAACAGTTCAGTTTTAGCAGAAGTGGTGACATGAACACTGAATGTTCATACTCAAAATCATTTCCAGCTCCCTAAAGAGATGCCTTAGATGGAGAATAGTTCAGAAGGAATAATGACAATGGAATATAGCTTTGAAGAGGAGAAAAGAAAAATTAGAATTGAATAAAAAAAAATAGTAGCAACTTCAGCCATGTCTGTTCTTTAGAATATGCATCTCTTGAACAGACAATGTTTCAAGCACATAACAGCTTTAATTTTATGCAGATTACATATTTACATGCTAATAAAATGGAAACTGGCTTGGTGGGGACACTTAGTGCCTAGGACAGAATTATTAATCAATATGTCTGTCTAAAGCTGTCATATCAATTACTTAAAGCCATGTAGAAAGTCAGATTTGCCCATCGTCATCTAAATTCTCTTCAGGACTATATTTTACAATCAAAAAATGAATGAGGTATAGCCAAATCCCAGTAGTCAGGAAGGGAGTGAGGGAGGGAAGGAGGAAAGAAGGAAGGAGGGAGGGAGGGAGAGAAGGAAAGAAGGAAGGGAGGAGGGAGGGAGGGAAGGAGGGAGGAAGGAAGGAAGGGGAAGAAAGAACTCTCTAAATTTCTTCACAGAGAAGATACACAAACAATGTCCCTTGAATTATATCTGTCCACACTGTTTGGTGGGCAGCCTGCCTCACAGCTGAACCATTCTGGAGGGCTGGCTTGACTTGCCATCTAAGACAACGCCCCCAGCAGGCAAATCTGGAGTAGCATTTTCTTACACCCTGATTGATTTTGATCAGCCCAGTTCTGACTTTTTTTTTTTTCTGTTATTGTAAGACAGACAGATCACCAGAAACAAAGGATTTCTATTACAACTTAACAAATTTTAAAACAAATTTGGCTTTGCAGATTTATCTATGACACCACTGTCAGGACCTTTAAGTTGCTACCAGGCCCCTCCACCAGCTTCACATCTTTCCTGGGCTTTTTTTTTTTTAAGACTTTATCTACACATTTAGGTAGAAGCAGGGAAAAGCTGACCTATAAATATCCTTGAAACTCTCAGACTTGGAATCAAGTTCTCTTTAGTACCTCTTTAGAGAAACTAGAATTTTCCTGTCTTGCACAGGAACTTGACCCTTTTTACGCATGAGATTTGGCACCTTCATTACCAATTTCTTGCAGATATACCTTTTCTCCATGCCCCAGCCCTAATAAGAAAAGACAAATCTCAAAGGAAGCTTAAAATATTTAATGACTTTGACTTTTAAACATAACCCAGATTAGATAGTAATGTCAAGTGATAATTTAATACACCAAAATATAGAACGGAACAAAACTTACTCTTTTATAAAGTTTAAACTCTAGTAAACTCTCACAGATTTAGGGTATTAGATACGAGAAGGGAAAGGAGACTATAAAATTTGAGATTATGTTCAAGTAAAGACAATGCATAAATACAACAATTCCACCAAGTGAAATTTAATAAAAACACATTTATTTAAAACTATATTAAATATTTAAGAATGCATATCATGTAAAAGGATAACAAGTACACGTGTGGGGGCTTCCCTGGTGGCGCAGTGGTTGAGAATCTGCCTGCCAATGCGGGGGACACGGGTTCGAGCCCTGGCCTGGGAAGATCCCACATGCCCCGGAGCAACTAGGCCCGTGAGCCACAATTACTGCGCCTGCGCGTCTGGAGCCTGTGCTCCGCAACAAGAGAGGCCACGATAGTGAGAGGCCCGCGCGCCGCGATGAAGAGTGGCCCCCGCTTGCCGCAAGTAGAGAAAGCCCTCGCACAGAAACGAAGACCCAACACAGCCATATATAAATAAATAAAATTAAAAAAAAAAAAAGTACACGTGTGGAAGAATTGACCTAAATTATATAAATTGACCAAACGGTCAGGAGATCATTTTTTAAACTATCTTTTAAAAAATTTTCTTAGCTAAATTAAGAGAGTAGATAGAGCAGAAATCAGGGCCAAAATCAAGCCATAGGAAAAGTATGGTTAGTGTCTGACTGACACTTCTCTTGCTGACACTGGATGTCACCACCACGAAAATGAATTCTAAATAGTCTTTGCATCTCTGTGTCTTTGGGGCAGGAGAAGCCAACTGGCAAAGCCTAGGACTTAAGATTGCACCTTTTCAACAGAGGGAAGGGGAAATGGAGCCTCTGGCTTCCTGTAAATTCCAGCCTTCCATCAAGATTCACAAAAGTGAAATAACCCCCAAATAGGAAGGGCTTGAGATATTTAGGCAGACTAAATCTAACAAATGTCCCCTACTTGAAACCAGCTTAAGTGCTCAGTGTGAAATTTTAGACTATTTAAAAGAGATTTCAGTATATTCAAGTAGAGAAAACTCATGAGAAGTGTCCCCCAGCAGACATTTACTTGAACTTGCTTTAATGAGTATGAAAGATTCACCTACTTGGCATACACAGATAATTCAGTTTAAGTCCTTAAAATTAATCTTGTTTTCGTTGAAACAGGCCTCCTTTCAGTCTCAATTGTGATATCAGATTTGTAAGACTAATTCTTCAAGACGTGTACAAAGGAAAATGCAAACGAGTTAAGATGAAATTATTTACTGTAGATTTTAGGGATCTACACTCTGTGTGTGCATATGTGTATGACAGAGAGAGAGAGAGAGGTGTGGGGCAGATTGGTTTTTGTTTGAGAATGAATGGATGTGGTTAATAGTTTCCTTATGATTAACACTAACTAGTCATGCCTACATCAATGAGTACAATTGTAAGGCAACTAACTTTAAATGTTTTCATTAGAATGTTTTAAGAATTATCATCATTACCAGAGACTTTATTCTCTGATTCTTTTTTGATGGATATAACTTTTGAAGCCTGATTCAACCCAATGCCTTACTTGATTTGATCCAAATGTTAATGACAATACTTAAATCAATGCTCTATGTGCCACTGAAACTCTATGGCTGTGTGGAGTTTATAATAGTGAGTGGTTAAGATTGGTAGGTATTTGAACATTGAGAAGCAGCATGTTAACTCTTTAGAGAGGACACTTTCAGATCTGCCAAGGGAATCCAGGACTTCTATACCCTAAAGTATCTACCTCTAAAGCATCCTCACCCTTACCTTAACCTGAGCCTTGCTTAAATGCTTCCTTATCACTTGAATCTGCTTTCACTAATTACCAGTCATAAGAAATAATCTCATAGTAAGTATTTTCTCAAAATCATATAAGAGCAACATGCTTGTAGTCAAATTTTGGCTCAAAAATCTCTCTTCTTCACCATCACCCTTCTCTTTCCTTCCCTGGACCTTAACATCAGTTAATGGTATTGTCCCCCTTAAGGTTTAGGATCTAGTTCTCCAAACCCTCTTCTCTCAGGGCTCTAATCTAAAACAGTATCAGGTGAACTTCTCATCAGCAAACAATACATTCCTTATGGGATTGTGTTATCTTACAGATGTATCACCCTAAAGAAAGTAATTTGAGACTTTTAACTCTGATAGGATTTGGCTAGTTGAAAAAGTATATTAGATATCAAGTAACCTGAGTAACATTTTATATTCATTAAAGTGTGTCACTTTTTATGCATTTCAAAGTGTAACCTCAGTCTTTGGAAACAGAGAGACATATATCTATGTACATACATGCAGATCTACACAGAGGACTATGAAGGTCTGAGCCACAAAATCATACAAATCTTAGGTATCAGTAGTCTGGTTTCTATAGCACAAATACTGTTGCATGCAGCACTCAAATATTCAGCATAATACCTTATAATCCGGGATGCCTTTGACCCCTCTAAATTTAACACTATGTGGTTCTTATTCTGCTTAAGTTTCTTTTCTTACCAAAAATTAAATCTACTGTTTACCTTCTTGTTATATTCAACTACATTCAATAGCCATTTATGGAGCACTTATTACATACCCATCTTTCAGCAAATGACTAAGAATAGAAAAATTTTAAAGAAAAACAAAACAGAGCCTCGCCTCCAAAGGTCAACTGTTAGAGAGATGGAGAAATAAACAGGTAATTACAGGCTGTGTATCATATGACAATAGAGAAACTCAAAAGGCTCAAAGGGGGCTTCCCTGGTGGCGCAGTGGTTGAGAATCTGCCTGCTAATGCAGGGGACACGGGTTCGAGCCCTGGTCTGGGAAGATCCCACATGCCACGGAGCAGCTGGGCCCGTGAGCCACAATTGCTGAGCCTGCGCGTCTGGAGCCTGTGCCCCGCGACGGGAGGGGCCGCGATAGAGAAAGGCCCGCGCACCGCGATGAAGGGCGGTCCCCGCACCGCGATGAAGAGTGGCCCCCGCTTGCCGCAACTGGAGAAAGCCCTCGCACGAACCGAAGACCCAACACAGCCAAAAATAAATAAATAAATAAATAAGAAAATCCTAAGAAAAAAAAATAAAAAAAAAAAAAAAGGCTCAAAGGAGGCATAGAGGAGAGAACAATCTTACCTGGAGTGGGGATCAGAATTCTATTCCTGGGAAAGATCTGGGCAGCTGTGAAGGAAGAACACCTTTGTAAAGCTTTTGAACCTTACTTAACCTGCAGATTTTAAGCAGGAGGGTGATGTGGTCAGACTTCAAGTTTAGAAACTTCACATGGGAAACTGTGAAGGATGGATTAAAGAGGATGAGACAGAAGACAGGAAAGTCAATTAGAAGCTGAGGAGACAGGACAGGCAAAAATTAGTGGCCAATGAGATAAAGGTATGATGAGAGAGGCGAGGAGTTGACAGTGAGTTGGAGTTTTCTGAATTCACTGAGATGGGGAGTGAAGAAAGGGAGGGAGATTGTTCATTTGAAGACATGCCTTGTTTCCGAGCTTGGCCTGAGGTCTGTGGGTATGCAGTGAAATACAGTGTGAAGGGCCATATCTAAATTTCAAATAATAGAGGTGAAGTGAAGATGTTCAGACATTAAAAAAATGTATGTTTGCTTTAGTGGACCATTAGGCTTTAGTGGTCCTTCTGGTCCTAAGAATGATTACATGACAAGCAATTATATTTTGTGGGGCTAAATCATCTCTCTTCAAGTTTGTTCCTTTGCAGGATGTCAAACCAACAGTCCCACATGCTCAGCAACTAGATCACATACAGGGACACCTTGACTTTGTACACCTCCTGCCTTAGCTGAAGTATAACTGATTTTCTTTCAATTCATTCTAAAGAATATTTATCTCCATTTCAATTCAACAAAATTTACTGAGTGTCTACTTGTGATCACTCCTTGGGATAAAGGCAAGAGAAAGAAAGAGAAGAAAACAGAAGATGTGATAAGGAGAGGATAAAATAAATTGTCAATATTTTGTAATAATTATTTTGTGACAGGTACTATATACAATATCTGATTAAAGTCAGAATCTCTGTCTTCAAGGGTATTAGGGTTGAGGGGGTGAAGAAATAAGGGAGAATTAAGATCATTTTATTTTTTATATTTAAAATATTTTAAATAAAATTTTTAATTTTTCTCTGAACTGAAAAAGTAATTTTAAAATTATAACTGACATTAAAGGCAGTGTGTGTTGCAGGAATCATGTACATTTAATGCACAGATACTATCAGAAGCCAGCTGGTCTTTACCACAGGTAGGACTCAAAGTAGAAATATGAGCAAAGATTCAATCAACAGGACAGAAATAATTTGAAAGCAACAAGGTGTTTCTCATTTTTTTGAGGGAAACTTTTCTCCCTAAAAATTCCAGTAGCTTGTAACACAAAACAGCTTCTCTTCCTTATCACAAAGGCTCCAAGAGGCCCTCCTCCCTCATATTTAATGCCACGTGCCTGCTTGAAAAGGAGCAGGTTCACTCCTAACTCCCCGGCCCATCAGATAGCAAGCCATGCCTTGCATTTGTACTTGGGTCTCACTAGTCTTTCCTCTAAGTAGACTTTAACTATTCACAGAACAATCCTGGCCACCAAACTGAGCTCAGCTCTTAGAAGTTAATTCAATGACAATTTGTGTAAAGCGTCTTGCTCCTGCTTCGCATAAAGAAAGGAAACTATCAAAGGTCCCACTCATTGTGGAAGATTTGGAATTTCTGATCACTGTTATCTAATAACAAGTTACTTATCCATAGCTTCATCAGCCAAAAAGCAACCCATCCAACACTCATGTTTGTTAATTGGAGAAAGTTACTCCACCAAAAGAAACTGAGAATTACTAAAATCTAGGTCCTCATCAATCTGTATTTTTTTTTCACATGGAAGCAAACTCCTTATGTATTCTTAGCCTAACTGCTCAGCGTTTTGGTTGGTAAATACTGGCAAAGCGTGTGTAGAATCAATATGCCTATAAAGGCATGAAATACAATTTAAGGAAGGTCAGTAGGCAGAATGATTCTAAGGGGAAAATCCTTCCTTCCAAGGTGTAACAACATTTAGTCACATATTCTCTTGAAATAACAGATTCCATAGCTATCCCTCTAGGAAATGAGTTTATGTAAACGAGACCATTCTGCTTTGTGCTACTGAAGTCACAGAGTATACCAGATGTTCATGATCCCAAGGCTCAGTTGCATGATGTTGGTGAGTGTTTCATAAACCCCAATATTGGAAGGATTCAGCTACTGTTTTCTTTTACCCCTCTCTGAAAAAAATTTCATACGTTATATTTCATTGTACCAATTTTATTTTTAAAATGTAGCTGTCTTTATTTAAATGCCACGATTCATCTTATAATGGTATTTAAGGGGCTTCTGTGGCACTGTGCCAGATTTATATTATTAGAACCTAGGCATTTGCAAATGAACCTCTTTCAATTAGTGTTTCAGGAAGCAATTAAACTGTCTAAAGTGTATTAATGAATACACTGGAATTGGGAAGCCGATCCTCCTAATACCCCCATTATTAATGCACCATCTGCTTTGCTGCCTTAGGAGCATTCAGGATCTCTAACTTCAGGTCCACAAAACCCAATCGTTTATTCAGAAAGGTCACAGAAGCATAAGTTTGTAATCAGGCTCAATATCCTATACAATATATAATATTACAGATTAAGTACATATATTTTTATTGGATTTTTTTTACAGATGCAAATGAAGATGCATATGGGTTCTTCTTTTTTTTTTCTTTTCATTCTGTGTTATATGTCAAACACTAACAGCTCTGTGAATAAAATCCTGGATCTGATATTCCTGCTAAAATCATGATTCTGTATGTACCCTCTGTGATTTTTAAGGATATCATTAGGATCCCTGATGAGGTTGTCTTTTTTCATTAATGAAGGATGTTGCTACTTGCTACTTGCTACTGAGTTGCAGCCTTTTTCACAGGGAGTGGTCCAGGTGCTGAGACATTTGCTGGTGTCTCTTTCCAATGCTCTCCTCAGAGTCCCTGCTGCAGGACAAGGTTCTGGAGGAGCTATGCTTCCTGAGATATTTCCTGTTGGCTTTACTACCAAGAGAAACCCAGGGCTGCAGGATACAGACTAGAGAGAGGACAGAAGTATGGGCAGGGAAGGCTGGTGTTTAGCACCACTCTGCTCCACGCTGGAAAGTCACCAAGTCACCAATTCCAAAAACATGCTGGCTTTGGTGATTAATTGCTGCTGAGGCAGTCAAAAGGGAAGAAGAAGACATTCTCTGCTTTTAAGAATTTAGAATCTAGTAGAGGAAAGAGGACACACGCCTCTTCCTCGTGGGCTGCAGCAGGAAGGTTGGTGTGGCGTGGATGAGCCTAGGAGGAGTCTGGGGAGGAGGAGGACCCTATGGGATATGTAGAATTTAGGAAAGTAGAGAGAAAAGAGAACTTTCCCACAGAACCTTGGACTTCTCCTACCTTGTTTTCATTAACCACTGTTATGGGTTAAATTGTGTCCCCCCAAATTTATATGTTGCAGTCCTCACCCCCCAATACCTCAGAATGTGCCCTTATATGGAAAAAGGGTTGTGCAGATATATTTAGTTAAATTAAAATGAAGCCATACTGAAGTAAGGTAGACCCCTGATCTAATATGATTGATGTCCTTAGAAAAAGGGGAAATTCAAACCCAGAGGCACACACACAGGGATAATTTCATGTGAAGATGAAGGCAGAGATAGGGGTGATGCAGCAGAAGTCAAGGAACAGCAAAGATTGCCAGCAGCCACCAGAAGCTAGGAGAGAGGCATGGAACAGACTCTTCCCTAACACCATCAGAGGGAGCATGGCCCTGCCAACACCTTGACCTGAGACTTGTAGCTTCCAGAACTATCCGACAAATACATTTCTGTTGCTTACACCATTCAGTTTGTGGTATTTTGTTCCAGCAGCCCTAGAAATTAATGTAAGTGCTATCATAATAAGTTATAAAATGCCTGACTTTCCTCTTGGATAAGCTCTTTGAAAACAAGAAAAATGTTGATTTTATTTTTTTTATTGCAAGCCCCTTATATAATACATCACTGGGTTTATAATGGGTGCTCAATGATTCTGGTTGAATGACTGAATTAGGATGAGCAATTCATGGAGAAATTTGGAAAGTTCGGGTGACAGAGAGAAACAGCCTGAGACAGAAGGACAATTCTGGCAACTCCCTGGATGGGAGTGAAGGGGGTTTAGAAGAATCTGTGGAATCTTGGAACTCTGTATTGGCTTCTTCAGCAGGGAAGAGGGAGGGTATAGGAAGGCTAATCGGGTCACAGATCCCCCATGTCCTCTGCTGAGTCTTTGGTCATGCTACTTCTCCCCCAGGGCAGGCTCTTCAAGACATAATTCATAGGACATAGCAAACACACACACACACACACTCATGCACACACACTCAGGTCCAGCTCTGCTAACACGTGAGCGCAATCATGTGCCTTTGCCATTTCTTCACCCACTGATGGCTCATTCACTCAAAGTCACAGGGAGTTCCCTTAATATAGGAGATCTGCTTCCTTATTCACCTGTCCTTTCAGAACTGTGCATTTCAGAGATAGAAGGTATGTTCAAGAGTGGGCAAGAATGATGAGGTGAGAAAGCAAGAGGAGAGATGTAGGAAGAAAAACTCATTTGCTAAGCTGAAATCCTGTTATATGTTGGGCTCTGTGCTGGGAACTTCAACCACATCAACTCACCCAGGTGGATATCATAAACCCCGGTTTACAAAGGAGAGAGGGAGGCTCAGAGAGGTACAATTATCTGCTCCAAGCCATGCATCTAACAAGTAAGGTGGCGGAGGTGTCACCCAGGTCTATTTGATTCCAAAGCCCGTGTTCCCTTTCTACTTCATTAAATTGCCTCTTTTTCTGGAGGCAGTATAAAGTCAACACTCCCTTCTGTGCCCATGCATCCTCTCCTTTTATTCTTGTCTGTGCCAGACTGGCCCTTTAAATAAGCTGGCCCACTCATCCTCCGCCTAGCAGCCAGCGCAAAAAAAAAGCTGGCTTCAGACAATAGTGGTTTACCGAGCAATTTCCCAGGTTATTTCTGTCTTGTATGTTATCTATTAATCTGATTACTGTTCCCTGGTCCCTCAGATTTTTGGCTCTGGCCCCTCGGCTCCATCCTGTTAAAACTGGTTTACTGACCATGGGCTCCCCACTCCCCACTTTCCTCCACTTGCTCCTTTAGATTTTGTGTCCCCTGCAGCCATGGGATAGAGGTCCCCTCCTTTAACTGTATTCCTACTTTTAGTGGATAAGCCTCCTCCATCCTCACCAACCAAGCCAATCTTCTTCCCTGGAACACATGAAGAGCATTTGAAGGTTGCCCATCAACACGATGATGGGCATGTGAGAGGAGAAGGGGCCTAGAACAGGATCCAGGTGAACTCACACAATACTGGCTTTATCACCAACCAGATATGTAGTGTGGAGGAAGGCACCAGTTTCCTATTATAAAAAACAGGGTGCTACACAAAGGACTTGTGAGATTCCTTCTGGAGTTAACAATCTATAAGTCTCTGTTAAAACAAACGTACAAAACAAGGACCTTTATAGCACCATAACAGCTGTGTTTGCACTTGGCCATCATTTTTAAAAAAGACATTGGGGGACTTCCCTGGTGGTGCAGTGGTTAAGAATCTGCCTGCCAATGCAGGGGACACAGGTTCGAGCCCTGGTCCGGGGATATCCCATATGCTGAAGAGCAACTAAGCCCGTGCACCACAACTACTGAGCTTGCGCTCTACAGCCCATGAGCCACAACTACTGAGCCTGAGTGCCACAACTACTGAAGCCCACGTGCCTAGAGCCCGTGCTCCACAACAAGAGAAGCCACCACAATGAGAAGCCCGCACACCGCAATGAAGAGTAGCCCCCGCTCGCCACAACTAGAGAAGCCCGTGCGCAGCAACAAAAACCCAATGCAGCCAAAAATAAATAAATAAATAAAATAAATTTAAATAAATAAATAAAAATTAAAAAGACATTGGTGACTTACAAAAGAAAAGCATCTCTTTTACATACTTGTTTGAACTTTTGAAAGTCAACTTTGGGGAAATAAATCACACTGCTCTGGTCATTACAAGACTGTACATTACGAAATATAGTCTATCCTGGAAGCATTAAGGAGAAAAACATGTAATGTATGACTGAGCCGTCTGCCAAAACAGTGACTTACTGAATGCACCCTATGTGGACACATTTCCTAGTTTCACTTTTGCATATGGTGCCTGTCAGGATGCTTTTGCATGGAATATGCAGCATTTCCATGTCTTTTTGGCAAGTGTTTATTTTCAGTACCTACTCTAAACTAGTGATGAATAAGAACTCAAGGTCCTTAAATCTAGAAACTGCAGGGGTTCTGCTCGTGGAGGCTTTAGAGTTGATTTGATGGACACTATACATACTCATGTGCAAATATCTCATTTCTCAGAAAGTCAGATAACTAATTAATTATATAATATTTTGTCTTGTCAGTAGTAGGTATACAGCATTTTTTACAGAAAATACTTTATTCTTTTTTAAATAGGACTCATTTGGAGAAAAGGCAGAGAAAGAATAAGCAAAATATATTTCACTTCTTCAACTTCAGTAAAACCAGTTCTCCAGTCACCATGTTAGAAATTCTCTCCTGGAATATCTGAAGAGCACAGTATAACAGTTCAGTCATTGTCCCTGAAGGCCTTGGGAAAAGTACACATAACTGCTCTGGGGTTATATCCTAATAGCTTCTCATTAATAGACTTGAAGGGATTAATGTTCCTGGTAGTCTCCCTGGCAACTTGTATCACTTATCCTTTTCCCAGTTCAATGCCATTCTCAATTATTTGTTATCCTTTAAATAATCATTGAAATTCCACTTCTTCCATGAGGTTTTTCCTGAATAATGGGAAAAAAGTGACTTCCCTTCCATGCAAGGTGACCAACCATCCTGCTTTGCCAGGACTGTCCCAATGTTATCACTAAAAGACCATGTTCTGGGAAACTTTTCAGTCTCAGGGAATGTTCATCACTGATATGGACTGAATTATGTCCCCTCAAAATCTTATGTTGAAGCCTAACTCCCAATGGGATGGTATTTGGAGATAGGGCCTTTGGGAGGTAATTAGGGTTATAGGAGGTCATGACCTGGTCATCCCTCATGATGGGATTAGTGTCCGTATGAGAAGAGACACCAGAGGGCGCCCGCTTGCGCGCGCGACTCGCACTCTCTCTCTCTCTCTCTCTCTCTCTCTCTCTCTCTGTCAAGTGAGGACACAGCAAGAAGGTGGCTGTCTGCAAGGCAAGGAAAGAGCCTTCATCAGAATCTGACCATGCTGGCACCCTGATCTCAGATTTCCAGCCTTCAGAATTGTAACACACATTTCTGTTGTTTACACGGCCCAGTCTGTGGCACTGTGTTATGGCCCCCAAGCTGACTAATGCAGTTAACCTACCTCCGTGTCCTCCCTAGGGACATATAACTTCCAAGAAGTATTCTTTTTATATGGATTTTTATTACCTCCAATACACTTGGCATCACACATTTAGGAGTGTATCCTGAAGGCTGGAGAGGGGATTAGTCATTTGCCTGTTCTTAAATAGTTTTAGATCCCAGGGCCACCTGGTTTTTGGTTATGTTGGCCAGACCACATCTGACACACTCTGTACCATTTCCTAATCCAGAGCCAGGCACTTGTATTGGGTGGACCCAAGAATGAGGCTTATTTCACAGCTAGCGATTAGAAAAATGGAAAATCGGTAACAGTTACTAATTCTCAGACATTTCATTTATCTGACATCAATCAACAAACAAGTATTTACTGAGATCTCCTTTGGTTGGCTTTTATAGGCAGGAGTTCAGGATGGATTTTTTTTTAAAAATGGTTTCTAATCCAGCTTTGGCACTTCCTAGCCGTCTGAGCTGAATATTTGTTTAATCCCTCTGAGTTTTAGTTTCTTTATCTCTAAAATGGATATAATCATATCTTCATTACAGGAAAGCTATAAAAATTAAACAAAGACTGGTGATTAGTGCATAGTGTCTTGCAAATATTAACTAAAATATGTAAAGTAACTAATAAACACTGTAAAAGTAGCTATAGACTAGCATTGTATTTTGAAAATACTAATTAAACTTAATGAATGAACCCAGGCTTGTGCTCAGTATAATGAAGGGCACAGAAGGAGAACAGAATAGAATTCTCAAGGTCTAGTTAAACCTGCAAGCATTTCACACTGTTTCCTAGGCATCATTACCCACATCCGTCTGCACATCGAAGCTTCCCACACAGAGAGCTCTAGTCCAGATCTCCCCTCAAAAGTCCTGACCCATATGTTGCGCTCCACTTGTATGACTGAAAAATACATTAGACTCAACAGTATCAAGACCAAACCCATTACCCACCCCCCACCCCCCCCACCCCCCCACCCCTGTCTCCAATATGGTTCTCTTTCAATCTCTTCAGTGAATAACATCTTCTTCCAACGAGTGTGCATGCCAAACACCTTGGAGCCACCCTTGGCAACTTACTCCCCTTACCTCCCACAGTCATGTCATCACAGAGTCCTACTTACCTTAACTCCTACATCATTCCGCCCCCTCCATCGCCACTACTATCACCCCGTCTGGAGCTGTCAGCGTTTCTTCCCTGGACTGTTGCAGTAACTTTCTAAATGATCTTCCTAAACTCTTCTCAAAACTCTTGCTCTTATCTGATCTTTTATCAGATAACCCCAGAGTGACATTGGCAAAACAAAACTAAGGGCATGGGCCTGCCCCACTACGAAGCCCTCAATGGTTTCCTATCACTCATAGAACAAAGACCCAAATTCTTCACAAGGTCTACAAGACACGACCTGCCTGAGCCCTGCCACCTCTGCAGCCTTGTCTCATAGCTGCACACGCCCCACTCTCCAAATCACATTGATCTTCAGGTTTCCATCATGGAGCTTTATGCGTTTGCTATTCCCTGTGGTAGGAACATTCTACCTCTCCCCTACCCTTTCCTAAATAATTCCTGATTATCCTATCAATTTCAACTCAAAAATTACCTTGTCAAGAAGAAGCACCCTACGAGTTCTCAAAATACCTGCTATTTATCCCTGGAAAAGCATTTAAAATAGTTTTCAATTTTATACCATTTGCAATTACTTATGTCAGTGTCCTTCACCAGAGCGTAAGTTCTATGAGGGTAGGTGAACATTTGTGTTCACCATTGTGCCATGGATCCTATTCCAATCCATGGCATATACTAGGTGCTCAATAATAATTTGTTGATGAGGGAGTGAACAAATGAGTGAATGAATATAAATAGCAAATGTTACAGCCAGATCATCACTAAGTGTCAAAGTACCTGGCAAAAGAGAGTAAGAAGAAGAAAGCTGGGAGGGTAAGGAAGTACTCCCTGGAAAGGCAATAATCACAGAAGGGAATGACGGAGAGGGTGGAACCGGGAATAGAATTTAGATAATTAAAGAGGTGTGGATGGGGAGGCTGTTTTCCAGGTATTGACATTAAAGGTCAAAAGTCTTAGAGGCTGGAATAAGCATTTCATATACAGAGAACAGCGAAGAGATTCATAGCCTACCATAGGAGACTGAGTGTGTATAGTTACGTGACCAGAGAAAAAGCAGGGTGCCAATTTCAAAGTCTGAAGGATGCACATCATTTGTCTTTATTTCCAGCTATGATTGGTGTTTCAAATGGGTGGTTTAAATTAAAGCAAACACTGAAAGTTTTCTGGATGGGCAGTGACGAGCAGAAGTTCTTTTGCAGGGAAGGACTGTCATCTGCTTGTTTGGGCTGATACGGGCTTTTGTCTCACTCTGTGGAGACAAATGACTCTGTCTTTCTGCCAGTTACATTATGAACTGTACTGGCATTTTATTTCTACGTCAAGGGATAATCTGAGGCCAAACAAAGAGGAAGCACTGAGAAGAGGCCTTGCCACGGCTGCTGACTACCTGACGTCTCAGAATGAAGAATCACTGCCTCGGAAATATTCCAAGCACTTCCTCTATACCCCAATCAGGGAACTGTTACAGTGAGGCTCAAAAGTGAGTTTGTTCAATCTCCTATCTCACCACAGGTTTAAGGAATCATATCCCAAGCATTTAAAATAATTAAAACCCACTCCTCTCATGATCATTGACAAAGATGCCTCGGTACACCTATGGACATCAAAACAGCCTCTTGTGCTGCTTTCCAAATGAACTGTAGGGACTAGACTTTATGATATAAAGGACAGTATGAATTAGGGGAGGAGGAAAAGTTATAGTGGAAATAGTCATGGTTAGAAATCATAAGATATCAAAGGCAAGATGCAGAGATTTTAACACAAACATGGTCCACAGCCCAAGTTGCCAATGAAGACAAAGACCCAATTAATTGAGGAGGATGAAAATGAAGGACCATAGGCTACAGTGAGAGTGGTTGGGAGCACATGATATACTAAAAGAGCAGAGACATTAGGGGACCGGTTGACACCAGTTTTAGCGACACTTGAAGTTCTCTGTGTAAGTAAAATCCCCATGAGCTTGATGCCTGATTCTGAGAAGAAAGTATGAGTTCAGTCAGCAGGATTGCTTGGGTCACAAGTGTTACTATAAACACCTATGCCTTTGTCCCAGAGTATGACAGGACTCAATATCTTTATTGCCTATTCAGTATCTTTACTGCTGGTTGAGATGAAGGAATCTACAATGTGCTCATCAAATTTGCAGACTATACTAAGTTAGGCAGATCTGCTAATACCTCCACAAGACAGGAATAAAATTCAAAGTAATCTTGGCAAGATGGAGTGACTCTACTGTGGGTCACTTTGGGACAAGGAAAAATAAACATGGGTTCCAAGACACCCACAAGCTAAGTACAAACATCCTAGGCTCAGAAGTCAAACTCCCCTCACCCTTTCTCTCTTTCAGAAGTTCTTGAAAGTTCTGGATTACACTTTAGACACAAAACTTTAAAAGGAATGTGAGTAAACCAGAGATGTTTAGAAAAGCACGATGTACATATAATCAAAGGAAAATGACAAGTTATGCCCAACCATATAGAAGGTGCTTAATAATTGTGTGTTCAATAGAGAAGGAAGGAAGAAGGAAGTGAAGGGAGGAGGGGGAAGGAAAGAAGGAAGAAAAAGAAACGGTAGCATGGAAGAGAACAAATGAGACTGCTATGGGTAAAAATCTCTGTGACCTTGAAGGGAAGAATCATTACTCAGAGCTGGAAAGAGTAGATATTCATCAAATGAAAACAAGAAATGGTTTCCTGAGTCCCTCTCAGCTTGGAAATGTTACGATGCCTGACTTCAGAGCTGGTAATTCATGCCACTAGGTAAATGAGAATCACACTCAGGATATGTACCCCTGGTTATGGAGAAGCACTGGGGTCAGGCTTCTCCTTCCTGTGCCTCCCCATGTACGCCTCACTCCTTCACTGCATTTCTCATCGTTTCTTCCCATGGTTTCACAAGCTGCCCACATTTTCTCCACATCCTGAAGATTACTTCAGAGTTAAGAAAAACTCAAATAAGCAGTCAAAAGTTTCACCTATGATCTGACTCAGAACTGAAGCTAGACTGAAGAAGGGCAGCCAATGCTCCATTGACAGCTGTGGTTTCCAAGCTTGGCTCCATAATATACTCATCTGCAAAGGTTGGAAACTTCTCCAAGACCAGACCAGATCTAAGACCAACAAAATCAGATTACCAGGGAGTGGGTCCCAGGCATTAGGCCGCTTTTAAATTTCTCCAGGTGATTCCAATGTGCAGCCAACGTTGAGAATCACTACTTTACAGGGTGGTTGGTTATTTTTGTTCACCTCAGAACTCTGCCAGAATAATCCATCCCAAAAGCAGCCTGTGGGGGAAACCTAATACATGTTCTTCACTTAGCTAAGGAACAGGGTCAGGCACTTCTAGTTGGGTCAAACAACTAGATTTAAACAACTAAATGTGAGTGTCTCTCACATTTTCATGTACATACAAATTGCCTGAGGATCTTGCTAAAATGCAAGTTCTATTATCATAGCACTGAGGTGGGTTTGAGATTCTGCACGTGTAACATGCTCCCACGTGATGCTGGTACTACTGGTCTGTGGACCACATGGATAGCTGGAACTATAACTTCAAGCTTACATTAACTAATCACATAGTCTCCAATCAACCGCAATAGCCACTTAGCAATGTCCTTGGCTCTAAATAAATGGAGGCTGAGAGTTTACTCTCCGTGTTCTGTAAGAGCAACAGTGTAATTCTCAATCCAAAGCAGGTACAGTTGGGTGCCTTAGTATCTTTTGATGGTTAATTTTATGTGTCAGCTTGACTGGATCAAAGAGTGCCCAGATATCTGGCTACACATTATGTCTGGTTGTGTCTCTATACATATATCAGTTCCTATCGGCTCTGTTTCTCTGGAGAACCCTGACTAACCCAGTATCCCCTAAGACTATCTTGAGAAGTGAATGATTCTGGAACCCAATTACAATGTGTGGATGGTTTTCCCCACACCACCAACTCTCAGACACCAGCTGGCTGTCCTACAATTCAACTCAATTTCGACACTGTCTACCTGCAGATAGCATCACATTTCACAGGCTCAGTCCCACCAGACTGTCCCCCACTTTAGATGCCAATCACAATTCCAGGTTGTCACCTGTGACTCTGAATGATGGGTTATAAGTCAAAGGTTTCCATGACCCCCTCCTCAGGTTCAATTAACTTGCTTAGAGTGGCTCACAGAACTCAGGAAAACAGTTCACTTATGTTCATAGTTTTATTATAAAATAATATGATAAAGGATACAGATGAACATCCAGATGGAAGAGGTGGAAGAACTTCCATGCCCTCTCCACATGCATCCCTCTCCCAGCACCTCCAAGTGATCACCAACCCAGAAGCTCTCTGAACCCCTTCTCTTTGGGTTTTTTGTGGAGGCTTCACTACGCAGGCATTATTGATGAAATCATTGGCCAGGGTGACTGATTCAACCTCAGCCCCTCTCCCCTCCCCAGAGGTCAGGGATGGGACTAAAGACCCTCTAACCACAGGGTCAGCTCCCCCTACAATCAGCCCCCACCCTTAGGAGCTTTCTAAAGGCCTCCTCATTAATATAACAAAAGACACCTTTATCACTATCACCACAGGAAATTCCTAGGGTTTTAGGAGCTCTGTGCCAGAAACAGGGATGAAGACCAAATACATATTTCTTATCATAAATCACAATATCACAGGAAGTGCTTCTTAGACTGTTATGTGCATGTTAATCACCCAGGGAGCTCTCTGAAATGCAGATTCTGATTCGGTAGTCCTGAGGGGGCATGAGAGTCTACAGTTGTAGCAAATTCCCAGGTGATGTCAATCCTGCTGATCTAAGAACAACACTGAGTGAAAAGGATCTAGGGGAAGTTTTATTGGCTTCAAACGTTGCGGCATCCAAACTTTGAAGTCCCCAACCCAAGAACTCTCTCTGTTCAGTTCAGTTTGCTTAAGTCCGAAAAGTCTAACTCTTGATGTCTTTTAGGTAATAACTCTCAGGCACATAATCAACTCTGACCATAATTCTCCTTCATTGCTAACAGCCAACTTTTGAATAGACCTAAAATTACAACCCCAAAAAAGGCAATGAGCCCTTCCTCAAGCACAAAAATCCCCAATCTTAAAGAGAGTACTACCTGTGTTTGGAAACCAGCCTTATTCAGGATCTTCAGAATAAAATCCTATGGAAAGTATATGGTAACAGGGATCTAAGGTGGACCAAGGATTCCCTGATCCCAGATAACAAGAGGAAATCAAGTATCAGGAGTGTTCTGGTAAGAATGCATGGATATGCATTAATTGTTCAACTCAGAACTATTTGACATCATCATCATTATTTTCATTGCCACCAGTTCCTCTCTTTAAGGAGAACTCAGCACTTAGAGAAATATTGGCTCTTTCTTCTCAATTCCAGCCATTTAAAAAGACTAATTAGAAGTGTTCAGGAAGAAGTAGGGACAAGCACATCGCACCACAAACTTTAAGACTTGATTTCCAGCCCCAACTTAGCACTGATTAGTGCTATGAACTTGGGATAGTCTCAAGTCTTCTTGAAACTAGCTTGTCTCCTCTGCAGAGTGAGGTTATTTGTCATAGGTGTTTAATGAAGTTCACATAAAATAACGGATATGTAAGTGCTTAGGAAAGCAAAAGCAAAAGATCTGTTCCAAACTTGGAAACTTCTACTCAATTGAGCCAACTTTCTTTGAGTACCAGCTGTGAGCCTGAAAACATGTCAAGGATGACTTCTCTAGCTGTGCCAAGAAACACTGTCATAGCTGCAGAGCTTTGGTCCTTAGTACACACATCAGTTTAAAGTTTCATAGAAAAGGCTCCCAGTTTTGACAGCATCCCAATCACTGCCTTGGCCATGGTGACCGTAGACAGTAACCTACTCTATGTAATTTTCATCTGTGTGTATGAGGCTATTGGATAAAGAGGTGAGGAGGAAAGAGGTTTCTCTCTGGGGCCAAGCCAAGTTAGAGCCTATGCTCTAATTCATGAAATGTTATTATCATGTATGTAGTATGGACCTTGTCATTAGACTAAAATGGGTCCCAATTCCATCTTGGCTTTTGCTTAGTTGCCTTGTTACTGATGTGTCACTTACCCTTTCTAAGCTTCCATTTCCTCATCTGTAATACAGGAATATTTCTATTTCCTTTATCTTCTGTTATTAATAAAATGAAGACCGGGACTTCCATGGAGACAGTTTCCTAAGGATAGTTTCCTAAGGCAATTTCCAAAGAAGTATACAGAACAGCAGGCTCATTCCTGGTTGCCTGAATCACCATTCTTTAATATCCTCTCTTCAAGAAGAGATGGTTTCTGCTCTAAAGTCCTGGCTCAAAGGGGGAGCCAAAGTCTTTCCTTTAGTAATCTATTATATAAATTTGAGAACAGTTTACAAAATTAACAATATATTTCTTTGCCAAGAATCTCAAATTATAAGAGAGAGTGAGAGAGAATAAAACAAGCAAAACTTTACAAGCACGTACCTTGAATAATCCACTTAATGGATGCAGTTTGCCTTCGAAGGCACCCAGAACCTGGGTCCTGTCCTACTTATGAGCAGAGACCACAATCAAAGAGCTCTCTTCCATTTTTCAAAGTCTAAATCTGAGAGGATAAAGTGGAGAGAGGGTCTCCACGTCTTACACTCCAATCTACCCAGGGCCTGCCTTCCAAATTCCGGTTTTCCTGGCTAAAACCAGTCTCTTCCATTGACAATGTCCAACTCCTTCAAAAGATACCAAAACAAGCTTTAAAATGTTGTAATAAAATAATAGAACCCAACTTTCAAAGAGGACACTCTCATACACACTATCAGTGGATTATTTAATTACAATTGCACAATTATACTCAATAAATAGTAGTCACTGCAATTTTTTTCTTGTTGTTGTTATTGTTGTGAGTCAGATGTTTTAACTTCCAGGTTAAAATATTTGTGGTGAGGATGTGAGTGATGACAGACGAGCCACACAGAGTTGCTTATGGTCTTGGCAACCCCTCAGCATTCCCCTTGGTCATGAAAAGGCTTTGCGATGACACCTAGCTGAAGCCAATAGGAATGAAGCTTCATAATACTGTCAGCAATGTTTACTTGTCATTCATCACAACATAAGTCATAAGAGATTCAGGATCCAAGAATTGGTCAGAAGGGGCTCACGCAGAAGAAATCACTGTCCCAGGCTGCCGATGAGACCAGCTGGCCTCAGCGGCTGTATTTCTCAGGCACCAGAGAGGAATAACACGCTGTTTGTGATTCCTTGATTCAGAAAAGGATTATTAAACACACAGCGTAGGGAGCCTCTGCAACAAGTAATGAGTTTAGTAACTGAGATTTGTGGTGACGACCCTAAACTAAAGCAGAAAATATCAAAGTCGGGTCAATAGTATAGATTTCTCCCTTTTTAACAGTGTCTTAATGATCACAAAGAGGGCTGTTCTGTTTTGATTTTTTTTGTTCCATTCCAGTTGGCATTTCATGTTGACCTCAAAACAATTTATTTAGTAGGAACATCCCTAGAAGTATAGCTAATAAGTGCAAGGGATGATGTTCTCCCAGGCTGTCTGTTTCCAAAGGAGATGGGGGGGGGGTGTGTGTGTGTGTAAAGAAGTGACGGCCTCTCATCTTTTTCAGAAAAACAACCCACTGATTTTGTCCCAAGTCAAATCAACATAATTCTGTCTCAAAATGCTCTTGAGAATGTTTCATAGCCACTCAGAAAAGAGAACACATAACTTTGGAAGTTATGTGCTTAGGCTCCATTGCACACTGGGGGTTATGAACATGAGAGGCTTCAGTAGGGTTTTCCATTTAAAGGGTTTGGCCTAAACTGAAGTATGGCAGGTTCCTGGGCAGAAACTCATAGCAGTGTTTGAGGTCGTGTCATATAGAAGTTATCTAGTATCGTTTTGGCTAAATGTACAGGAAGTTGGAAGGAATTTCCAATCTAACTCATCTTTCCCCAAGCCACTGCCCCCAACCCTGATAGCAAAATGCAGTTCTGAGAGGACTGGGAACCCAAGGGCCACTACCTCATTGTTTACCACATGCTTAATTATGAAGCTCTCATTTTGTTCTGCAATCAGGGAAAGCAAAACATCATTTACAAGAGACACCACCAGAAAAGGTCAGTCCTGAGAAGTGATTGATGCATTCCCACAAGGAAAAGACTCTCATTTGAAGCCTGGTGGTTGATAAACACACTTACCTCACTCCCCATGGTGGAAACGTACAGCTTTCTGGAGTCAGTGAAGTGGCACAAACCAGGAGCGGGCTTCCCCGGGGCTGTGGGCAAGGCCAGCAGCGCACTGAGCAGAAGCCGAGCCTCCAGGCATGGCTGCAGCCATCACATCACGGGCCCATTAGGAAACTCATCACTGCTGTCAGAGGGTGAGTTTCCCCGGAGGCGCTGACATACTCAGCCACAGCCCCACACACATACAGGCACAGTTCTGCCAGCACCAGGGGACCTCAGGCCGGAGATGGCAGAGCAATGGAACCGCGGGGAAACCTCAGGCCATCTTCCAGATTCAAGGTGTTATCTGTGTACTCAAGGTCTGGTTATAGGAAAGACAGGGTTTCTCTGCCCCTGCAGTTCTATTTTCAGAGTTTGGAAAGCTCTCATCACTACAAAATTCCTTGGCAAGATCAGGACCCAGCAAAACTATAACAAGGATAATCCACCTAGTGTGGCTCTCTCTCCTCTGTGCCTGGGTCCCTGGTACTTGCAACACCAAATGGCAGGCTGAACAGCAGGAGGACTGAGCAGTCCACTCAGGCCCCTGCTTTGTTTTAAACCCTTTAATGACTCCAAATGTCAGGGAAGTTTCTCAGGCTCGAGATTTTTAGCACAACTGAACACAGCAACCCCACAAACATTAAGAAGGCAACAAGCTAACCCACAGGCAGCTGAATATCTACACTGAGATCCTATATTTGCTTAGCTACACTGAGATCCTATATTCAGAGGTGAAGAGGAGGGTAGAGGGAGGAAGACTATTCCAAAGCTCGGTCCAGCATCTCACATCTAAAATTTAACATGACAGTTCAGTCAATGAAATAATTTGGCTGCCGATTCCCCATTGGCTCCCAGAGACATCAAATCCAGCATGATCTCAATCATTCAATAAACATTTAATAGGCACCTGGTAATCAATCCGAATAAAACAAAGATTCTTCCTCTACGAGTCAGGGTGCTTGGTTAACAACAGAAATGATGGCTTATTAGAAGAGTACTAGGTAGTTTGCAATCTCAAGGTGTAAATGAAAAGCCAGCCTTAGAAAACAGGCAGGAACCAGAACCAGAGGCAAGATCATAGTACAGGGATGATCTAGATGGGACACTACTGATATCACCACTGGACATCAAATGCTACTACTGAGCTAGAGCAATGATCTCACCAGACCATGGCTTCTACCATAACCATGGCTGGAATCAATTCTCAGCAGCCCCTAGTGATAAACATTAATGCTCCAAATTAAGGTTCTAAGTAGGATCATGAGATCAGCTAATTTATATCATGTGCCCATGCGCCAATGTTGGGAGCAGGAAAGGACTATTTTCCAGACTTTTTGGCCTCTGTAGTCAGAAGCAGGGCCTCTTGTTGTAACATACATGATGATATATTCTACCAGAGAAAGAGTGTTAAGATTTCCAATGGTCGAGAAAAAAAGAAAAAGAGAAATGTTTGCTAAAAACTTCAGAATGGAGTAGGAGTCGGGAGTGGAAACCTGATTATCTATAAATGTACATAACTATGACACCAGCAAAGTAGGATAGATGCTACAGGTGAGGTGCTAGGGATAGATCTTGGCACCTAAATAAAGAAAATACTACTCTGGCTGGGGGATAAGGAAAATTTCATATAGAAATAATTTTTAGCTGAACCTTAAATGAAAGATGGAATTTCAAAAGGTTTATAAAGATACTGCAGGGAAGAAATACTCCCTGTAGTATTAGAAGACCTTCCCAAGTATAAAATGAAACTTTGTTGGGGAGAGGTTTGGATGAGTGGACAGATGCTTTGTATATAGCTTGAGAGCTTCTGCCAACTTAACCTTTCAATAAATCAATGGTCTTTCCAAAACAGAACAAATTCACATGACACTAAGGGAAAGTGATATTCATCCCCAGGGCAAAAACAGAACAAGAAAAGTTATGCCTCATCAGTTTCATCTTAACTTCATTCATATCACAAATAGTGAATTAATGTAGAGGGAATACCTAACCTCTTTGCTTTTACAAAGTCATGCTAACTATAAACACAGATGGAACCAAATAGAAAACTGTTGACTCATGGCTGAGTTTGGTTTCTAGGATCTTGAACAGGTTGAGAAACTGCATACAATCAATTAAGTTGAAGTAATTAATCAATTTCACTAAGGCTGAAGGAAGATCTATTATAGAACTTTTCTGTGAGGGAAGGAAACTCTTTCCACAATGTGCCAAAATACTTAACATGACCATCAACGCTGGCATCTAATTGATTTGCTTTCATCACATTTCTGTCTATAACGACTGTTGGAATTTTACTTATGAGAAAGGACATGAAAATTCAAATTCAAGACCAGGAATTTTTCTTACATAGAAATGTAAGAATTACCCTGTCTTTGTCTGAAAGAGGGTGACCTAAATGGCAAGGAGTCTGAAACACCAGGCACAAGAGGAATGTGAGGAAAAGCATAGGAAGAGCTAGAATGCAAGGGCCAGAGAAGCTGCAACTCAAGGGGAATATGGGAATTCTTTTCAAATAGCTGATGGATTATAAGATAAAATTGGCAAAAATTAAAGTAATCCAGTAATGGATTCAGCTATAAACAAGAATGGACCATTCAAGTAGAATTTGGATAATGATCTGTTGTTATGGTGATGACTGCTGAAGTTCTTCAAATTTCAAAGCTGAAATGACCAGATGGGATAGCTGCATGTCAATTTGTCTAAATCTAAAGGTCAGCATAAGAACATTTATATAAATAATTTTGAAAAAAATAACTACTTGTTGACTAAATGAATGCATGATTCCTGTATAAAGATCACGTTAATAGAGAGCAAAATCTTGAGTTTCTTCTCATTAAGCGAGAGTTGCCAAAGACTTTACAAGGACCTAAAGGATCTTTTGCTACTGGAGTTATCTAATTATTCCTGGAGGTCAAAATAAAGTCATTTCTGTAAACAATTTCTGAAAGACAAAATATTCTTTGGATAAACAATTCTTCCATGAAGATCAGATAAAAATAAATCAAGATCTTGGGTTTCCTGGCTGATGTCTAAGTGACATTAACTGTCCCCACTCCTCTCTCACCTCCTCTTCTACCTGCCCCACCCTCAGTCACTCTATCATAGTCACCTCAGCCTCTTCAGATATGCCAGGTACCATCTTGCCTCGGAGCTTTTGCATTGGATGTTCCCTTGGACTAGAATTTCTCCCCCAGAGAAGAATCCTTTTTCTCCATATCTCACCTTTTTGGAATGGTTTTCTCTGACCACTCTACATAAAACTCCCTACCACAACACATACAAAACACACACACCACCCACATACTTGTGTATATGCATATACATACACAGTAGAACCAATCTCCTTACTTGCTTTTTGATTTACATATACTTCCCACCTTTCAAAATTCATACTTACTAATTACATTCACTATCTCTCTCCTCATTTTAGAATATAAGCTAAAGAGTTAGGAGTCTGTCTGCTTTATACATGAATGAAATCCTCACGTCTCAAACAGTACCTTGCACATGATAAACCTCAATAAAAAATCATGGAATAAACTGAAGCATACAGATCTGACTATGATATTACTAAGTTAGGATTTGGTATCAGCAACATAACTATAGAATACATTTGTGGTAACTCATTCATTAAAAAAAATTATAATGAAAAGTAGACATTAGAAGTTACAGATTGAAAGAAAGAAACTACTTACTAAACATAAAAGGAAAAGCTAGCACAGTATTTAGAGGGAAATGTATATCCTTACGTTAGAAAAAAAGGAAAGGCTGAAAATTAAAGATCTAAATATTCATCTCAAGAAAGATCAACATACTATAATAAATTGAAATAATTTAAGAGAAAGGAAATAATAGAAATAAAATTAGTTAAAATAGAAGATGAATACAAAGAAAGAGTTTTAGCAATATCAAATCTGGTTCTTTGAAAACACTAAAAATATTTTTAAAGAAAAAAGAAATGTCCTTATCAAAAGTGATCAAGAAACCAAGGGAGAAGATACTAAAAAACAATAATCAATGGGGAACACACAGAATTCAATATGAAAGATGAAAAAGGGGAATACTAACTAGAACTTTACTGTAAAAAGCAAAAGTTAGACAAAATAAGTATTTCCTTGAAAATACTATAAGAAATAGGGGCTGAAAAAAAATAAGAACATAGACCAAAATTAAAAGATAAAATATAAGAAGATATGGGTGAAGAAAGGAAATAGAATAAAATCAAAATAGAAAAGCAAAATTAAAATCCACCCGGAAGGCAGTAAAGAGCAGGTCTGATTTTGTGAAAATCAGATCAGACGTTTAGAACAACCTGAGAATTTCCCTAAAAATGAGGAGAAAAACAAAAAGGAGATGGAAAATAATGAAGGAAATAGCAGAAATACAGATTCACTCTAACAAAATATGCATTCTAACTTAAAAAAAAAGAATGTTTTGGGACTTCCCTGGTGGCGCAGTGGTTAAGAATCCACCTGCTAATGCAGGGGACACGGGTTCAAGCCCTGGTCCAGGAAGATCCCACATGCTGAGGAGCAACTAAGCCCGTGTGCCACAACTACTGAGCCTACGCTCTAGAGCCCGCGAACCACACCTACTGAAGCCCATGAGCCTAGAGTCCATGCTCCGCAACAAGAGAAGCCACTGCAATGAGAAGCCCACGCACCGCAACGAAGAGTAGCCCCTGCTCGCCGCAACCAGAGAAAGCCCATGTGCAGCAACGAAGACCCAACACAGCCAAAAATAAATGAATAAAATAAATAAATTTATTTTTAAAAGAATATTTTATAATGAAGTCATAATTAAGGCAATTTTTTTGTGTTTTTTTTAAGTCTTGAGTTGAAATAGATACATGATGTGTACTGATTAACAGGGCTCAGACTAAATTCTTGGTAAAAATCGATGAAAGGAAAAAGTCACATCTAGTAACCTGCTGGTAATTATCTTAATTGTCAGTTAAAAAATAATTACTAAATTTTTAAGCAAATATGCAGAAAAATATGTGTTACAAAGGGACAGGAATCTGCTGGTCTCTAACATCTTTTTTATGCTCTGTCAAAAATAAAAATACCTAAAGTTTTGAGAAAAAACATATTGAAACCTAATGATTACAGACACAGCTAAATCGTCTTTCATGTCTTAAAGCAACAGACAGGGAGGTAAATATTTGAGAGAGTCAAATATACAGTACCAATATACCTAACCCCTTTGAAACAATTATTTAAAGACATACCAAGTGACTGAAGGGAAATCAAAATTAATAAATCTCAATTAGGAAGGTTGTAATATTTCTAAAAATGGCAGCTTTTCATTGCTCAATTAGTTGTACATATAATTCAGAATCAGTTTATTTATGTGCCAAAATTTAGATTTTGTAATCCCACGTACAAAATCGAGCCTGCTTTGCTTCACATAGCTACTCCTCAGCAGACTTCTTTCTTTCCCCAGAACCAGGCAATTATCTGGAGACATAACTTCCTCCCACTGTTGTGTGGGAATGTGTTTGAGGAGAAAACAGTGACTTCACTGTGACAAAGACCACTAGCAATGTTTATAGTATTTATGTTTTTCATCTACTACCAAGATAATTACAAGTCTTTCTCTTCCATCCACAAAATCAGAGAAGCAATTTTAATATCAAGATAATTAAATAACTGATTTTTATAATTTAAACCCCAGTTTAATAGCTAAAGTAAGTTTTTAAACATTAGGACAAAGCAATAAAAACTAGCCAGTGGTCAACAGTATACCAAGCTTCTCTTCATTTCCCCTTCATTCTATGGATTGTAGCTGATCTGTATTCACTATGCTTTAAAATCACCTCACAGTGTAAAGTAGAAGCTATATTAAACTCCAAAGAAAGAAAGATTTTAAGAAAACACAACAAAATTTTCCAAGCTTATCTTTAAGTAATAGAACTTTTGTTCTATAGTTACAATAGATTTTGTTGTTCTTTGTATTTTCTCTACGTTCCAAAGTTTCTATATTTCTTCTTACATAAGAAATATTAACATTTTAAAACATTACAAGGAGACTAAAATTATGCAAATAAAAAAAGAGTGGATACATGTGTATGTATAACTGGTTCACTTTGCTGTACGGCAGAAACTAACACAACATCGTAAGTCAACTATACCCCAATAAAAATTTTTTTTTAAATTAAACTTTTTACAACTCACCAAAATGTTAACAGCAGTTATTTAGTGGCACTGCGGTTAAGGATGAACATTTTTCTTCCCTCAAGATTTCTGTAGTCTAAATTTCTATGAGTAATGTGTTTCATACTATTATTTATTTCACAAAATGTAATTAATTTAATATTTATTTTCATAACAAAAGAATAATTATACCTATGTTAGGAAGGGTTCCTGAAGGAAATAAAGGACACTCTCGAAAAGATTTACCTGAAAGAGCCCAGTGAAGGGATTATTTAAAGAGGTTTGGGCAGGGTTAGGAACTAACAAGGTAAAAATAGATGAAAGGATAAAGCCACATCTAGTAGCCTGCTGGAAATTATATTAAATTATCAGTAAAAAAAAAAAAAAAAAAAATTACTAAATTTTTAAGCAAATACGCAGGAAAACATGTTACTCCCAAAGGGACAGGAATCTGCTCATCTCTAACATCTTTTTTATGCTCTGTCAAAAATATAAAATATCTAAAGTTTTGAGGAAAAAAAATATTGAAACCTAATGATTACAAGGAATGGTGAGACACCCAAGGTTGGGGAACAGAAGAAAGCTGTTCACACTTGTGATTCTGAGGGAGTAAAGGGAGAAAATGGTGCTTCTAAAACCCAGGGAGAGCTGAAACTACAGCAGCAAGGACAACTTGGCATGTGCTGTGGCTGGAACAAAGTCACTGCCAGATGCGTGATGGGGGCAGGGAGTGCAGGTAAGACTCTGACTTTCCATTCTCTTGCCCTTTGAGATCCCGCCCATGTTTCCCATTGCTAGAACCCAAACAGAGCAACAGGCAAGAGAGCCTACAAGATGCAGAGCACAGAAGTCAGGCTTCTGGAGCACAGAGCAGGACACAGAGGGTGGATAATGGATCTGGGTGGGCAGGTAGGCAGAGGGACAGAAATAACCAGTACAGGCCTCTGTGTATACAACACCCTAGCTGAGAGCACCTGTGCACTTTTCACCTCATTCTCAGACCCCTGACTCAACAACTGAATTAACTTTTGGACTCTAGTCTCTTTTCATCTCTGTCCTACCTGGACCTGGCTATTCTCTGCTATTCAAAGGATAAACTGTAGTACAATAATCCAGATCCAAGATAATGGCTTAACCAGAAAGGCAGCAGTGACGCGGGTAAAACGTGATCCAATCCTGGATATATTTCAAAAGTAGAGTCCATAGGATTTGCTAATGGACAGATGAAGACTGTGAAACAGGGATGAGTCAAGGATGACAGCAAGCTCTGGTGGCCTAAGCCACAGGGAAAATGGTCTTGGCACCAACAGAGAAGAAAAAAACATCAAGAGCTTAGTCTTGAACATATTGAGATTTCTATTAAACATCCAAGAGGAAATACTGAGTAGTCAGATGGATACTTACATTATATAAGTGTGGAATTCAGGGAGAAGGTCTATGCTTGGAGTATAAATTTGGAAGTCACATTTTGTATTTGGTGTGTGAAACCATGTAATTGAATAAGATCATGAAGAAATAAGTGCAAGAGTGCTAAACCCTGCAACATTCCAACATTAAGAAGGCAGGGAGATAAGAAAGAATCAACAATGAAGACTGAGAAGGAGCAGCCTGTGAGACTGGAGGAAAACTGGGGGTATGTGTTTTACCTGGAAGCCAATTTAAGAAAGGAATTATCCAGAATCCAGGAGGAAAAGGTAAATAACTGTAGCAGATGTTGCTTTAAGTCCAGTAGGGGGAGGGCTAGGAAGTAATTATTGGATTTATTAAACAGGGGTTCTTGGTGAACTTGTCAAGATCATTTTTACTCGATTGGTAAAGGTGGACTCAAAGCAGAGCAGGAAGAGAAAAATTAGGGATAGTGTAAATCACAGACAATTCTTTTGAGATTTGTTTTTAAACGCTATTGATGTGGAAAGTGGGGGCATCAAGGTTTACATGTTTATCTGTTTTAAAGATGGAAAAATAATGGGATGTTGGTATATGGTTGGAAAATACCCCATTCTCTAGAGTGAGATATTCCTCAGGGTATCAGATATCTGACAGCATTTTCTGGAAAAAAAATATATGTGTATCCGTATCTATTCATAAATTCCCTTAAGATTTTGAGAGCTGGTCTCTAAGGAGCTGATTTTAATCTATGCCATCTCCAAATTAGACAACCTTAGAGAGTGGAGAGATAAATAACGTCTCTGGTGTCTTACAGCATCAATTGATGTTGGCCAGCACTGACAGTTCTTAGTAATTGAAGAACCCATGATTGACTTACTTCTGCGCCCTCCACACTCTGTTTCTGAAACATGAGGGACTCCTGGAGTAAATGAGGCTAGGCAGAGAGAGATGGGAGCGGAGGCCAAACATGACTTCCAGACAATTCCTACTTCTATGTCAAGTAGACTTCATTTTTATGCTTTTGATGTAATCACTTTCCTACTTCCTATTCCGCATCTCCGCTTCTTCTTCTCCCAGTGAGAAAAAGAGGAAATGCAGCAAGTCATGGGTGGCATTGGTTTTTCTTTATTTTTCTGAATTTTTTCATCATGGTCTTTGGGATCCAGGGGAAAAAATCTTCCATACATCACATTAGAGTTCATCTCCCTGTTCTGGACTTTGCTTCCCATTCCTGACACTCCTCTCTCTAAATAGATTCTTTCCATTTCTACACAGCTATATTTCCTGGCAAAACACAAACTGTATCAAGGTGAAATTGTGAGGAAGACATGGAGCTCAGTTTGGACAATGATTAAATTCAGATGTAATAACCAAGGAACCATGTAAGCCACGGGCAGGGAAACGAGGAGTTTATTAGTATGGTCCCAGGGTTAACAACTAGGGAAAATGAGAAAAATGATTAACAACAAGAAATCATTGAGCAGTACCATTCTCTGCTGGGTCCTGGCAGCCAAGTAGCCCAGGAGTCTTCCCAGATTCCACTTTTCTCTGCTCCCTACGTTCAGCCTGCCTCCAACTGATGAATTTTCTTCAAACACGTTTCTTTGGTATTTCTGCAACCTTAGGCAAGCTGAGGGCCTCCGAGCCTTATAGTTCAACGCTTGTCTTTGCCTGGTGTCTGACTCTCACTCTCCAGATGACGCCCACCAAAGAAGTTTCTGCTCTGCAGCAAGAATGAGCATTTACAATTTACTCTATTTCCAATGCTTCCAAAATCAAATTCAGAGTCCTGGTCTTAAGCTTTTGGATTTTCTATCATTCCTTGTCCCTGTCATCAAGTTCCCTGTTAGAATCCTCTCTCCTAACCCATTCCTTTACCCCTACACCTACTTCCTCTCTTCTAGGGCTTCCAGCTCAGAGTTGACTGTCTTTACCTGTGCTATATATTGTATTCTTAGAGATCAAGTGTTTTCTCAACCCCAGTTTATATGATTCTGTGATTATTTGTTAATAACTCCATAAATGCTGTACACACTAAGGAGATGGCAAGCACTTCAGGAAAAAAAAATAATCCATATGGTTTATCATTACAGCAAAGTAATGGGTGGAACACATTAGACATGACTCACCCAGGCAGGAGTGTGTCTTTATAAACCTTAGCACGGCAGCATGCTGGGTTAAGGAGTACAATCTTCAGCAAAGAAACCTTAATCCCCTCTGCATAATAACAAAGCAGCACTTACCTAGGCTCAGTGAAAAAATTCATAGAGCCAATGTCTGGAGGAGAATGAGCCGATGTGCTTTATATATGGTCTGTCTAATCAAATACTCATTCCTTTGACTGCATTTGCAGCAACTTTACAACATGGCATAGGACCCCTCCCCCGTCTGTCTCCTGACTATCTCTCCAGCCTCCCCCATCAGAGCTTCTCCACATGCTCCTTACACTCAAACCAGCTCCCCAGGTTCTATCGTCCTTCTTCTAAACTGGTCACATAGTTCTCTATGCCTTGTTTTCCCTTAGACTCCTTTTTCACTTGGTAAACACCTATGCAACTTTCAAGATTCAATTCAAAAGTCACTTCTTCAGTGAAGCCTTTTTGACTGCACATCTCCTAGCAAAGTACCAAGTATCCACAGCAGGCACTCAGTATAGACTTATGGATTGACTGATTATATTTTAGAATCTGTTCCACTTATTTTCTTTCTAGACCTCCAAACTATAAAGGTCTTTTTGGAATTTATTCAAAACCAACCCCAAAATCAAAGTCCCAAACTAAACATATAGCAACAGATTGAATAGTGTTTTGTGTAGGTGTAGGAACAGCTCAATCCCATCACTGTGTACAATGATCTGGGTATTGGAACAAAAATCCAAGTATTAACCTTTGTTCTGATATTACTATGTAGGTATATTTCAAATTGTGCAATAGCTGTATTTCTAAAACATTAAATCATGTTTAAATGCACTGCTGTTTGCCCCTACCAGTTTAAGAAAATCAAAGAAAAAAACACTTTTATAAAATAAAACACTTCCTAATATGAACGATTATTCTCAAATAATCTAGTTTGTAAATTTAAAGTCTGGCAAATCCACCTTCTCCAAATTAGGATCCACCATCATTATTATTTATCATTCAAAATAGAAATCTAAGTGTGCAAACTTACAAAAGGTAAGAAAATAGGATAATTTGTAAGAAGATATAGAACTGGGCAAAATATCCCTAGTTATTCTCATTTTTTCCCTTAAAAACAAGAAAGCAAAACAAAAATATATACAATTAAAGGATTAAAACCCTCTCATATCATTTACTACATTTAATCTCTACAAAATCACTACAAGTAAGCAAGGAAATTATTACTATTGTAACTATTTCATAGATGGAGAAAGTAGAGTCCAGAGAGAGGCAAAGCAAAGAATCCCAGGCTATACTGTGTCAAAGCTAAAACTAAGTCAGGCCTGGGGACTTCCAATTCTGTGCTCTTTGGAACTCTTCTATAGAGAAAAAAAAAAGCCAAGTTCAATAGTATAGCTGTAACATTTACAACTTGAGATGATTTTGGAAATCTTCATCACAATAAGCTTCAGTGAGTAGAAGTTTAATCTGTTACTGGGAGAGAATTGTTTACTCGGGGAATCTTGATATGAATAACATTATTATAAGTCATTGTAAATATACAGACTTCACTTAAAAAAAAAACTCATGGAATATGCGAAATGGGATATTTCTCACATCATTATAATTTTCAATATAAAAAAAATGATATATGCCAGAAACGGTGTCTTTATTTCAACCTTCATGACAATCTGCACAGCAAGTAATACCATTCATATTTTATAGATGAGAAATTGAGGCTGAGAGAAGTTACTAAATTATCCAGGTTGACATAGGAAATTTACCAGTGTTGTCTCCCTCATTCCTGGCATTATGCCTAGGACAGGGAATGCTTTAGATAAATATTTTTGAATGAATGAATGAACAAACAAAGTAGTAAAGCCATGGTTTGATTCAGGTGTGTCTGCTTCTGAAGGTCAAACTTTCTTCCTTGTGGCACACTCTTTGCTTTATAGATAAATGTATTGCTGGAGTCTTTAAAAGAGAGAGTGTCGCATGTGAATTTTCAGATGATCTGCTACGTGAAGTAAGGGAGGCCTGGATTGTAAAATGCACTCCATACTGGCGGCATTGAGACCTGCCAGGCCTGATTTCCACTCCTGCCTTTAGTCTCTCAGTTGGCTTGTCTGGATATGGCTAAAACTTTAGGCTGTTTGGTAAGTGAATCACTCTATCCCCTCCTTTCCTTCAGCTCCCCAGACTGCATCACACTCTCCCTGGGATCTTTCCCTACTCTCCAGAGCTGTACTTAACATTCAAATTAATGCACATGAGTACGCCCTGCCTGTAGGCACCTCTGAAAGGAACATAGGCAGCTTCAACCAGATAACTATTTCCAGTAGGGAGAGATAGCCAGTGACAGGCGAATGCAACCTATTCTATCACATGAAGGACTAAAGATATTTACTTGTCATAAATGGAACAAAAATGGGAATGAAAATCCTTTTTCCAAATCATGAATTCCCAAAAGCAAATCAAGAGGTAAGGTTAAAGAGCAGCCTTTTTGTATATAGAAAAGATAAACAAGCAGGACCTACTGCATAGCACAAGGAACTATATTCAATATCTTGTAATAACCTATAATGGAAAAGAATCGGAAAAAGAATATATACATATAATTGAATCGCTTTGCTGTACATCTGAAACTAACACAACATTGTAAATTAACTATATTTCAATTTTCTAAAAACCCAGCTATAGATTTTGAAAAACTCGTAATATATACATGTTATCAGTGTACAGCTCAACGACTTTTCACAAACTAAAAGCACTCACGTAATCAGCACTCAGGTCAAGAAAGAGAACCTGACTCACACCCTAGGATCTCTCCTGGGTCTGCTTTCCAGTCACTATTTATCACCCCAGTCCCCCAATCACTAACCTTATTTCTAACAACAAAGGTTAGATTGTCTTGTTTCTATACTTTATACAAATGGAATCATGCGGTAAAGTAAATAAATAAAAAATAAAGTCCAGGGATTTTCTTCCACATCCTTGGGTCCTTTGCTACAAATTCTCAGTAAGCAAAGACAAGCTCACAAACCAAGAAAAAATGGCGGGGAGGGTGGGCGGTGTGCAGACCACTGTAACACGTCACTATTGACCTTCACAGGGAAGGTTTGCCCAGCAGGTAACCCTACCTCCTCCCCATTTTCACCAAGGCTTTTCAAGTCTATTATTATAAAGTGCAGTGATTCCACAGACTCTCTGACTCCATCTCCTAACCCCACATGTTGTCCGGAGACAAAGAACCCAATGTGTTGGGAAGGCTCACCTGAGGGTGCACAATTACAAAAGACCAAGAGAGGCACATGGGGATGCAGGGCAAGGCTAAGGAAGTAGAGAGAAGAGAGGTTCTTGCAGAACACCAGCTCACAGCTCACTGGAAGAAATACCAGAGACAGCAAGTCATGAGTAGATAAATTCACAGCACACAACTGTATTTCCTAAGCCTTTTGGCCTCACGCTCTCTCTGCAAAGCCTTTGCACCACAGACCATCTCTAACATTCTGAAAGCGCAGCCTACCCCATCACCATCATTAGTTGGGTTTTCTCCAGAAAGAAGGATGCAGCCATGCAATCTGGTGTTTGTATAGAAAATACAACAGCAGAGGAAGGGGAAGGTACACTCAAGAACATCTGCTCAGAGACACCATCTGAGAAGCAGTCAAGCACTCACAGGATGGAAATATCTGTGCACAGATCCGCATTCCAGGAGCCTGGAGCTGCAGGAGAGGGGCAACCTAGAGAGAGGAGCTGGGAGAGGAGAGACTTAAACAAAAAGTAAGTCAGAAATTAAATGATTCAGATAACATGCAAGGAGATGTTGAAAATAAAGACACAGAGGGTGGGAAGGAGAAGTGTCTCTGGACAGAGTTTTGGTAGTCTTCCAGCACAAATGATGAATATGGCTCCTAAGGAGAAAGAAACATCAACCTGTGCTCTATAGAGCAACTAGAAGGAGCACCAAGACCCACAGTTTCCTGCTAGATGCTTAGGTAGCTTGCCCAAAGTCACAGGTTGTAAGCAGAAACTAGGGTAAATCCAGGTCTCTCAGACCCAGTGGCCATGCTGGTTCCTCTACTCAACACTTGAGTTCTTTGTAGCATTTACAGTAACCGTTATTCTCTCATCCCTGAAAAGTTCTTCTGCATTGGCCTCCAGGGCTCCTCCCTCTCTGGGTTCTCCTCCTACTCCTCTGCCCAGTTCTCCTCAGCATCCTTCTCCATCTCTTCTTTATCTCTTACATACTCCCTATGCCTCCAATTTGTCCCTCATGCATATGAGCCAGAGAGTTAATATTTTCCCTAGATGGTATACCTCATCGACTTCTGCATATAACTCTATGCTGATAGCTCCTAAACGTCTATATTAGATCAAACCCTTTCCTTAGCCCTACATCTACATAACCAACACCATTTCCAACTTCCTCACAGGAATCACAATCAATATTTCCCAAACTAAGATCAGCAGGTCTATATCTCCAGAGGACACCCCTTCCCATTTTACTCCAATCTGCATGAAATGCACCACTGTGTTCCCATAATTTCCAAAGCAACATGTTGTTATAGTTCTCATCACAGAACATTTTAGTTGTGTATTTACCAATCTTCCCAAAAGACTCGAGCTGTTCAAGAATTGGAACTGTCTCATTCATACGGATCTAAATATCAAGTAGGCAGTTAATGTTTCTTGAATGAGTAAATGTAGAGCCTAGTTAGAGACACCACCATAGCATGTCCCACAAGAGGTCATTCTAAGTGCCTCCTTTTCTCTCACCCTCACATCCAGGTGGCCAAGCTGTATATTTACTTACCTTCTACATAACTTTTGAACATTTTGTTCATTACCATTTCTAACCAGTCTCTCTCCAACTCTACCCATCCTTTCACCAATCCCTACCCGGTTTCAACTCTCGAAGATCTAGAGGCAGTTGGTGAGTGGAAAAAGTGAATTAAAAAACATAATTGTTAAATACATAAAAAGCCAAACCTCTCTTTCTACACAAGCCAACAGCCCAGAAAGTCCCAAAGCAAGGGAGAAAAGAACAATTAACTTTAAATATTGATTTTTTTGTAGTGAACATTTTTTAATTGAAGTACAGTTGATGTACAATATTATATGTTACAAGTATATAATACAGTGACTCACAATTTTAAAGGTTATACTTTATTTATAGTTATTATAAAACATTAGCTATATTCCCTGTGTTGTACAATATATCCCTGTAGCTTATTTTATACCTAATAGTTTGTACCTCTTAACCCCCTACCCCTATATTACCCCTCCTCACTTCCCTCTCCCTGCTGGTAACCAGTAGTTTGTTCTCTATATCTGTGAGTCTGCTTTTTTTGTTATATTCACTAGTTTGTTGTATTTTTTGGATTCTACATATAAGTGATATCATATGGTATCTGTCTTTCTCTGGCTGACTTATTTCACTTAGCATAATACCCTCCAGGTCCATCCATGTTGATGAAAATGACAAAATGTCATTCTTTTTATGGCCGATTGGTATTCCATTGTGTGTGTGTGTATATACACATACACACAGATATATATATACATATGATCTTCTTTATCCATTCATCTGTTGAGGGACACTTAGGTTGCTTCCATATCTTGGCAACTGTGAATAATGCTGCAAAGAACATTGGGGTGTGTGTATTTTTTCAAATTAGTGTGTGTTTTTTTCATATATATACCCAGGAGTGGAATTGTGGGGTCATATGGTAGTTCTATTTTTATTGTGGGGGGAAACCTCAATACTGTTTTCCACAAGGGCTGCACCAATTTACATTCCCGCCAACAATGTTCAAGGGACTTCTTTTCTCCACAGCCTTGCCAACATTTGTTATTTGTGTTCTTTTCAATGATAGCCGTTCTGACAGGCGTGAGGTGACATCTTATCCTTGTTTTCATTTGCATTTCCCTGATAATTAGCAATGTTGAGCATCTTTTCATGTGCCTGTTGGCCAACCGCATTTCCTCTTTGGGAAAAATCTCTATTCAGTTCTTCTGCCCATTTTTTATTGGGTTGTTTGTATTTCGATGTTGAGTTGTAAGAGCTGTTTATATATGTTGGATATTAACTCCATATCAGTCATATCATTTGCAAATATTGTCCCACATTCCGTAGTTTCTTTTCATTTTGTCAATAGTTTCCTTTGCTGTGCAAAAGATGTTAAGTTTAATGAGGTCCCATTTGTTTATCTTTGATGTTATTTTCTTTGCTTTAAGAGACAGATCCAAAAAAAAAATTGCTACAATTTATGTCAAAAAATGTTCTCTCTCTGTTTTCTTCTAGGAGTTTTATGGTATCTGGTCTTACCAAGGCAATCTACAGATTCAATTCAATCACTATCAAAATACCAATGGCATTTTTCACAGAACTAGAACAAATAATTTCAAAATTTGCATGAAAACACAAAAGACCCTGAATAGCCAAAACAATCTTGAGAAAGAAGAACAGAGATGGAGGAATCATGCTCCCTGACTTCAGGCTATACTACAAAGCTACAGTAACCAAAACAGTATGGTACTGGCATGAAAACAGACACACAGATCAATGGAACAGAATAGAGAGCCCAGAAATAAACCTACTCACTTACGGTCAGCTAAACTATGACAAATGAGGCAAGACTATACAATGGAGAAAAGACAGTCTCTTCAGTAAGTGGTGCTGGGAAAACTGGACAGCTACACGTAAAAGAATAAAATTAGAACATTCTCTAACACCATACATGAAAATGTAGTATTGGTTACTAATAGAATTGGGCAATCTAGTTATTGAACAAAGACTGTTTGGGAGACTAGACTGACCATAAGAACTTTAGTTGCTAAAGAGTAACTAGAGAAGCATAGGACTTTCCTTGTACTTTTTTCATCTAAAGAGAAAGAGAAAGAACTAGCCCACAGAATAGATTTGAAGGGATAGAGGGAGACTAAAGTAAAGTCGCCATATTGTTGTGTTCTACAAGTTCTGCTTATTTGACACAACATTTCCCCAATTTGTATGAAACTGTTTTAGAGTTTAGTTGAGCTGTAGTTAAGTAGTTAACATAATTCCATCATTTATAGGCATTTAATTAAAATAATTTTTCTTTTGACTTGGCAGCTGTCCAACCATGAAGCTAATGTGTCTCCTCTCCCATGTCTCACCCAATTTGAGGGCCCTTGTGTAGCTCATGAACCCTACTCATCCTGCCTGCAGAGCCCAAACAATAAAGCTGCACTGACTCATTACACTCACTCAGCCAAAGTGCACTTTGAAAAATGTAAATCAGATCATGTGTTTCCTCTATCTAAAATCCTTCCATTAATCCTAATCACCTACAGTATAAAGTCCAAATTCCTAAATGGGCAAGCATGAGCTTCACAGTCTGACCCATTCCCTGTCCAGCCTCATCTCTTGCCACTACCTGCCACCATGTTCCACTATTGTGGGAATTTATGCAAATGCAGGCATGAGGCTACTTTATACATGTTTTACATTGTCTGGAATATTCTTTCCTGTATCATGTATCAAGTTCAAGTCTTTACCATTTTTAAGACTTTTTAAGAATATCACCAACTCTCTGAAACCTTATTGAATCTCCTTCCCCAGGCCTACTCATAGTTTATCAGCCATCCTCCTATTATTGCTTTTATCACACACACCTGGCTAAATATTTGTTACATGTCTGCCTTGCCATCTGGACTGGGAGGCAGGGGCTAAATTTTATCCAAGCTTGGTTCTCAAGCTTTAAACCTAAAACTTGACACATATTAGTTAACGAAAAAACTTTTCTTGAACTAATATATCAAAGAATGTAGTTGCCTATAGTAACAATGTAAATTACAATTATTTGGAGGCTATAAAGTAAAGAATATATGTATTAAAAGAAGGAAGATTAGGCCGAAATAGGTGAAGGAACTTTAAAAGGAACTTCAAATATGTGATTATGTTACATATTTGTAACACAATGAGAATGTGAAGGAGACACAGAAGATCATAGAAAAGCAAATATTATTTCAGGTTAAAGAGGAATAAGATTGATTCTGGAATCTAGAGGTAGCTTGTCTTGACATCAACCCCTAGCAAGATTCCATAAAATATTACTGAATCAATTATGTATGATTCAATTGAATCTACAGAGGAAACAGCATTACTAGGAGTAACTATTTCTCTCCTAAAAAATAAAAATCATATCTAAGATCATTATTTTTGTTTTCTCAAAGTTATTAGTCTGATAATTCAGGACCATGAGATACCTATAAATAAAAATTTGTCAAAACCCTTATTTGGATCATCACAATATTTTCTTAAACAAGAAACAGAAATACTAAAATATGAGTTAATTCAAGCACTTTGACATAAGAGAACCCATTCATACTACAGGTCTAACCTCAGAGTAACAAGCATTCTTCCACCTGGGCAAGATGAGGAGAGAGATACCCCACTGTAATGTGTTCATATTAAGACCACTGAAGGGTAAAGGTTGAACAGGAGCACTGAGAAAAAATCCTTCAGCACCATTCCTTACCCAAAGCACAAAAAAAGCAACTCATCACTAGACAACTTTAAAGACTATGTTATATAAGAGGTAACTGTAGTAAGAACAACTACCAAAAACAAAAATTCAGTTGAAATATTACCAGACTGATTCAATCCTCTACACTAATGGCCTAACAGAAGGAGACGTGCCCATTTCCTTTTGTAAATAATAGTTACTTCAGCCTCTTCTGTTCTTCAACATACTGTCTCTGATATTTAATCAAAAATGATGACACAGGGAGGGAGGGAGAAGATGGCGGAAGAGTAAGACGTGGAGATCACCTTCCTTCCCACAGATACAGTAGAAATACATCTACACGTGGAACTGCTCCTACAGAACACCCACTGAACGCTGGCAGAAAATGTCCGACCTCCAAAAAGGCAAGAAACTCCCCCCGTACTTGGGTAGAGCAAAAGAAAAAAGAAATAACAGAGACAAAAGAATAGGGACGGCACCTGCACCAGTGGGAGGGAGCTGTGAAGGAGGAAAGGTTTCCACGCACTAGGAAGCCCCTTCGCGGGCGGAGACTGCGGGTGGCGGAGGGGGGAGCTTCGGAGCCGCGGAGGAGAGCGCAGCCACAGGGGTGCGGAGGGCAAAGCGGAGAGGTTCCCGCACGGAGGCTCGGCGCCGAGCAGCGCTCACCAGCCCGAGAGGCTTGTCTGCTTCCCCGCCGGGGCGGGCGGGGCTGGGAGCTGAGGCTCGGGCTTCGGTTGGATCGCAGGGAGAGGACTGGGGCTGGCAGCGTGAACACAGCCTGAAGGGGTTAGTGTGCCACAGCTAGCCGGGAGGGAGTCCGGGGAAAAAGTCTGCAGCTGCCGAAGAGGCAAGAGACTTTTTCTTCCCTCTGTGTTTCCTGGTGCGCGAGGAGAGGGGATTCAGAGCGCCGCCTAAACGAACTTCAGAGACTGGCGCGAGCCGCAGCTATCAGCGCGGACCCCACAGCAACAGGGGCGCAGAGGAAAAAACGGAGAGACTCCCGCACAGAGGCTCGGCGCCGAGTAGCACTCAGCAGCCCGAGAGGCTTGTCTGCTCACCCGCCGGGGTGGGCGGGGCTGGGAGCTGAGGCTCGGCTTCAGTCGGATCGCAGGGAGAGGACTGGGGCTGGCAGCGTGAACACAGCCTGAAGGGTTTAGTGCACCACAGGTAGCCGGAAGTGAGTCCGGGAAAAAGTCTGCAGCTGCCGAAGAGGCAAGAGACTTTTTCTTGCCTCTTTGTTTCGCGGCGGGCAAGGAGAAGGGATTCAGAGCACCGTCTAAACGAACTCCAGAGAAGGGCGCAAGCCGCGGCTATCAGCGCGGACCCCAGAGACAGGCGTGAGATGCTGGGGCTGCTGCTGCCGCCTCCAAAAAGCCTGTGTGTGAGCACAGGTCACTCTCCACACCGCCCCTCCCGGTAGCCTGTGCAGCCCGCCACTGCCAGGGTCCCGGGATCCGGGGACAACATCCCCGGGAGAACGCACTGCGCGCCTCAGGCTGGTGCAACGTCACGCCGGCCTCTGACGCTGCAGGCTCGCCCCGCCTCCTCCGTGCCCCTCCCTCCCCGCGGCCTGGGTGAGCCAGAGCCCCCGAAGCAGCTGCTCCTTTAACCCCGTCCTGTCTGGGCGGGGAACAGATGCCCTCAGGCGACCTACACGCAGAGGCGGGTCCAAATCCAAAGCTGAACCCCAGGAGCTGTGCGAACAGGGAAGAGAAGGGGAAATCTCTCCCAGCAGCCTCAGAAGCAGCGGATTAAAGCTCCACAGACAACTTGATGTGCCTGCATCTGTTGAACACCTGAACAGACAACGAATCAGCCCAGATTCAGGAGGGGGACTCTGGGAGCAGGAGATATTAATTTTTCCCCTTTTCCTTTTTTTTGTGAGTGTATATGTATATGCTTCTGGGTGAGATTTTGTCTGTATAGCTTTGCTTTACAATAGCTTTATTTTACTTCACTATATTATAGCCTCTTTCTTTCTTTCTTTCTATTTTTTCTCCCTTTTACTCTGAGCTGTGTGGATGAAAGGCTCTTGGTGCTCCAGCCAGGCATCAGGGCCGTGCCTCTGAGGTGGGAGAGCCAACTTCAGAACACTGGTCCACAAGAGACCTCCCAGCTCCACGTAATACCAAACGGCAAAAATCTCCCAGAGATCTCCATCTCAACATCAAGACCCAGCTTCACCCAACGACCAGCAAGCTACAGTGCTGGACACCGTATGCCAAACAACTAGCTAGACAGGAACACAACCCCATCCATTAGCAGAGAGGCTGCCTAAAATCATAATAAGGCCACAGACACACCAAAATACACCACCAGACGTGGACGTGCCCACCAGAAAGACAAGATCTAGCCTCATCCACCAGAACTCAGGCACTAGTTCCCTCCACCAGGAAGCCTACACAACCCACTGAACCAACCTTAGCCACTGGGGACAGATACCAAAAACAACGGGAACTACGAACCTGCAGCCTGTGAAAAGGAGACCCCAAACACAGTAAGATAGGCAAAATGAGACGACAGAAAAACACACAGCAGATGAAGGAGCAGGCTCAAAACACACTGGACTTAACAAATGAAGAGGAAATAGGTAGTCTACCTGAGAAAGAATTCAGAATAATGATAGTAAGGATGATCCAAAATCTTGGAAACAGAATAGACAAAATGCAAGAAACATTTAACAAGGATGTAGAAGAACTAAAGAGGAACCAAGCAATGATGAAAAACACAATAAATGAAATTAAAAATACTCTAGATGGGATCAATAGTAGAATAACTGAGGCAGAAGAAAGGATAAGTGACCTGGAAGATAAAATGGTGGAAATAACTACTACAGAGCAGGATAAAGAAAAAAGAATGAAAAGAACTGAGGACAGTCTCAGGGACCTCTGGGACAACATTAAACGCTCCAACATTCGAATTATAGGGGTACCAGAAGAAGAAGAGAAAAAGAAAGGGACTGAGAAAATATTTGAAGAGATTATAGTTGAAAACTTCCCTAATATGGGAAAGGAAATAGTTAATCAAGTCCTGGAAGCACAGAGAGTCCCATACAGGATAAACCCAAGGAGGAACACGCCAAGACACATATTAATCAAACTGTCAAAAATTAAATATAAGGAAAACATATTAAAGGCAGCAAGGGAAAAAAAACAAATAACACACAAGGGAATCCCCATAAGGTTAACATCTGACCTATCAGCAGAAACTCTGCAAGCCAGAAGGGAGTGGCAGGATATACTTAAAGTGATGAAGGAGAAAAACCTACAACCAAGATTACTCTACCCAGCAAGGATCTCATTCAGATTTGATGGAGAAATTAAAACCTTTACAGAAAAGCAAAAGCTGAGAGAGTTCAGCACCACCAAACCAGCTTTACAACAAATGCTAAAGGAACTTCTCTAGGCAAGAAACACAAGAGAAGGAAAACACCTACAATAACAAACCCAATACATTTAAGAAAATGGGAATAGGAACATACATATCGATAATTACCTTGAATGTAAATGGATTAAATGCTCCCACCAAAAGACACAGGCTGGCTGAATGGATACAAAAACAAGACCCATATATATGCTGTCTACAAGAGACCCACTTCAGACCTAGAGACACATACAGATTGAAAGTGAGGGGATGGAAAAAGATATTCCATGCAAATGGAAATCAAAAGAAAGCTGGAGTAGCAATTCTCATATCAGACAAAATAGACTTTAAAATAAAGACTATTACAAGAGACAAAGAAGGACACTATATAATGATCAAGGGATCGATCCAAGAGGAAGGTATAACAATTGTAAATATTTATGCACCCAACATAGGAGCACCTCAATACATAAGGCAAATACTAACAGCCATAAAAGGGGAAATTGACAGCAACACAATCATAGTAGGGGACTTTAACACCCCACTTTCACCAATGGACAGATCATCCAAAATGAAAATAAATAAGGAAACACAAGCTTTAAATGATACATTAAACAATATGGACTTAATTGATATTTATAGGACATTCCACCCAAAAACAACAGAATACACATTTTTCTCAAGTGCTCATGGAACATTCTCCAGGATAGATCATATCTTGGGTCACAAATCAAGCCTTGGTAAATTTAAGAAAATTGAAATCGTATCAAGTATCTTTTCCGACCACAACGCTATGAGACTAGATATCAATTACAGGAAAAGATCTGTAAAAAATACAAACACATGGAGGCTACACAATACATTACTTAATAACGAAGTGATTACTGAAGAAATCAAAGGGGAAATCAAAAAATACCTAGAAACAAATGACAACGGAGACACGACGACCCAAAACCTATGGGACGCAGCAAAAGCAGTGCTAAGAGGGAAGTTTATAGCAATACAAGCCTACCTCAAGAAACAGGAAACATCTCGAATAAACAACCTAACCTTGCACCTAAAGCAATTAGAGAAAGAAGAACAAAAAAACCCCAAAGCCAGCAGAAGGAAAGAAATTATAAAGATCAGGTCAGAAATAAATGAAAAAGAAATGAAGGAAACAATAGCAAAAATCAATGAAACTAAAAGCTGGTTCTTTGAGAAGATAAACAAAATTGATAAACCATTAGCCAGACTCATCAAGAAAAAAAGGGAGAAGACCCAGATCAATAGAATTAGAAATGAAAAAGGAGAAGTAACCACTGACACTGCAGAAATACAAAAGATCATGAGAGATTACTACAAGCAACTCTATGCCAATAAAATGGACAACCTGGAAGAAATGGACAGATTCTTAGAAATGCACAAACTGCCAAGACTGAACCAGGAAGAAATAGAAAATATGAACAGACCAATCACAAGCACTGAAATTGAAACTGTGATTAAAAACCTTCCAACAAACAAAAGCCCAGGACCAGATGGCTTCACAGGCGAATTCTATCAAACATTTAGAGAAGAGCTAACACCTATCCTTCTCAAACTCTTCCAAAATATTGCAGAGGGAGGAACACTCCCAAACTCATTCTACGAGGCCACCATCACCCTGATACCAAAACCAGACAAAGATGTCACAAAGAAAGAAAACTACAGGCCAATATCACTGATGAACATAGATGCAAAAATCCTCAACAAAATACTAGCAAACAGAATCCAACAGCACATTGAAAGGATCATACACCATGATCAAGTGGGGTTTATCCCAGGAATGCAAGGATTCTTCAATATACGCAAATCAATCAGTGTGATACACCATATTAACAAATTGAAGGAGAAAAACCATATGATCATCTCAATAGATGCAGAGAAAGCTTTCGACAAAATTTAACACCCATTTATGATAAAAGCCCTGCAGAAAGTAGGCATAGAGGGAACTTTCCTCAACATAATAAAGGCCATATATGACAAACCCACAGCCAACATTGTCCTCAATGGTGAAAAACTGAAAACATTTCCACTAAGATCAGGAACAAGACAAGGTTGCCCACTCTCACCACTATTATTCAACATAGTTCTGGAAGTCCTAGCCACAGCAATCAGAGAAGACAAAGAAATAAAAGGAATCCAAATCGGAAAAGAAGAAGTAAAGCTGTCACTATTTGCAGATGACATGATACTATACATAGAGAATCCTAAAGATGCTACCAGAAAACTCCTAGAGCTAATCAATGAATTTGGTAAAGTAGCAGGATACAAAATTAATGCACAGAAATCTCTTGCATTTCTATACACTAATGACGAAAAATCTGAAAGTGAAATTAAGAAAACACTCCCATTTACCATTGCAACAAAAAGAATAAAATATCTAGGAATAAACCTACCTAAGGAGACAAAAGACCTGTATGCAGAAAATTATAAGACACTGATGAAAGAAATTAAAGATGATACAAATAGATGGAGAGATATACCATGTTCCTGGATTGGAAGAATCAACATTGTGAAAATGACTCTACTACCCAAAGCAATCTACAGATTCAATGCAATCCCTATCAAACTACCACTGGCATTTTTCACAGAACTAGAACAAAAAATTTCACAATTTGTATGGAAACACAAAAGACCCCGAATAGCCAAAGCCATCTTGAGAACGAAAAATGGAGCTGGGGGAATCAGGCTCCCTGACTTCAGACTATATTACAAAGCTTCAGTAATCAAGACAGTTTGGTACTGGCACAAAAACAGAAATATAGATCAATGGAACAGGATAGAAAGCCCAGAGATAAACCCACACACATATGGTCAACTTATCTTTGATAAAGGAGGCAAGCATATACAGTGGAGAAAAGACAGCCTCTTCAATAAGTGGTGCTGGGAAAATTGGACAGGAACATGTAAAAGTATGAAATTAGAACACTCCCTGACACCATGCACAAAAATAAACTCAAAATGGATTAAAGACCTAAGTGTAAGGGCAGACACTATCAAACTCTTAGAGGAAAACATAGGCAGAACACTCTATGACATACATCACAGCAAGATTCTTTTTGACCCAGCTCCCAGAGAAATGGAAATAAGAACACAAATAAACAAATGGGACCTAATGAAACTTAAAAGCTTTTGCACAGCAAAGGAAACCATAAACAAGACCAAAAGACAACCCTCAGAATGGGAGAAAATATTTGCAAATGAAGCAACTGACAAAGGATTAATCTCCAAGATTTACAAGCAGCTCATGCAGCTCAATAACAAAAAAACGAACAACCCAATCCAAAAATGGGCAGAAGATCTAAATAGACATTTCTCCAAAGAAGATATACAGATGGCCTACAGACACATGAAAGAATGCTCAACATCATTAATCATTAGAGAAATGCAAATCAAAACTACAATGAGATATCATCTCACACCGGTCAGAATGGCCATCATCAAAAAATCTAGAAACAATAAATGCTGGAGAGGGTGTGGAGGAAAGGGAACACTCTTGCACTGTTGGTGGGAATGTAAATTGATACAGCCACTATGGAGAACAGTATGGAGGTTCCTTAAAAAACTACAAATAGAACTACCATATGACCCAGCAATCCCACTACTGGGCATATACCCTGAGAAAACCATAGGTCAAAAAGAGTCATGTACCAAAATGTTCATTGCAGCTCTATTTACAATAGCCAGGACATGGAAGCAACCTAAATGTCCATCAACAGATGAATGGATGAAGAAGATGTGGCACATATATACAATGGAATATTACTCAGCCATAAAAAGAAATGAAATGGAGGTATTTGTAATGAGGTGGATGGAGTTAGAGTCTGTCATACAGAGTGAAGTAAGTCAGAAAGAGAAAAACAAATACAGTATGCTAACACATATATACGGAATCTAAGGGAAAAAAAAAAAAAAAGGCCATGAAGAACCTAGTGGCAAGACGGGAATAAAGACACAGACCTACTAGAGAATGGACTTGAGGATATGGGGAGGGGGTGGGGTGAGATGTGACAGGGTAAGAGAGTGTCATGGACATATATACACTACCAAATGTAAAATAGATAACTAGTGGGAAGCAGCCGCACAGCACAGGGAGATCAGCTCGGTGCTTTGTGACCACCTAGAGGGGTGGGATGGGGAGGGTGGGAGGGAGGGAGATGCAAGAGGGGAGAGAAATGGGAACATATTGTATATGTATAACTGATTCACTTTGTTATAAAGCAGAAGCTAACACACTATTGTAAGGCAATTAAACTTCAATAAAGATGTTAAAAAAAAAAATGATGACACAAACAAAAGAAGCAAGGAAAAGGACCCACTGTCAATAGATAAAGTAGTCAATATAAGCAGACTTAGGGATGACTAGAACTATCAGATAGGTACGTTAAAAAAACTACAATTATTATTTTAAAGGATCTAGAGCAGGGATCAGGAAACTATGGCCTTCAGCACAAATTCAGCTTCTTCTTATATTTGTAAAGAAAATTTTATTGAACATAACCACACTCATTCATTTACAATTATTGATGGATACTTTTACACTACAGTGGCCAAGATGAACAGTTATGAGAGAGACTATAAATCCTATAAAGCATAAAATATTTAATATCTGCCCTTTTACCAAAAATAAAATAAAAAGACTTGCTGAAAAAAAAAAAAAGACTTGCTGATCTCTGGTCTAATGGAAAAGGTTGACAATGTGCATAAACAAATATGGAATATCAACAGAGAGATGGAAACTATAAAAGTCAAATGGAAATGCTACAAATAAAGGTGACACCAGAGATGAAGAATTCCTATGTTGGGCTCATCGGGAGGATGAAAACTGTATAGCAATAAATTTGTTACTTGACAATGTGTCAATGCCAATAGAAATTATCCAAATTGAATCATAGAAATATAAAAAAAGGGAAGAAAAGAAACAGAACAGAAAATCTAAGAGGATTGGGAAGTATCAAATGGTCAATGAAAATGTGACTGGAGTCCCAGAAGGAGACAGATAGAACAGAATAGAGGAAATAGTTAAGTGATAATGAAAAAGAATTTACCAAGCACTATCACCTAGACCTGCAGTTGGTTAACTGACCATGTCCAGTAATGTGAAGGGTTAAATAATTGGATGCCATAACTTAAACAGAAGACTTTCATAATATAAAACATACTTCTGACTTTCATCCTGTCCTTTATACACTTTTGCTGATGATTTATGTGAAAATATAGGTTTACTAATCAATTTTCTGGATGACATTGATCTAAGACACAAAACAAATCACAGTGAGTGGAAGAAGCAGAATCAATAATATCTAGATAGGCTTACTTGTACAATGGGCCAAACTATAAATATAATCACAAATTTTAAATACATAATACAAACCTGTAAAAATAGAGGGTGGAAGAGGCTTGGCTTAATTGGATATCCAAAGTGTAGTGGATTTACATGAAAGTGAATCCAATACAAACCAGTATCTGTGTGTGATGTGACTCCCAAACAAACTGACATACTCCCAAATGGTATCAGGAGAGGTACAGAATTTAAGGCAATCAAAGTAAGAGTCCCCGTGTAGTCTTCAGCTAGCCTATTGAAATCAGTGGACCATTTGACAACTACATTGTTAATAAGCAGACAAACTACACTGTATTCAAATGTAAGTGGCAGGAATGATTGAGAGGACTTGAAATCACATCAACCGAACAAGAGATGTTTAACTTGAGAAAAGTCAATGCAATCAAGACATGAAACAATTCTCAAAAGTCAAAAGGGAATTAAACTTGTTTTGTATGGCTTTGGGAGACAATTAAAACATGATTAGGAATTCTGAGAAATCGAATGATAGTTTGATATATTGGGAAACTTTTTAACAGAGGTGTCCACAATGGAATGGGCTGCCTGATAAGGAAGTGAGCTCCCCATCACTACAGATGTCCACATAAAAACTTCATAATGCAGATAAGACTTAACCATAGGATTGGTGGTTATGTACATAGCCTTCCCACCTGGATTGTCTACATTTATGTAATTCTGGAAAGAGGAAGCCATATGGAGAAGAGAAAAGGGAAATGAAGATGATGGTGGGACCAGTCACTAAAACAGGTGTGGATTTAGGAGGAAAAAATAATCTCACATTTCACGTTGCTTTTGAAGTGCCTGTCAAATAACCTATCAGAAGTATTAAGTTGGCAATTAGTTACACTGTCTGGAGTTTAAAGGAGAGGTCTGAGCTAGAGATAAGTTTGGATATATTCATTGCATACTGCCCAACAGAAATATAAAATGAATCTATTTTTAATAATATATTTTGCTTAATATGACATATTCAAATTATCATTTTAGCATGTATCAATATAAAAATTATGAATGAGATAACTATATTCTTTTGTTATTTGTAATAAGTCTCTGAAATCTGTTGTGTGTTTTACACTTTTATTATATCTTAATTCAGATACCCACATTCCAAATGCTCAGTAGCCACGTCTGGCTAGTGGTTATTTACTATACTGGACAATGCAGGCATAGATGATCATTGAATTCTTTAAAATTGATAAATATAGGGGGGAAAATGCTTTAGGATTAAGCAGTGAGAAAACCCAACAAAAGAAAATATGATATAGCCAACAGAGAGGAAAAATCTGGGAAAGTATATTGATATTAAAGCCATGAGAAGGAAGTGAAGATGTGTAGGATCGATTATGTTAAATTCTGCTGAAAGTTCAGGAATTAAAAAAAAAAATTTGTTAGATTTAGGTATGTAGCAGAACTGGGTACCATGAGCAGGACAGTAGCTGCATGACAGTGGATTGAATAAGGACAAGTTTGAACTCAGTTATTCTCAGAATGAGTAGTAATGTGCTCAGACATTTTGGTTCTCTGCCCAGTTAGCCAAGGGCTTTGGATCTCTGTTGGTTAATCCCTTAAAGGAAAAGAACAAAAGGCAGGCTTCAGGGCGCCATCTCAGGAGGCTCCTATGCAAGGCACAGAAACGAAACAGCAGCAATGCCTCCTTTCTGAGCACATCACATTCTTTCGTAGTGGATTCTTTTAGAAGATGTAAGCTTTCTTCCTATTCTTCGGTCACAATCTGGGATAAAAATTGTTCAAAACATAAAATAAGGCTTTAAAAGAAGGATTCATCCTTTAAAAGAAGGATTCCCTGGACATCTTTGGGTGAGGAAGGGATGGGGGAGCATCTTCATGCATGGAGCTGAGATACTGATGGTGACTCTTCAGAACTAACAGGTAGGCAACAGGTGAATGATGCCCTTGTGGTGGTCACCAGGGAACAAATCCAGGTGTTTATGTGACCTAGTCTCAGCTCCATTCAGGTAGATCTTCTCACAGCTCCATCTATAAGGCACTATTAGAGAAACGATATCTGCATGTTCTGCCAAGCACAGCAAGGACATAGCTAGGTCCCACAATGCCCTCACTTAGGGGGCCATATCCAATAGGCTTTATCATTGCTATCTACAGAGCTGTGTCCATTGGCCAGAGACACCCCCCCCAGCTACCACCCATTACAAGTGAGCATATCCCCTGGAAAAGAAATGGGATAGAAAAGAATGATATTTTTAGAGACAACATGTCTTAGGTCCAGATGCAGTCTCAGTCCTGAAGCATCAGACTCTCTGAACAAAACTTCATGTTCAGGCCAATGGGTTCAAACGAAGAACACATGAAGATTCTATTATATGGCCTGTTTGCCTTCTGTTGACACATGGCAAGTCTGTGCTCATTCATTTATTTGTACATTGTGGTACAAGAATAAAAGAGGCCTGAGTTCTAGCTCTGTGTGATACTGAGCAAAGCCAGTCCCTTTTCTGGGCCCTCGGTCATTTCATCCTTTTTGGCTCTGACATGATCTGATCCTACCTCCATCAGTTCAATGCTCTCAGGTTTCTCTACTACCCTTGGTCCCCCTAGGATCTCTGTTCTCTTGACAGCTGTTTTCTCCTGCCAGCTCACTCAGAGGATTCATGATGACTGCGGTTGCCATAGGAATGATTCATCTATCATAAAGGTGGCTGCATGAGATCACAAACACTCGAAAGAGAGCTAGAGGGGGGGAAGTGATATTCAGAACCAGGAAATAGATCCACACTGAATGTGGATGACAGCTTAATGAGAGAGGGAGACAAAGTTTGTGCATTTTCTATAACTCTCATGTGTATTTGAACTGCTCTGAGAGCACAAGTGCAGATCCACTGTCCAACGTGTCTCCCACATGTCTCCCATGCCCACACGAGACACTTCCTCCACAAATATAGAATGTAGTATGTAAGCTGCAAGGAATCAGCCCCCTCCTCACCAGCCACTTGATGAAAATGGAAGGTCAGGATAGCCTGGGTGATGCTGGACACCGTGCCCTGAGCATCAACAGCTGGCTGCTTGTTAATGATAATTTACTTGTCATTTACAAGAAAGGGCTGGAGACAATTCTGAAAAGATTTAGTTGTTTACATAGCTTGTTTAATACTCGAACTCACTCTTTTTATTCTTGAGGTGGACCATTTGTATTACAGTATAATCCAACTGCCAATACTTCGATGGTCATTTTCTTTTCTTTCCCTAATAGGACTTCACAACATCCTACACTCTAATTTCCACCCCAGACTGAGTATTGAAACTCAGTTGTGAATTGAACATCCTGTCAATACTGGTCACAGACTGAGCCCCCTATTCTAGCCCTAGATGGCCATCCTCCCAAGCCTAGCCATGGACAGAACCCTAACTCAAGCCACAGAGAACCCTGTGGGTGGCCAGAGAGTGACCACCATTAACTAGAGCCAGTTCTCTCACCATGACCCCGGAAGGGAGCAGAGGAGAGGAGAGGTGGGGGGTCAGTGCTAGCCAGTGCCACATGCGGCCACACTTGATTGTACATGTCTCTCTAAGGATGGGTCAGAGGCATTTTTATTATGAAATATGATACATTCATTTTACAGTTTCCTAGCAACAGGATGCCAATCAGGTGGCTGTAATTCAAGGATTCTTCTTTGTTAGGAAGGAGCTGGGAGCAGTGGGGTAGGGTGGGAGGACTTCCCAAGATGAGAAAGAACTGACAGTTTGCTTTGAGGATGAGGAAACCAAGCCTGCAGAAGAAGGAACCTCAGAGAGTTTGCCTTTCTTCCTTCAGACTCTTTGAAGCAGGAATTCGCCCTGCTGCTGCTGCTGCTGGCTTCTCGCTTCTGCGTTACTAGTGTTGATGGGTCCAATTTCAAGTCATATGGCATGTTCCTGAATCATGCACAGAGCTTGCTCTGTGCACAAAACATTGGCAGTACAAGACAAATCAGGACAAGAACAATCAACCATCTCAGGCTTCCCTAGCATGTTGGCTAAGATTTGGAAATGCTGCGATCACCAACTCACATGGATAGGTCCCTGAGACATTATCCTGTGGCTGATTCCCACTCTTTTTAGCACCTGCAAATTTATTACATAAGATACTATTTTGTACTCAATTTAATCAGAACTATCTGTAGTCATTTGAAATACTCTCCATGTTGATTAAAATAATTAGTGTAGGGCTATTAAATATTTACCTAAGATATGAATCCAGGGGGAATTTGATAAATTTAATTAGCAAGAACTAATTATTGTTATGATAGGAGTTAGGGTTTAATAAATTTAATTACAGAGCACAAATGACGGTTTCTTAATTAATAGATACTAGTTGCAAACACAAGAGCCATTATCATATTTTCAGGCAGGACATGCTATTCAGCACACCTTCCAGATGTCAACTCTAGCAGCCATGGCGACTTACAATAAGAGGAGCTAACACCTGTAAAGTGCTTCTGCTGTCAGGCACAGGTCTAAGAGCTGTTAGCATATGAATTCATTTAATTCTTACAACAACCTGACCGTTGTCCACATTTTACATGTATAGAAACTGAGGCACTGAAAGGTTAAGTACCTTGCCTAAGATTACACAGCTAGGAAGTGGCAGAGCTGGCATTGGATCCCATGCAGTTTAGCTCAAGCATCCATGCTCTTTACTCCATGCTCTTTACTATCTCTAATACCTAAACCAACCAAACTACAAACATAAAAATAGAAAGTGTGAATGTTCAAAAGATCAGCAACCAAAATCCTCAAGTCTGCTTTGTTAGTCAAGTATAATAGACTTGTGCTGTTTGCAGATTTCATTTACACAATTGTGGAGATTCTAAAGAGACCCTGAAGGCACCTGGCCTTGGGTCATTTACAATTTTGCTGAGGCTCAGATGTGGAAAGGCTGGGGTGCTGAAACTGATGAGTAGTGAGTGAACGGAGCTGCATTCAGGGCTGCATTCCAAGAGTACTCTGTGGTGCTTCCTTATCTGGATCGTTCTGCATACGTATTCTATTCGGGAATTTTCTACCATCATGGCATTCGCAAGTTTGGAGAATCAAGAGAGTATCAGGGGTCTACTATGTAATAACTTTGCAAAAAGTACAATTTGTACTCCAACCAATCACGGGCATGCGCCTCATTCAGTCTAGGATATTTAAAGCCGAGAGTCCTTTCACAGTCATCAAAATGGTCCTGAATCGCTGCCTATCTGACCAGACACAGCAGGTTCCACATGATCAGGCCCTGACCTCTTGCACTCCCTATTAGGAAATGCCTTTCTTCAAGAGGGTCTGGCTCATTTCTAACATGATATCAACATAGGGCTTTGGTGATGTCCCTGAGTGCTGTTAATGAATTCACAGGGAAGATCCAGACCCTCCCATCACACTCCCCTTGGTGCCAGGGATATTCTTTAAGGACAATGACTCTTACCTGGGGACAATTACATAAGGTAATCGATGTCAATGAGCTCACTACAGCACTTGAGCTGTATTCAGTATTGGTTGTATATTTTCCTATATTTGTAATAAATAAAAAAGTGAAGACTTTTGGAGTCAGTGTCCAGAATCCCATGAAAGGCTGGTGTTTCAGGATGCCCAGTGGAACAGGCCAACCTGTGCTTATCCATACCTATGGTCAGATGAGCCATAAGTGGGCCAGATATGCAAATTATGGCCATTGCAGGAGGAAATACAGAGCAAGGATCCCCTCCAAGTCAAATGCTCTACATGAGGAGCTGAAATTCTCCTATCTCTCAGTGTTTCACAGAGTGATGCAGAGGACCACTTGACTTGGCCTGTAAGGAAAGTCCTTGCTTTGTTCTTGAGGTCTGGAACCTGACAAACTGTACACATCACTTGGATCTCCAAGGGCAGCCTGGCTTGCAGAGATCAGTTTCCTAAGTGGAGTATTTGACAACAAAGTATATGAAGAGGAAGCCAAACATGTGGAATGTTTACCAGGTGGAGACATCAGCTGCGATCTTCATGCTCTGCACTTGTGTCCCCAGCTCTGACCAGAACAGAAGTCTCTCCTTCAGTCCCCTGGTCTGGGTAGCAGCCTTCTGAATCAGCAGCTCCCTCAGGAGGCAGACCAGATCTAGGGGTAGGTTGCACCCCAAGTTCATCCCTCAGAAATATCCTATCTGGCTTGTTTCTAAAGTTCTTCAAGGTTACATCTGTAGCTCACCTTACTTGTAATTGAGAGAAATCGCTATTAACTTCCCCTAGGTTCTGCGCTGAGTCATACAGCAGTGATATTTTCCCTTGGTCACATGCTCCAGGGTTCTGTCCACTCTTCATGGGAGCCCAACCCATGGAATGAGATCCTAGTGAGTCCCAGAATCAATCTCATTGCACTTTTTAATGGAAAACTCTTCCTGCCCTTGACACATTTTTACATAACAGGTGACAAGTCAGTGCCTCATTCTATGCCCCACTACACATATATTTTGGCCACCAAATATGACCCAAGAATTTATTAAAGTTGGTCATTTTGCTGTAATCAGAGAAGTCATTGGATATTAATAAAGCCAGCTTCCTAAGTGAGAACTAAGTGAGATCTAAGATGGGAAGTGAATTGTAAACTTTACACTAGCAGAGGCAGGCTAGTATAGAAGAACTCAAGTCTTCTGATCCCAATTCAGTGCTCCTTTCATTGTATGCAAAATGATGTAGAACATCTTTCTAAGAACACATGTCCTGTAGGCCTCACTAATTGCCATTCTGAAATCTGGACAATGTTTGGAATGTATGGTCTAACTTCTTTCAAAATGTTTGAATTATTCACATTAGCAACATGAAGCAAGACCACTAGACTCAACAGATGCTTCCTAGAGCATTTTTCTAGGAAAAAGGGTTGATTGGCTACTGTCATAGGCACCGGTCCCCAGTTCCCAGCTCATATTCTTACCCAGTGTCCTTCCCATCAAGAATTTTGTCTTTCACCTGTGCTTTTGGGACACTGGGGAGTGCCAGGGCTTCATTCATGGGGCAAATGGGTAATTGTGAAAGGACAGCATTACGGGGAGATTGCAAAAACCCAGATAGTCTAAGGCCCAGGGCTTTCTATTCAAAGTGGAGTTCTGGAAGATCTGGATTGGTGCCAAAGTGCAGAACAAGCCTGGAGATCACCTCCCTCAGGCTCGACTTTGTTTTGAAGAAATGGCATTTCTCCCTCAGGTCAATCCTGAAACACAGTGTAATCTAAGGGGAGCAACATGGGAGGGGGAAAAAAAAGATGAGAAAAACCAATAAATAGTAATAACAGGAAGCAGGAAAAGACAGGCCTGGATATGCAATTCTTTTTGTGCCTGTTGAATGAACTCTGGTGGGGATGTGGAGAGAGAATTATCCTATTTATATATTGAAAGGAATTTTAAATATGCATAGGCAGGGAGAGAGGATCCACAGAGATTGAAATGCAAAACACAGCATGGTCTGAGCATCTCTCCTTCTATCTCCCAGTACCATTAGCAAGTTCCTTGCACCAATTTCTGGAAAGCTCCTTCTAAAACTCAGAGCCATCCTTCTGCTTACTCAGCATTTCTATCTTAGAAAAGCAATTCTATTTTTATAAAGAAATGGGCCTTCACTTGCAAAACACCTTGCAAATGATTTCAGACAGAAACAGAGCTCACACTTCTACACTGATGCACACACATGTCCAACCAACCCATTCACACACACAGACACACACACACAAACACACATATACACAAACATGCACGCCTCCTTCTACACCACAATCTCCTGGCTGCTTGGCACTAAGGTTTTTTGTTTGTTTGTTTTGTTTTTTTAACATCTTTATTGGAGTATAATTGCTTTACAATGGTGTGTGAGTTTGCATTTTATAGCAAAGTGAATCAGCTATACATATACATATATCCCCATATCTCCTCCCTCTTGCGTCTCCCTCCCATTCTCCCTATCCCACTCCTCTAGGTGGTCACAAAGCACCAAGCTGATCTCCCTGTGCTATGCAGCTGCTTCCCACTAGCTACCTATTTTACATTTGGTAGTGTATATATGTCCATGCCACTCTCTCACTTTGTCCCAGCTTACCTTTCCCCCTCCCTGTGTCCTCAAGTCCATTCTCTATGTCTACATCTTTATTCCTGCCCTGCCACTAGGTTCATCAGTACCATTTTTTTTAGATTCCATATATATGTATTAGCATACGGTATTTGTTTTTCTTTTTCTGACTTATGTCACTCTGTATGACAGACTCTAGGTCCATCCACCTCACTACAAATAACTCAATTTCATTTCTATTTATGGCTGAGTAATATTCCACTGTATATATGTGCCACATCTTCTTTATCCATTCATCTGTCGATGGACACTTAGGTTCCTTCCATGTCCTGGCTATTGTAAATAGAGCTTCAGTGAACATTGTGGTACATGACTCTTTCTGAATTATGGTTTTCTCCTGGTCTATGCCCAGTAGTGGGATTGCTGGGTCGCATGGTAGTTCTATTTTTAATTTTTTAAGGAACCTCCATACTGTTCTCCATAGTGGCTGTAACAATTTACATTCCCACCAACAGGCACTAGGGTTTTAGATACTGTAGGTTCATAACATGCACATGGAAACAACTTTTCACACTATTGTGCAGGGAGACACGGTAGTGTGGATTAAAGGCCATGGGAAATATCATCATTCAACTGATCACAATCACTCTGGGAACATGTAAAAGACAGAAAACTGGTCATATTTCTTCATTAATATACTTCATTCACATTGAAAAAACAATCCTTTATCCCACACAAATATCTCCTTCCTTACTAAGTCTCCCCATTCACCATTCCCACCAAGCACACATTACCTCTCCTAAAATAGCAGGAGCTACTGTCCTCAGAGGCTTCACTGAGGAGCAAATAAATAGAGTAGCTGCTGCTGGCTCCCCTACCATGGACCAACACATCTTAAGTCCCAAATCAAAGCTCTGAAAGAAAGAGGAATTACTAAATAAAAACAAGACCTTTAATCCATTTGGAGTTTATTTTTGTGTATGGTGTTAGGTAGTGTTCTATTTCATTCTTCTACATGTAGCTGTCCAGTTTTCCCAGCACCACTTATTGAAGAGGCTGTCTTTTCTCCATTGTATGTTCTTGCCTCGTTTGTCATAAACTAGGTGACCATATGTGCATGGGTTTATCTCTGGGATTTCTATCCTATTCCATTGATCTATGTTTCTGTTATTGTGCCAGTACCATACTCTCTTGATTACTGTAGCTTTGTAGTATATGCTGAAGTCAGGGAGCCTGATTCCTCCAGCTCCGTTTTTCTTTCTTAAGATTGTTTTGGCTATTTGGGGTCTTCTGTGTTTCCACACAAATTGTAAAATATTTTGTTCTAATTCTGTGAAGAATGCCATTGGTAGTTTGATAGGGATCGCATTGAATCTGTAGATTGCTTTGGGTAGTATAGTCATTTTCACAGTATTGATTCTTCCAATCCAAGAACATGGTGTATTTCTCCATCTGTTTATGTCATCTTTGATTTCTTTCATCAGTGTTTTATAGTTTTCTGAGTACAAGTCTTTCACCTCCTTAGGTAGGTTGATTCCTAGGTACTTTATTATTTTTGTTGCAATAGTAAATGGGATTGTTTCCTTAATTTCTCTTTCTGATCTTTCGTTGTTAGTGTATAGGAATGCCAGAGATTTCTACGCATTAATTTTGTATCCTACAACCTTACCAAATTCATTGATCAGTTCTAGTAGTTTTCTGGTGGCATCTTTAGAATTTTCTATGTATAATATCATGTCATCTGCAAACAATGACAGTTTTACTTCTTTTCCCATTTGTATTCCTTTTATTTCTTTTTCTTCTCTTATTGTCATGGCTAGGACTTCCAAAACTATGTTGAATAAGAGTGGTGAGAGTGGACATCCTTGTCTTATTCCTGATCTTAGGGGAAATGCTTTCAGTCTTTCACCATTGAGTATGATGTTTGCTGTGGGTTTGTCATATATGGCTTTTATTATGTTGAGGTAGGTTCCTACTATGCCCATTTTTCTGGAGGGTTTTTATTATATATGGGTGTTGAATTTTGTCAAAAGCTTTTTCTCAACCTATTGAGATGATCATATGGCTTTTATTCCTTAATTTGTTAATATGGTGTATCACATTGTTTGATTTGCATACATTGAAGAATCCTTGCATCCCTGGGATAAATCCCACTTGATCATGGTATATGATCCTTTTAATATGTTGTTGGATTCTGTTTGCTAGTATTTTGCTCAGGATTTTTGCATCTATGTTCATCAGTGATACTGGTCTATAATAGTCTTTTTTTGTGATATCTTTTTCTGGTTTTAGTATCAGGGTGATGGTGGCTTCGTAGAATGAATTTGGGAGTGTTCCTGTGTCTGCAATTTTTTGTAAGAGTTTGAGAAGATCGGTGTTAGCTCTTCTCTAAATGTTTGATAGAATTCGCATGTGAAGCCATCTGGTCCTGGACTTTTTAAGACCAGACACTATAAAACTCTTAGAGGAAAACATAGGAAAAACACTCTTTGACATAAACCACAGCAAGATCTTTTTTGACCCACCTCCTAGAGTAATGAAAATAAAATAAATAAATAAACAAATGAGACCTAATTAAACTTAAAAGCTCGTGCAGAGCAAAGGGAACCATAAACAAGATGAAAAGACAACCCTCAGAATGGGAGAAAATATTTGCAAATGAAATGACAAAGGACTAATCTCCAAAACATACAAACAGCTCATGGAGCTCAATATCAAAAAAACAAACAATCCAATTAAAAAATGGGCAGAAGACCTAAATAGACATTTCACCAAAGAAGACATACAGATGGCCAAGAGGCACATGAAAAGATGCTCAATATCACTAATTATTAGAGAAATGCAAATCAAATCTACAATATGGTATCAACTCACACTGGTCAGAATGACCATCATCAAAAAATCTAGAAACAATAAATGCTGGAGAGGGTGTGGTGAAAAGGGAACCCTCCCGCACTGTTGGTGGAAATGTAAATTGATACAACCATTATGGAGAGCAGTATGGAGGTTCCTTAAAAAACTAAAAATAGAACTACCATATGACCCAGCAATCCCACTACTGGGCATATACCCTGAGAAAACCAAATTCAGAAAGAGACATATACCACAATGTTCATTGCAGCACTATTTACAATAGCCAGGACATGGAAGCAAACTAAATGTCCATCAACAGATGAATGGATAAAGAGGATGTGGCACATATATACAATGGAATATTACTCAGCCATAAAAAGAAACGAAATTGAGTTATTTGTAGTGAGGTGGATGGACCTAGAGTCTGTCATACAGAGTGAAGTAAGTCAGAAAGAGAAAAACAAATACCGTATACTAACACATATATATGGAATCTAAAAAAACAAAACAAATGGTACTGATGAACCTAGTGGCAGGGCAGGAATAAAGATGTAGACATAGAGAATGGACTTGAGGACACGGGGAGGGGTGGGTGTAGCTGGGGTGAAGTGAGAGTAGCATTGACGTATATACACTACCAAATGTAAAATAGCTAGTGGGAAGCAGCAGCATAGCACAGGGAGATCAGCTTGGTGCTTTGCGACCACCTAGAGGGGTGGGATAGGGAGGGTGGGAAGGAGGTTCAAGAGGGAGGGGATATGGGGATATATGTATGCATATGGCTGATTCACTTTGTTGTACAACAAAAACTAACACAGTATAGTGAAACAATTATACTCCAGTAAAGATTAAAAAAAAAAAAAAAAGACCTTTGTCAATCATCTTAATTTTTCCCCACCCCCCAGTCTCTCCCTTTCTCTCTGTATCTTACAAATTCATACAAAGTCCCTGGCCCTCTTCAGTTCTGTTGATTTACAGGATTTAGTCACTGACCTGGGTATTACTTTGGGAAAGGTGCCATTCTCTGGTTACTTATAGGAGAGGATATTTTGAAATTATGAAGATTGCTAATAGAAAGTCAAGACCTTCAGATTTTTATAACAGGCTTCCAATCAATAATGAAAATATAGAGAAGGGAAGAGAAGGAGAGATGAATTGTGAGAGTACAATCAATACCTCAGCGTCAGCACTCTGTTTGTTGTGTGTGGCTTCTTCAAGTAGGAGGACATCTTGGACGAGTAGCTGTATAGCTTGACCATCCACCCCAGACCCAGGAAGAAGCCCTTTACCAAATTCCTGACCTACTTGCAGGCCCAATCACATTCTGCAGGGTTTGCCTGGCTAATATCTCTGTATCCTTTATGTTTAGTATCACTTCCTCTAGAAATCTCTCTCAGAATGCTCCCCTTTTGACGTTTGAGTCATTGCAGTTTGGAGGGAGAGGGCTTCAAGGACAGGAAAGATGACTAACTCCATACTGAGATACTGAGATCTGTAGGTTTTGTGATTTCTAAGGAGAATCCAGGTGGTGAGATGTAGTGAACAGCTGGCTCTCTGGGCCTGGATATCAGGGCAGAAGACTGGGTTCAGAAGCAACTGGGAAGCTACCAGCAAATGAACTGTCCTGAAGGCACTGGGTTGAGGGGAATCCCCAGGTGTAGCCTAGGCTTGATGCATCCCTGGGCCGCCACCATGCACAGGGGCGATATCAAACTCAGAGGAAAGAGATGAAGTCAGAGCTCTATGTGAAGGGTTTTCTGTAGGCCCAGATTCGTGATACCAGGGTAGTATGAATCATCATCGCTGTGTAACATTTCTTACTGAGAATCCAGGAAAGTGCTTACATCTACATTAAGCTTTCAGGCAATCAAACACTGAATTTTTTTTAAAGCCTGAAAATGGTATTAACGTGTGAAAAACACTTAAAAAAAAAAAACACACCAATATCTTGAGAACAACTGAGAAGAACGTTTCACCAGGCTGTCTACAGTTCACAGCTCCAGCCTGAGCACAGGCTTGTAAAGACATATAACAAAGGTGCCTCTCTCCCTGAGGAATAAGCACCTGAATCATCCACTGCCTTCAAGTGTGGCACCTACCATAAAAACAACTCTCCCTTTGATTGCCATAAAATGCCCACATTTCCTTAGTGTTGATTTGCAGGTGAGAGGCTGAGGGAGCCCAGAACCAGGTCTCTAATTAGGCCTCATTATCACTAACCAACAATGGACCAGTGGAGGGACCGAATGAAAACTACAACAGCCATCTCTCTGGGTGCTTTGATGTCCACATCTTCCGTCTTCCTTGCAGCCTTCCTTGACGCTATTTAGGCTGGGCTCATAATGTTAGGGGATCTCTTTTCCAATGGAAGCAAAACTATAGTTTGGCAAAAAATAAAACCATGGTCCAGTTAGATGAAGGGAGGCTATGTATGCATTAAGTCTCCTCCCCCTAATTTCCATTTATAAGGACATTTGCAGAGCCTTGCAGGCATCTGCTTCTGAGTTCTGTGTCTGATAGTGCTATCATAACCTGCTTTAACCTTTTGCATGCTGTTGGCCTACCTGTGGCTCTCCATGCTGATCATTTTCCATGGTCCAGATTAAGGACCACCTCTCTCATGATGGCTGACGGTGCCAGTGAACTGACACCACCCTGACACAAATGGGAACCCTCCTAGACCCTTCCCTTGGTCTCACGTCTAGGTACCATGTATGTCCTGGAGGGTACCACCCTTGGCACATCACCCATAGCCCACCGCATCTGAGCTCAGAGCCCCATCCTTTCTTATCAGAATTTGAAATTTCTTTGTCTTAGTTAATTCTCCCTCTAATCCTTATCACATACAGAAAGCAGAATGAGCTTTCTACAGTGAGTGTCTGACTTTCCCATTCTTCGGTTAAAAGCTCTTTAGCCCCATCACTGCCTTACCATGCATACAGGAGGAAGTCCAAGTTCCTGCCCATGGCTTACAAGGTCCCCATGATCTGTTCCCTCTCTGCCTTGCCAGATGTAACCCCTGTGCAGGACAAAATGTGTCAGACAACTAAGGAGATGATTTTATTCAGGCTATTGCAATAGGAAGAACGAATGAGGAACGTATCAAAGAACAGGAAGGGGCTTTGAATTTGATAATAGACAGGTAAACCGGGGAGTCATGGGCAAGTCCTATGGAAGCCACGAAGAAGAATTGAGATGGGCCTATCTAGGAATATGTGAGATCCCGGTGGTTGTTTTTGTGGTTAGATTTTCTTGGAACACAAAAGGGTGGGGAGACTTCCTAAAAGCTATCTCCAGGAGCACAGGGCTCAAGTAAAGTTCAGCATTGTCATCTCATTTCACTCCACCACTCTGACTTCCAGCCACAGACACACTCACCTGAGCTGTTTTCACACCCCTGGGACAGAGCTCAATCTGCTCTCTATGAATGGAAAGCCCTTCTCTGTCTTCTATGCCTAAACATCTTTCAAGATTCAGTTCAAGATTCAGTTACTTTCTCCATAAAATCTTAATCAGGACCCACTTTGTTGTTATAAGGATTAAACAGAGTGATGTAAGTGAAGTCCTTTGCATGGGGCACCCAGTAAGCACTGAAGAAACACAGACTTATAAACACCTTTCCTGGCTGGGCCATGCAGATGGAGCTGCCCCCACTGTACCCCACTCAAAACATCTGTCTTCACACCTGAGACACCAGGACTCAGTTGTTGCCATGAGCTCCTCCTCATGTTGTTTATTCATGCTTTTAACAAACATTTATTAATCCTCACTGGGGCTACAACAGTGAACAAGACAGTCCCACTGCCAGCCCGTATGGAGATAACAGCCCCTGAGGCTACATATGAGTAAGTAAACAACTGCAATTTGGAGGGGTGCAAGCACAAGGAGGCTACTAGGTATGCATGCTCTGGGGGATAAAAGTAGACCTCTGACCCAGACCGGGGCTGGGTGCAGGCAGCTTTCTGGGAGGAAGTGATGGCTAAGCTTAGATGAGGGGGAAACTGTTCAAAACATAATTTGTAAAAGATCTAGACCCTAGAAGGAGAGAGGGAGGAAGGAAGGGGAAATGCCTCACTTAAGGCAAGATAACTGGTCATCTCTTTCTTTGCCTTCCTAGTCTACACACACACACACACACACACACACACACACACACACTCACTCACACACAGGAACATGCACACACTTCCCTCATGGCTTATCTCTGTTCTGCCTATAAGCATCAAGGTGTGAAGAATGAACCTTTTATCCTACACTTTGGATGGACTGTCTGTGTCTGAATTTTTTGTTTTGGTGCTGATAGGAATCTAAGTTATTAACCCTGATAAGCACCCTTTAATTTTTTTTCCTTAGAAGTTAAGTGGGACTCAGACTTTACTTAGAGGAAGAGCTGGGGGAAGAGAGTAAGGAGGTCACATGATAAGCACTCAATAACCATTTCCTTCACTTGTTCCTGAGCCAAACCTTTTCAGCAGCAAGTGTGATGAATTTGTGCACTGTGTGTATAGTAGTAACACTAGATATTGTCAGGAAGAAAACAATGCTTTGGAAAGCTTGTTCCAGGCAACATGCATGGGGATAAACCCCTGGGAGTCCAGAGTGTTAGGAGCAGGGCTGCTGGTGAGTAAGTGGGGGAGGTGGGGACCAGGGCCAAAGAAGGAGTGAGGGGCCGCCAGCAAAGGCCCAAAATGCCTCTCTGGGAGAACTGAATTCATTAACTTCAACTTTGAGCCTTCATCCGTCTTCTGCAGTGAGGGACTGCTGTAGATGGGCCACTTAGTGATAACACTCACAATACCTGCGATTGGCTAGGGACGTGGCTGTTTGTATGAGATACCACCCTTAGCCACTAAGAGCGCTCTGTGTGCTCTGCTTCACCAGCCGTCTACCATCAGCCCCTGCAGACACACCGTGAGCACTCATCACCAGCCCAGAAACTCCACTCACTGTGAAGCTCAGGTAAGCCCATTGCTCCGTTGCCTCTGCAAAAGGCTGTTTCAGGGCCAAGGATGCACAGGGAATTGTTAAGGATCTATAAAGGAGTTGAGAAAAAAATACAGTGTAACCAGAAGAGCTCTTGAGAGCCAAGATCAGCTTTATATTTTGCAGGGTCCAGTGAAAAATGAAAACATGGGGTTCCTTGTTCAAAAATTATTAGCAATTTCAAGATGGCAACAGCAGAGCATGAAACCAAGCCTAGGACCCTTCGGATCGCAGGGCCCTGTTTGACTGCACAGGTTGGACAAACAAAGTCAGACCAGCTGAGGGGTCATAAAATCCAAACCCCTTATTTTATGAGTGAGAAAATTAAAGACCAGAAGTGGAAAGCGTTCTCTTGTTCCAGTCCCATGTCATTTTCATGCAGTAGGAGGCCTCCACAATGGGGTTCCTTAGTCATGAACCAGTCATTTACCAGTTGCGTGACCCCAGACAAATTATGTACTTTCTCCCTCAGCCTCCTCATCTGTAAAATGGGGGTAATAATACAAACCTCAAAGATTATTCATTAGAATTAAACACAGTAAAGAGGCAGAGAATTCAGAACAGTACATGAGCTATAGTAGCTCCCAATAAACTATCACAATTTTAAATATTGGTAATAGCAGTAGTAATGATTGTAGTATTTCAGTAAGCTCCTCCTTTTGTCTCCTTTGAGTGGCTTTCCTTTTCTGTATCAAGGAGGGGACACCTTTGCCAACACTGACTGTGAACCACCTCACCGTGGTCATAGTTGTAGGGCAGGGGTCCCCAAGCCCCGGGCCACAGACTGGTGCTGGTCCGCGGCCTGTAAGGAACCGGGCCGCACAGCAAGAGGTGAGCAACAGGCAAGCGAGCGAAGCTTCCTCTGCCGCTCCCCATCGCTTCCCATCGCTCTCATTACCTCCTGAACCCTCCCCTCCACCCCCCAACCCCACCCCCGTCCGTAGAAAAATTGTCTTCCACGAAACCGGTCCCTGGTGCCAAAAAGGTTGGGGACCCCTGCTGTAGGAATTAGGGCTAGAATTCCTTTAGAGAAAGGCTAGACTCTTATAAAAAGCTGACTCCAGCAGTCCTGCTCCTGGGACCCTGCAGCATTTACTCCCATCAAAGACTGGGCTGTCTTAAAAAAGAAGGAAATCCTGCCATCTGACAACATGAATGGACCTGGAGGGCATTATGCTGAGTGAAATAAGCCAGACACAGAAAGAGACATACTGTATGATCTCAGTTATATGTGGAATCTAAAATAGTCAAACTCATAGAAGCAGAGAATAGAATGGTGGTTACCAGGAAATAGGGAGATGATGATTAATGGATACAAAGTTTCAGTTATGTAGGATAAATAACTTCTGGAGATCTACTATACAGCACAACGCCTATGGCTAACAGTGGTGTATTGTATACTTACAATTTCCTAGGAAGGTAGATCTTAAATGTTCTTCACCACAAAATAATAATAAATAATAATAATAATAATAAAGGGAATGGAAGGAGACTTTGGGAGGTAATGGGTATACTTCTGGCCTTGATGGTGGTGATGGTTTCATAGGTGTATACTTATTCCCAAACTCATCGAGTGGTATACATTAAATGTGTACCGCTTTTTATATATCAATCATATCTCAGTAAAGTGGTTTAAAAAAGTAAAGCTCCTAGTAGATTAAAAGAAAAAAAAAAAGATAGGGCTGAGCTGCATAAAGGCAGGGCTTCTCAAACTGCTTTCATCTACATACAGCAGGATGTCCAGGAGTGCTTGCCAAAAGTTCACATTTCTAGATCCCAACTCAGACCCAATAAATCAGAATCTCCCAGGGTGGGATCCAGGAATCCAGTCTAACAAGAACCTCTAGAAATTCTTATTTCACACCAAAGGGTGAGAAGCACTGTCCAAGGCCAGCTGCAGGTTCACGGCCATCAGCAAGCCCTCCGGGGCGCGCTGCCTGCATCGAGCGTGGCGTCCGCCTCACTCCTTCAGGCTGTCTAGCCCCATGGTAATCTTGCATGGGGAAGGCACCCAGCGGCCACCAATTAGAGCATGTTGGTTGGCTGTCAGATGGTTCACCGCACACATCTCACATCTAACACACAAGAAAGGCCGACCGCTGTGCCAGCTGGTCAGGCTGTTCCATCTGGGCCTGGTCCAGGGAGACTCTGGCTGGGGTCCTGAGAGTGACCCAGAGAGGCAGAGCATGTCACCACACACAGTGTCTTGCTCTTTGCAGCCTCCAACTGTGGGACACCTCTCCCAATTCTGGAATTTACTCAAGCCTCACAGCTTACTGCTAAAGTTCGAGCTATATAAAAAAAGAACGAGGGGCATTTTAAGCCTCACTTTAAACAGACTTCAAAAGGAAAAGGGGGTCAAAAGGTACAAACTTCCAGTTATAAGATAAATAAGTTCTGGGGATGTAATGTACAGCACGGTGACTACAGTTTAACGATACTGTTTTGTATATCTGAATGTTGCTAAAAGAGTAGGTCTTAAAAGCTCTCAACACACACACAAAAGTGTAATTATGTGAGGTGACGGATGTTAACTAGATTTATTGTGGTGATGATTTAGCAACGTATAGATATATCAAATCATTATGCTGTGCACTTTGACTAATACAATGTTATATGTCAATTATATCTCAATAAAACTGAAAAAAAAATGTCTTCCACCAGACGCACAAGGTCATAAATTGCTTTAATATGATAAGTTATCTGGTGGTTCTTTATACCAACTATACCAAGCAAATGGCAAACATTCCTCACTACTCAGGGTAGCCTGCCTGGCCCTTTCTGTCTGTCACTTGGGGAAAGAGAGAGAAATCCATTTGAAACCAGGCTCTGGTCATCATGGGGATGGCGGGTGTTGCTTTACCATCCTGCATTAAATCCTCCTCTCCCCGGCACTCAAATTTACCTTCTTTCAAAGCACATACTTTGTACTTTTAATTTATACCTTTGTCAGAAATTAAAGCTGACTTGCTCACTTTTTTTGGCTGGCGTCTCTAATGGCCCCAAACTCTGCTGCATTTACAAGGAAAGCACAGGAGGAGCTTGGGGATGTCCCAGCACACCCTGCAGGAAAGGGAGCAGCATTCTGAGGAAGTGAGGCGTGTGACCCTGGGGGACCCTCATGGGGCTCTGGATGCCTAGGTGTCTGCTTCAGGACATCTTGAGAGTTAACATCAACTCAGCAAGACTCCCTAAGAGCAGATCCAAGCTTGTGCCCACTACTCATCCACAACACAGCCCCCTGTGTGGCTCAGACCCACTCCTATAATCCCCTGCACTACATCCATCAGCATCAAATCTTCCCTGTGGACCACGGAGGCAGCCAACATATACATTTATGCAAATAAGCACAGTATGAGAAAAGAAAAATCATAGGCCCACCTTCCCCAAAGCTTTATTTTTCATTATTTTGGCTCACAGTGCTTCTTACCAAGTTTTGTTTGTTTTATATTTTTATCTATTGTATTATGCTACCACTACCATATAAGCTTCATGAGGGAAGGACTATGATTTGTTTTGTTCATAAAACATATAGGTGCTTAAAATGTGGTTATTAAATGAGAGAATGAAGGAATGAGCTCACTTAACCTAATCCAGTCTTGATGGACACCCCTCCCCCGAGTGATATCATATGCTACCTAGTTCATAAAGAATATTGAACAAAGACTTGGGGGATAAGGAAATTGTTGTAATTATTCTTTTTTAAAAAGTCAAAATATATATAAGCCCATTACTTTAATTGTTTGTTCCAATAAAGAGAAAGGCAACAGTCTAAAAAATAAACATAACCAGAAAAAGAAATAAATGTAACAACAAAAAAACTCCTAGAAGAAAACATGGGTGGTAAGCTCCTTGACATCTGCCTTGGCAATGATTTTTTAGACTTGACACCAAAAGCAAAGTCAACAAAAGCAAAAATAACCAAGTTGGACTACGTCAAACTAAAAAGCTTCTCTGTACAGCAAAGGATAACAAAATTAGAACAATCTAATTTAACGATGAACAAACAATCTAATTTAAAAATGGGCAGAGGATCTGAATAGACATTTTTCCAAAGAAGACATACAGATGGCCAATAGGTACATGAAAACATGCTCAACATCACTAATTATCATGGAAATGCAAATTCAAACCACATATCACCTTACACCTGTTAGAATGGCTGTTATCAAAAATGCAAGAAATAGCAAGTGTTAGCGAGGATGTGGTGAGAAGGGAACTCCCAGGCACCGCTGATAGGAATGTAAATTGGTGCAACCCTGACAGAAAACAGTATGGATGTTCTTTAAAAAAATAAAAGTAGAACTATTATATGACCCAGCAATTCCACTTCTGGGTATTTATCCAAAGAAAACAAAAAAAACTTCAAAAGATATATGCACTCCTAGGTTCGATGCAGAATCATTTACAATACCAAGACATGGCAACAACCTAAGTGTCCACCAAGGATGAATGAATAAAGAAAATGTGGTATGTATACACACACACACACACACACACACACACACACACACACACACACAGGAATACTATGCAGTCATGAAAAAGAAGGAAATCTTATCATTTGCAACAACACACATGGACCTTGAGGGCATTATGCTAAGTGAAATAAGTCGGATGGAGAAAGAAAAATACCACATAATCTCACTTATGTGTGGAAACAAAAAAAAGCACATGCGGGATAAGTGGCAATGCTCAGAGGAAGAAGACACAAGGTCAGGAGAGATGTGCTGAATGTGGATGGGTCTTGGAAGGAGGTTAGCTCCTAAGTCATTAATTGAGAAGAAGACATCCTCTCTTCTGAGAAAACTTCCTGACCTTGCAGGCTGGCAGTCCACATAGTCTTTTTTTTTTAAATTTATTTATTTTAATTAATTTATTTTTGGCTGTGTTGGGTCTTCGCTGCTCCGCATGGGCTTTCTCTAGTTGCAGCGAGGGGGGCCTACTCTTTATTGCAGTGTGTGGGCTTCTCATTGTGGTGGCTTCTCTCTTTGTGGAGCATGGGCTCTAGGCGCATGGGCTTCAGTAGTTGTGGCACAAGGGCTCAGTAGTTGTGGTGCACGGGCTTTGTTGCTCCACAGCATGTGGGATCTTCCTGGACCAGGGCTCGAACCCATGTCCCCTGCACTGGCAGGCAGATTCTTAACCACAGGGAAGTCCCCACATAGTCTTAAGGACATTGCCAATCGTGATACTTGTCACAAGATATTTTAGCACCTGTGTACTTGCCCATGCACTTTTGAAAGACTACGTTTTATTTGCCTCTCAATCCTTGGGCTCCAGCACACAGTAAGTTCTCATTAAATGTTGGCCAAACAAATGTTGCCTGAACATGAGTTGGCAGGCTTTTCTGGGTGGAAGGAATGGATTGAACAAAGGCTCGTGGGAAGGAACAGTGTAAGTAGACAAGGAATGCATGTTTGCTTGTTGCTAAAAAACTGGAGCTCTGGACAATTCAATGTTATAGTGACAAATGCACCTAAGTCAGTGGTCTAAGCAAAGAGCTGCATTAAGAAACCATCCCTTCCAGCCTGAAGCTACCTTTGTTGCTGCACCCAGATCATTAAAGCATAAAGGCATTGCTGTTTCCTCAGTAGTTTTGTGAAAAAATGAGTACCTTTGTCTTCATCTCCCTCCCTGGGGCTTTCCCTACAGGTTGAAAAGCAAGAGGGTTCCAGCTACAGGGAAGGGAAGCAAGATCCCACTTCAGATAATGAGATTCTTGGAGGCATGTACACACCCTGGGCGAGTAAGAAATACCACCAGAGTGTCAGGTCGGGGACGGGGTGGTCATGGCACCAGCTCTTCTCCCTCACAGGATTTCCAGAAGCAACGGACTCTTGTGCTTTCTAACAATAATCTAAACCAGAGGCATCTGCTTTCATCTTTCTCAGCTGAAAGGCCTTTTAAGCTCCCCACTGTTTGTTTTGGTTTATTACTGAAAGGCTAAAACCATAAAAAAAAAAAGTATTGTTGTGGGTATTTTCCAGTTGAGATGAAATATTTAACAAGGGCGAGGTGGGGAGGGGGAAGTTCGCTGAAAATACCATTCTTTAAAGGTCAAAAAATGCATAAACCCATTACTTTAATATTGTTTGTTCCCACGAGAGACAAAGTGTTTGGAGCCCTCCCCGCTGCTTCCTCCCCCCAGACTTCTGTGCACAAATGCACACACATTTCAGGTCCATCCTCCAAAAGCACAGCTATGATCTTCTTACAGCTCTGCTTAGAATCTTCCTTGGCTCCACCCAGCCGAGAAAATGAGATATAGTCTCCTAGCGCCACAGGAAAATCCTACCACAATCTAGCTTGAACTAGTTGTGTAAGCTCACAGCTCACAGCTCACAGGGTCCTCCCAGCCCCTCGCCATTTCAGCCTGTCAAAAAGATATATCCATGCACATATTTTCAATGTATGGTTTTGCCTCTCTGTGTCACAAAATCATGCCAGTCTCTGAAATCATCTCTGCGCCTCTCCCTTCTCATCCATGGTGACACATCAAAACCCGACCCAAACTTTCCATACTTAGCGCAAGTTCGCCTCTTCCAAGATGTCTCCCCATCGCCCCAGTTAGAGCCCTCGTGGAGGCACGTGGCCATGCTGGGCATCTTCTCAGGGCTCAACTCCACTTTCAGGTTGTGACTTTCCCAAGAGCAGGGGCCAGGAGCTATATAACTTTGTGTCCCCCACCAAACACAATGCCTCCACCTAGCCAGTGCTCTGTATTTTTTGAATGACTGAATTAATGAAGAAAGAAGCCAGCCCCTTCCTCTCTGCAGCATTTGCTCCACTATTTGTGCAAAAATTAAATTCTTAGAACATGCCAAAGCACTCTACATGATGGATGCGTCTTCTGATTGGATTATAATTAAAATAAGGTTGGTTTTTTTTTGGTAACAACATAGTTACCTCGATTGGCAGAAGGGAGATGGCAGATGTAATGGATAATTGATGAACAGTTTGAATGTTGCCATAATGTATATCCTATTATGTTTCCTGTTTCAAAAGACAGCTTTAGAGGAGCATCCCAAGAACCTGCTGTTGAATTATCATCCCCAAGTATAGCCGAATTATACAGCATGAGAAAGCTGGAAAATTGAAAGAGCTGACAGAGGAGGAGGGAACAGAATAGGAAGACCACGGGGCCGAAAGAATGCAGCAGTCCATTAGGAGGCTGCAGAGTGGCATGAAGGTGGGTCCTAAGTAGCCTGAGAGGCAAGGGCTGCTCTGCACACACGCTAGACCAGCATCATCCAGTACAGTAGCCATCAAGCAAATGCAGCTATTGAGCACTTGAAATGTGGGTGGAGTGAACTAATATGTGTTGTAAGTACAATAACATCTATGCTGGATTTTAAAGATTTAACATGAAAAAAATGTAAGCTATCTAATCAATGATTTTTATTATAACTATTGCACATTGAAGTTATAAGACACTGGATATATTGGGCTAAATAAATTATTAATATTAAATTCAACTGTTTCTTTTTATTTTTTAATGTGGCTACTAGAAAATTTAATATTACATATGGGGCTAGAGTTTGTGGCTTGGATATTTCTAATGAACAGCACAGTTCTAGACTAAGTTTTCTAGACTAAGTAGGATGTCACTCTTCTCACCCCCAAAAAGAAAAAAGAGCATCAATCATACTCAAAAAAAAAAAAAAGAAGAAAAAACAAAGCAGGTACCAGAGCTGGCAACTTTGTGGTAGCAGGAGAGTCATTTTCTTTCCAGACGTCCATACAAATTTTTGCAGAGCTCCAAGGCCTGGGACTAACAGTACAACTATTACCATGGCCTCAGGACAGCTGACCATCCTAAGCCCCAAGCAGGAAAAATGCCAAGAAGTAATTGTCATATTTGGATGTGGGAATGAAAAAAAAAAAGAGGTTCTTTAAAAAGGAGCTGTTATGCTTTAACTTACATTTTTTCTATCTTTGCAGGGCTCATTCCTATTAATGGTTTATTTAACCTGATGTTCCTAAATGGGCTGGTAAGTGTGGCTTAGCTGATTCTTTATCAGCTTTAGGTACCATTCACTGTAATAATTAGGTCTAATTTCTTACCAAAAAAACAGTCTTAAGATTAACGTATAACCAAAGGAGTCTTTGAAATCAGTAACTTTGACCATCACTTTACTTCTTCAACCTGACTAAACTAAGATGTGGCATAGCAACCTGTCAAGGGCCACATGCAATCCTGGGCAGGTAGGGGTTGGGGTGGGAGGATGGGGACAATAGTTTGAATTTGAGTATTTCTAGTGTCAACAGAAATCTCTTTGCTGTAATTGGCTTAGTCCCCAGTTGAAGTTGTGCTTATCCAAAATCTTAGGTGGTATATTAGTTATCTACTGCTGTGTAACAATCTACCCCATAACTTAGCAGCTTAAAACAACACAGTGTATTATCTCAGTGTCTGTGAGTCAGTAATCCAGGTGTGGTTTAGCCAGATCTTCCATCCCAAAGTCTCTCAGAAGGCTGCAATCAACATCAGCCAAGGCTGCAGTCACCTGAAAGTTCAACCAGGGCACAGTCTGCTTCCAAGCTCACCCACATGGTAAATACTTTCATGTATGTATATATGTGTGTTGTGGAGATAAGTTCTCATAAATACCACTATTGCTTTTTCTATTAACAGGACAAATGACTTACCCTGCATTTATATCTGCTCACCACTCTTCTACCTTCTCTCCGTGCTCCCACCCCCTCCCCAAAAAGGGTAAAAATAAATTTACCCTTGATTAAAAGACCTGTAATCAAGGGTAAATTTATCTCACAAAAGGCTGTCAGCAGCTTATGTAGAACCAACTTCCCTGTATCACATGTAAGTTCTACCAAAAAATGGCTTGTAATGCAATTCTTTGTGAGTTTTCACTTGCAGTTGTACTAACAGATGAAAGATCAAAGAGGGAGCAGTCCCTTGCACAGGTGAATGCCAGTGGCTCCTCAAAACTAAGCCATCACTCTCTCAACAAACAGGCGTCCACCCTTCTGCCCACCAATTCATCTCATCCAAGAGACCACCTGAAGAGCAACTGGACTGAAGGTGAAGCTGCAGCTTTTCAAATAACAAGGAAAGGCAAAAGCCTCTTATGACAGGATGTGTTTCATTCCCCCCATATTTTCTGTTTGTTGAGGCTCATCAATCCCCCACCTGCACCAGCCAATGGACTGTGCGGTGGGGGTGGGAAATCGCGGAAAGAAAAACACTCAGGGCAGATATTCTGCAGCTCGGCACCTCCCCTGGCAGGTGCAGCGGGGCTGCTCATAGAGGTCTGGGGTGCCAGGGCGTGTGAAGTCTCCCTTCTCCCTCGCTGACCCCACTCTAGCCCCTTTGTCCAATCCTGAGGGGACTCCAGTCAACATTTTCACTCCCCTGCAAATGGCTTTAACATCATAATTGAGTTTTACTGCAAACCTCTTTTATATTTTGTTTATTTCCAAAACCTGCCTATTGTTTCTCTACCTAATTGAACAGTAGACCTGACCATCACATGTAACCATTTACTGATGACTCAGATATCAAACATCAATGACCTCAAGACCACTGAGTGTGTGTCTGCTTGTTCTCGGTCAAAATGGCCCCAGATCTTTGTGCCTTTAAGTTCATGTACCATTTCCTATAGATTTTCTCTCTCTTCCCTCAAAACTAGGCTTTGACAACCATTTTTACATACGGTTAACCCGCCTGGCTGGAATTCTCTCCTGTATGCAAATCAAAGCACACACTTACACTCATATTCCTCTCTAATGCAGGGCTTCTCATCCAATGGGGGCTGGGGGAGAAAAATACAAAACAAAAAATAAAATCTACGCAAAATGAGTTACAATGTTCTGATTATAGAGCTCAAGGTCTCTCTCATGAGTTCAATGCATCATTTTTACCTTTAGTATTAGTTTGCATAGATCCAGTTTAACAGCTTTGCTCCTAATAGCTACAAAGAACTGTGAACTCTGGGTAAGTGATTAAAGTTCAATTTACACCTTAACTTTTATACATGTGTAATAGAAGTTTGGTGTGTGTGTGTGTGTGTGTGTGTGTGTGTATGCATTACGTTTTCCCTGCACATCACCCACTCCATCATCTGGTATAGGAATACTGAAGATATTATTGACTCATTCTTCTTTACTCCTCACATCTGATCAGTCACCAAGTCCTCATAATTCCACTTAAAATATTTCTCAAATCCATCTCCTCTTATGCGTTCCACTAGCTATTGCTATGTGTAACAGTTTGCTAGGGCTGCTGTGATGATAGATTTTATGTGTCAACATGATTGTGCCATGAGGTGCCCAGATATTCTGGCCAAACATTACTCTGGGTGTGTCTGTGAGAGCATTTTCGGATGAGATTCACCTTTGAATCAGTAGACTAAGTAGAGTGGATTGCCCTCCCTAATGAGCGGCCCAAACCAAATCAGCTGAAGGCCTGAATAGAAAAGAAAGCCTGACCCTTTCTCAAGTAAGAGGAAACTCCTCCTACCTGACTGCCTGAGCTGGGACATCAGTCTTTTCCTACTTTCAACTTTGAACTAAAACACTGGCTCTTCTTGGGTCTCAAGCCTGCTGGCTTTGGGAACTTTTATCATCTGCTCTCCTGGTTCTCAGGCCTTTTTATACAGACTGGAACTACACCATCATCCCTCCTGGGTCTCCAGCTTAGTCTCCATAATTATGTGAGCCAATTCCTTACAATAAATCGATAGATAAACAAACATTCAGACAGACATACCCTGTTGGTTCTGTTTCTCTGGAGAAATCTGACTAATACAGTTGCCACAACAAAATACCACAGATTGGGTGGCTTAAACAACAGAAATTTATTTTCTCACAGTTCTGGAGGCTGGAAGCCCAAGATCAAGGTGTCAGCAGGTTTGGTTTCTCCTGAGGCCTCTCTCTTTTGCTCACAGATGACTGCCTTCTCCCTGTGTCCTCACATGGCCTTCTCTCTGTGCGTGAACATCCCTGGTGTGTATCTTGTGTCCTAACCTCCTCTTCTTCTAAAGACACAAGTCAGATTGCATTGAAACCCACCCTGACAGCCTCATTTTAACTTAATTACCTATTTAAAGGATCTATCTCCAAATCCAGTTACATCTGAGGTTCTAGGATTTAGGGCTTCAACCTAAGAATTTTCGGGAGACACAATTAAGTCCATAACACCATGGCTATTGTCTTAGCTTATGGAAATACTCTTTTATCATTCCTCTCCTTCCTCCACTGTTGCCACCTTCCAATCCATCGACAATTGTTAAAGTAATCTTTCTAAAATCCAAATATGATCAGGCATTATCTATTTTATTTGGTCTTGTAAGTTCTTAATGTTTCATTGCTTGTAGGACACAGCTGAAAGTCTTTAGCCAGAAAATATCAAGGTCTTCTGGGTCTCACCCTTAACTACCCCATTCTAGCGTCATCTCTCATCATTCTTCCTCATTTGCCCAACACCCTATTTGTAGCCATCCCAGAAAACTCTGCAGAGATCATTCATCTTTGTGTTCAACCCAGAAGCCTTTTTAACTGTATCCTTTGAAATGTGCAGCCTCCCTGAGCACATGCCTTCTGGCCATGGCTACATAATTATCAGTGGATCTGGATCTTCCTTTCCAGACAGAATAAACCTTCAATACTACTTTGTGTCCAAATAAAAAACATATTAATTAGTTAACCCATTAACTATTTTCTGGGTACCCGCTTTAGATCCAGCCCTTTCCTAGGGACCAAACTTCCCAGTCTACCTTTGGAGGTGAGAAATGTACATGTCGTAAAAGAACTAACAATACAATCCATACTCTCTTGGCCTTCTCCCAAAGATGGCCAAGAGATAACTCATCTATATCTATTGCTAAGGATTTGTTACAATCAATGGTTTAAAATAAACGGAAACACAGTGTCTAGGAGAATAGCAACCTTTCTTCTGGCATAACATATACAACAAACCAGTAATAGCCAGCTCCTCTACTCCAAGATTTGCTGCCTAGAAATAGTCATAACCAGAACTAACATAAGTGTGACAATCTAAAGACTCAGACCATCTATCAGGACAGTGATTTCAAAAGCTTAGTGTAGGTGGATTTATAAGACCAATAAGCCACCACTGCCATAATCTATAATAAAGTAATATAGACCCCAAGGAAGCCTGGGTAGCTGAGAACACTGTGTGCACATGGTTATGTGGGTAGGGGTGATGTGCTTGGGGGCTACCCATTAGCTCTACACACTGAGACTTCCAGTACAACTTCAATACCTTAAGTTAAATTGGACAGTTAAATGCCATCAGGCAATTTCTCCTTCCCGGTCAAAACAATAAGCCACAGTATCACTATTGTTAATTGTCTGAACAAGCTGCTTACATGGAAAAATAATGTCATCACAAAAGAGATCCACAATGCCTTCCTTGGATTTCCAATTTTAATTTTTTTAAGATGTTCAGGTCAGGTGAGTAACATTTCACCAAAAGGAAACAGTCTTTTCTGAGTCTTAACTGACCTAAATAGAACAAGCACAGGGAAGGGGATCAATGGGGACAAAATATGCAAGAAGATTTGAAGAGGTGCTGTTGGTTGGCTAAACACTGCACTTATAAGGCGCTGGGGAGAACTGATGAAGTCATGGGAGGGAAAAAATATCTTACTAATAATTCCGAAGCTGTAAGGACAGAGACCATAACTACCATATACAGAGAAAGTATGCAGACATGATTTATTAATTTCTGGGTGAATGACCAGACCACATAGCCCTGGGTATTCTAAAACGTGAAGATAATTGTTGTCATAGCATTCCTTTTTTTTTTTCAACATCTTTATTGGAGTGTAATTGCTTTACAATTGTGTTAGTTTCTGCTGTATAACAAAGTGAATCAGCTATACGTATACATATATCCCCATATCGCCTCCTTCTTGCATCTCCCTCCCACCCTCCCTATCCCACCCCTCTAGGTGGTCACAAAGCACCGAGCTGACCTCCCTGTGCTATGCAGCTGCTTCCCACTACCTACCTATTTTACATTTGGTAGTGTATATATGTCCATGCCACTCTCTCACTTCATCCCAGCTTACCCTTCCCCCTCCCCATGTCCCAAGTCCACTCTCTAGGTCTGCGTCTTTATTCCTGTCCTGCCCCTAGGTTCTTCAGAACCAATTTTTTTTTTTTAGATTCCATATATATGTGTTAGCATACAGTATTTGTTTTTCTCTTTCTGACTTACGTCACTCTGTATGATAGACTCTAGGTCCATCCACCTCATTACAAGTAACTAAATTTCGTTTCTTTTATGGCTGAGTAATATTCCATTGTATACAGGTGCCACATCTTATTTATCCATTCATCTGTCAATGGACACTTAGGTTGCTTCTATGTCCTGGCTATTGTAAATAGTGCTGCAATGAACACTGTGGTACATGACTCTCTTTGAGTGATGGTTTTCTCTGGGTATATGCCCAATAGTGGGATTGCTGGGTCATATGGTAGTTCTATTTTTAGTTTTTTAAGGAACCTCCATACTGTTCTCCATAGTGGCTGTATCAATATACATTCCCACCAACAGTGCAAGAGGGTTCCCTTTTCTTCACACCCTTTCCAGCATTTATTGTTTGTGAACATCTTGATGATGGCCGTTCTGACCAATGTGAGGGGATACCTCATTTTAGTTTTGATTTGCAATACTCTAATGATTAGTGATGTTGAGTATCCTTTCATGTGTTTGTTGGCAATCTGCATATCTTCTTTGAAGAAATGTCTGTTTAGGTCTTCTGCCCATTTTTGAATTGGGTTGTTTGTTTTTGTGATATTGAGCTGCATGAGCTGTTTGTATATTTTGGAGATTAATCCTTTGTCAGTTGCTTCATCTGCAAATATTTTTCTCCCATTCTGAAGGTTGTCTTTTCGTCTTGCTTATGGTTTCCTTTCCTGTGCAAAAGCTTTTATGTTTCATTAGGTCCCATTTGTGTATTTTTGGTTTTATTTCCCTTACTCTAGGAGGTGGGTCAAAAAGGATCTTGCTGTGATTTATGTCATAGAGTGTTCTGCCTATGTTTTCCTCTAAGAGTTTTACAGTGTCTGACCTTACATTTAGGTCTTTAATCCATTTTGAGTTTATTTTTGTGTATGGTGTTAGGGAGTGTTCTAATTTCATTCTTTTACATGTATCTATCCATTTTTCCCAGCACCACTTATTGAAGAGGCTGTCTTTTCCCCATTGTATATTCTTGCCTCCTCTGTCAAAGATAAGGTGACCATATGTGCGTGGGTTTATCTCTGCGCTTTCTATCCTGTTCCATTGATCTATATTTCTGTTTTTGTGCCAGTACCAAACTGTCTTGATTACTGTAGCTTTGTAGTATAGTCTGAATTCAGGGAGCCTGATTCCTCCAGCTCCGTTTTTCTTTCTCAAGATTGCTTTGGCTATTCGGGGTCTTTTGTGTTTCCATACAAATTGTGAAATTTTTTGTTCTAGTTCTGTGAAAAATGCCATTGGTAGTTTGATAGGGATTGCATTGAATCTGCAGATTGCTCTGGGTACTATAGTCATTTTCACAATGTTGATTCTTCCAATGCAAGAACATGGTATATCTCTCCATCTATTTGTATCATCTTTAATTTCTTTCATCAGTGTCTTATAGTTTTCTGCACATAGGTCTTTTGTCTCCTTAGGTAGGTTTATTCCTAGGTATTTTATTCTTTTAGTTGCAGTGCTAAATGGGAGTGTTTCCTTAATTTCTGTTTCAGATTTCTCGTTGTTAGCATATAGGAACGCAAGAGATTTCTGTACATTACTTTTGTATCCTGCTACTTTACCAAATTCATTGATTAACTCTAGTAGTTTTCTGGTAGCATCTTTAGGATTCTCTATGTATAGTATCATGTCATCTGCAAACAGTGACAGTTTTACTTCTTCTTTTCCAATTTGTATTCCTTTTATTTCTTTTTCTTCTCTGATTGCTGTGGCTAAAACTTCCAAAACTATGTTGAATAATAGTCGTGAGAGAGGGCAACCTTGTCTTGTTCCTGATCTTAGTGGAAATGGTTTCAGTTTTTCACCATTGAGAACGATGTTTGTTGTGGGTTTGTCATACATGGCCTTTATTATGTTGAGGTAAGTTCCCTCTACACCTACTTTCTAGAGGTTTTTTATCATAAATGGGTGTTGAATTTTGTTGAAAGCTTTTTCTGCATCTATTGAGGTGATCATATGGTTTTTCTCCTTCAATTTGTTAATATGGTGTATCACATTGACTGCTTTTCATATACTAAAGAATCCTTGCATTCCTGGGATAAACCCCACTTGATCATGATGTATGATCCTTTTAATGTGCTGGTGGATTCTGCTTGCTAGTATTTTGTTGAGGATTTTTGCATCTATGTTCATCAGTGATATTGGCCTCTTTTTTTATGACATCTTTGTCTGGTTTTGGTATCAGGGCGATGGTGGCCTCGTATAATGAGTTTGGGGGTGTTCCTCCCTCTGCTATATTTTGGAAGAGTTTGAGAAGGATAGGTGTTAGCTCTTCTATAAATATTTGATAGAATTCTCCTGTGAAGGCATTTGGTCCTGGGCTTTTGTTTGTTGGAAGATTTTTAATCAAAGTTTCAATTTCAGTGCTTGTGATTGGTCTGTTTATATTTTCTATTTATTCCTGGTTCAGTCTTGGAAGGTTTTGTTCTTCTAAGAAGGTGTCCATTTCTTCCAGGTTGTCCATTTTGTTGGCATACAGTTGCTTGCAGTAATCTCTCATGATACTTTGTATTTCTGCAGGGTCAGTTGTTACTTCTTTTTCATTTATAATTCTATTGATTTGAGTCTTTTCCCTTTTTTTCTTGATGAGTCTGGCTAATGGTTTATCAATTTTGTTTATATTCTCAAAGAGCCAGCTTTTAGTTTTACTGATCTTTGCTATTGTTTCCTTCATTTTTTTTTTCATTTATTTCTGGTCTGATCTTTATGATTTCTCTCCTTCTGCTAACTTTGGGGTTTTTTTGTTCTTCTTTCTCTAATTGCTTCAGGTGTAAGGTTAGGTTGTTTATTTGAGATTTTTCTTGCTTCTTGAGGTAGGCTTGTATTGCTATAAACTTCCCTCTTAGAACTGCTTTTGCTGCATCCCATAGGTTTTGGGTCGTCATCTTTTCATTGTCATTTGCTGCTAGGTATTTTTTGATTTCCTCTTTGATTTCTTCAGTGATCTCTTGGTTATTTAGTAGTGTATTGTTTAGCCTCCATGTGTTTGTATTTTTTACAGTTTTTTTCCTGTAATTGATATCTAGTTTTGTAGTGTTGTGGTCAGAAAAGATACTCGATACAATTTCAATTCTCTTAAATTTACCAAGGCTTGATTTGTGACCCAATATATGCTCTATGTTGGAGAATTTTCCATGAGCACTTGAGAAGAAAGTGTATTCTATTGTTTTTGGATGGAATGTCCTATAAAGATCAATTAAGTCCATCTTGTTTAATGTGTCATTTAAAGCTTGTGTTTCCTCATTTATTTTCATTTTGGGTTATCTGTCCATTGGTGAAACTGGGGTGTTAAAGTCCCCTACTATGATTGTGTTACTGTCGATTTCCCCTTTTATGGCTGTTAGCATTTGACTTATGTATTGAGGTGCTCCTATGTTGGGTGCATAAATATTTACAATTGTTATATCTTCTTCTTGGATTGATCCCTTGATCATTATGCAACGTCCTTCTTTGTCTCTTGTAATAGTCTCTATTTTAAAGTCTATTTTGTCTGATATGAGAATTGCTACTCTAGCTTTCTTTTGATTTCCATTTGCATGGAATATCTTTTTCTATCCCCTCACTTTCAGTCTGTATGTGTCCCTAGGTCTGAAGTGGGTCTCTTGTAGAAAGCATATATACGGGTCTTGTTTTTCTATCCATTCATCCAGTCTATGTCTTTTGGTTGGAGCATTTAATCCATTTACATTTAAGGTAATTATCAATATGTATGCTCCTATTACCATTTTCTTAATTGTTTTGGGTTTGTTATTGTAGGTCTTTTCCTTCTCTTGTGTTTCCTGGCTAGAGAAGTTCCTTTAGCATTTGTTGTAAAGCTGGTTTGGTGGTGCTGAATTCTCTTAGCTTTTGCTTGTCTGTAAAGGTTTTAATTTCTCCATCGAATTGAATGAGATCCTTGATGGGTAGAGTAATCGTGGTTATAATTTTTTACCTTTCATCACTTTAAATATGTCCTGCCACTCCCTTCTGGCTTGCAGAGTTTTTGCTGAAAAATCAGCTGTTAACATTATGGGGATTCCCTTGTATGTTATTTGTTGCTTTTCCCTTGCTCCTTTTAATATTTTTTCTTTGTATTTAATTTCTGATAGTTTGCTTAATATGTGTCTTGGCACGTTTCTCCTTGGATTTATCCTGTATGGGACTCTCTGTGCTTCCTGGACTTGATTGACTATTTCCTTTCCCATATTAGGGAAGTGTTCAACTATAATCTCTTCAAATATTTTCTCAGTCCCTTTCCTTTTCTCTTCTTCTTCTGGGACCCCTATAATTCGAATGCTGGTGCATTTAATGTTGCCCCTGATGTCTCTGAGACTGTCCTCAGTTCTTTTCATTCTTTTTTCTTTATTCTGCTCTGCAGTAGTTATTTCCACTATTTTATCTTCCAGGTCACTTATCTGTTCTTCTGCCTCAGTTATTCTGCTATTGATTCCTTCTAGAGAATTTTTAATTTCATTTATTGTGTGTTCATCATTGTTTGTTTGCTCTGTAGGTCTAGATCCTTGTTAAATGTTTCTTGTATTTTCTCCATTCTATTTCCAAGATTTTGGATCATCTTTACTATCGTTACTCTGAATTCTTTTAGGTAAACTGCCTATTTCCTCTTCATTTGTTTGGTCTGGTGGGTTTTTACCTTGCTCCTTCATCTGTTGTGTACTTCTCTGTCTTCTCATTTTGCTTAACTTACTGTTTTTGGGGTCTCCTTTACAGAGGCTGCACGTTCGTAGTTCCCATTGTTTTTGATGCCTGCCCCCCTGTGGGTGAGGTTAGTTCAGTGAGTTGTGTAGGCTTCCTGGTGGAGGGGACTGGTGCCTGTGTTCTGGTGAATGAGGCTGGATCTTGTCTTTCTGGTGGGCAGGACCATGCCCGGTGGTGTGTTTTGAGGTGTCTGTGAACTTATTATGATTTTAGGCAGCCTCTCTGCTAATGGGTGGGGTTGTGTTCCTGTCTTGCTAGTTGTTTGGCATGGGATGTCCAGCACTGGAGCTTGCTGGTCGTTGAGTGGAGCTGGGTCTTAGCATTGAGACAGAGATCTCTGGGAGAGCTCTCGCTGATTGGTATTACGTCAGGCCAGGAGACCTCTGGTGGTCCAATGTCCTGAGCTCGCCTCTCCCACCTCAGAGGCTCAGGCCTGACACCCGGCCAGAGCACCAAGACCCTGTCAGCCACACGGCTGTGGCAGGCACCCGACACTTGAGAGAGCAGAGGGTTTAAAGTCAGAAGAACTGGATGAAGTGATGCCTCAGTCACTTGCTGGTTGTGGAACTCAGGCACAGCCCAAATCTCCCTGAGCCTGTTTCTCACCTCCACTCAGCCCCAGGGCTGTTCCAATGTCGTCAGGTCTCCGCCTGTCACTCAGGGCTGGTGCACCTCCTCCCCGGTGTCCGGCCCTCAGCTGACCCAGAAGCAGACACTGTCATAGCATTCTTGAAGTGATAACTCATGTGATATTGCCCTGTTCAGGTGATGTTAATGGAAGCTGAAATGGGAATAACATCTCCAGAAAGTCCCCCATGGTCCGAATGACGACAGCGCCTGTGAATTTTTCTGGTCTATGGCTCAGCTATGGGGTCGTTGTATTGAACCTTCTGTTTTGAATGCATCCAGCCTTGTATATGAAATGATGGATCTCCTTAGATTTTAAGCCCCCAACACTTTATTCTATTAATAAATATTCATTTTCCTTTTCTCCCTCCAGTAGCATTTTCTCATCAATCATGGCTGAAGTCATAGCTGTGAAAGCCCTTTATCTGTTACTGTTCATCTCTACATGATTCTGTGCATCCTTACAAAATTATGAAATTATTGAAGATTGGGTCTGAACCTTTTGTTTAGTGTTGTTTTTAATCATCACTGAATCCGTGTTTATTCCCAGAATGAAACCACTTTGTTATTTTTTTTCTTCATTTTCTTCTAGTACATGTATAAATCACTCCATTGGAATCTACTGTCTTGTAAAAATAAAAATGATCCCCAAATGTTCAAGAATTACTCAGGGACTATTCAATATTCAATATGTCAAAGCAGCCAAGACAGACAGTCAGGAAGAAGATTAGAATCAATGAAGAAAAATCCATCCCCGGCACAAGTTGTCCTGCTGCCAGCACTGTTGGAGAAGTCCTGCTCACTCGGCACTCTCATTACTGGGAGAAAAAGTCTTCAAGCATGAGACCAGGGAGGAGGCTGCAGCCTCTGCTGCCTGAGTTCTTAGGACAAATCCACAGTTTATTTTGTCAAAACGGATACTCGTATGGAGTGGCCGTCTGCTGCGCAGTTTTAAAGATCTCCTTCACCTCTCTGCTGCCTCCAGACAGGGAACAGTCAGTGGGGCCACAGCAGGGGGCTCAGGATAACCCCAAAAAGCTGGGATGCTGAGATCTCCACTTATTTCCTACTGATCCACCGACATAAGAGGCTCTCTGCCTGGGGCAGGATTTTTGCTCAGTTCTGCCACTCTTCTCATCCTTCCAACCAGAGCTGCATATCATCCAGTCTCCTCCTACCCCATTCAAACTCCTTCCACAACTGGGGACTTTAAAAGGTTAACATCTGCCTGGATTTCAAATATGAAAACTGGCCCAGGTGTTGATAGAGTTGATAATAATAGATGATGGTCACAAAAATGGGATGGGATCAATGAGCACCTCACAAACCGATAGTCTGGGAGCACCTTCTGTGGGCATGGCCCATGCTAGGTTGCACATTTGCAAAAGCAGCTCTGGAAGCCATTGGATGGCTACAAGTGTTGAAAGCAGGAAAGAAGAGAGGCAAAGAAGTTGGGGCAGGCTGAAGACAATGAACACCTGGAGCAAATAGGCTTAGTCTTCCCCTTCCATAAGAATATGCTGGAAAAGATGTCTAGTTCTAATGCATTGCTAGACTCACACAATTGCAAAAGGAATCCCAGCCTCGGCATCTGTCTAGGTTGTATCTAAAGGCCCTTCCAAACCACTGATGCTTAGACTTTCTGGTCTGGAAAGGAAGTAAATTCAGTTCTTCTGTATGGAATACAGGGTCTGCTTGAACCCCAACCTCCAATTACAAACTCCAAACTCTGTTTTCCACATCTTTATTGGAGTATAAATGCTTTATACTGTTGTATTAGTTTCTGCTGTACAACAAAGTGAATCAGCTATATGTATACATATATCCCCATATCCCCTCCCTCTTGAGCCTCCCTCCTACCCTCCATATCCCATCCCTCTATGTCATCACAAAGCATCGAGCTGATCTCCCTGTGCTATGCAGCAACTTCCCACTAGCCATCCATTTTACATTTCATAGCGTATATATGTCAGTGCTACTCTCTCACTTCATCCCAGCTTCTCCTTCCCTTGCTGTGCCCTCAAGTCCATTCTCTACATCTGCATCTTTATTCCTGCCCTGCCAACAGGTTCATCGGTACCGCTTTTTAAAATTCCATATATATGCGTTAGCATATGGTACTTGTTTTTCTCTTTCTGACTTACTTCACTCTGTATGACAGATTCTAGGTCCATCCACCTCACTACAAGTAACTCAGTTTTGTTGCTTTTCATGGCTAATATTCCATTGTATATATGTGCCACATCTTCTTTATCCATTCATCTGTGGATGGACATTTAGGTTGCTTCCATGTCCTGGTAAATAGTGCTACAATGAACATTGTGGTACATGTAACTTTTTGAATTATGGTTTTCTCGGGGTATAGTCCCAGTAGTGGGATTGCTGGGTCATATGGTAGATCTATTTTTAGTTTTTAAGGAACCTCCATACTGTTCTCCATAGTGGCTGTATCAATTTACATTCCCACCAACAGTGCAGGAGGGTTTCCTTTTCACCACACCCTCTCCAGCATTTATTGTTTCTAGATTTTTTGATGATGGCCATTCTGACCGGTGTGAGATGATATCTCACTGTGGTTTTGATTTGCATTTCTCTAATGATTAGTGAATATTGAACATCTTTTCATATTTGTTGGCCATCTGTATGTCTTCTTTGGAGAAATGTCTATTTAGATCTTCAGCCCATTTTTGGATTGGGTTGTTTGTTTTTGTGATATCGAGCTGCATGATCTGTTTGTATATTTTGGAGATTAATCCTTTGTCAGTTGCTTCGTTTGCAAATATTTTCTCCCATTCTGAGGGTTGTCTTTTCGTCTTGTTTATGGTTTCCTTTGCTGTGCAAAAGCTAATACGTTTCATTAGGTCCCATTTGTGTATTTTTGGTTTTATTTCCCTTACTCTAGGAGGTGGGTCAAAAAGGATCTTGCTGTGATGTATCTCACAGAGTGTTCTGCCTATGTTTTCCTCTAAGCGTTTTACAGTGTCTGGCCGTACATTTAAGTCTTTAATCCATTTTGAGTTTATTTTTGTGTATGGTGTTAGGGAGTGTTCTAATTTCATTCTTTTACATGTATCTATCCATTTTTCCCAGCACCACTTATTGAAGAGGGTGTCTTTTCCCCATTGCATATTCTTGCCTCCTTTATCAAAGATAAGGTGACCATATGTGTGTGGGTTTATCTCTGGGCTTTCTATCCTGTTCCATTGATCTATATTTCTGTTTTTGTGCCTGTACCATACTGTCTTGATTACTGTAGCTTTGTAGTATACGCTGAATTCAGGGAGCCTGATTCCTCCAGCTCCGTTTTTCTTTCTCAAGATTGCTTTGGCTATTCAGGGTCTTTTGTGTTTCCATACAAATTGTAAAATTTCTTGTTCTAATTCTGTGAAGAACACCATTGGTAGTTTGATAGGGATTGCACTGAACCTGTAGATTGCTTTGGGTCACATTACAGATTGAAAATGCAACCTATAATTGCAATTTCACAATATTGATTCTTCCAATCCAGCAGCATGGTATATCTCTCCATCTCTTTATGTTATCTTTGAGTTCTTTCATCAGTGTTTTATAGTTTTCTGAGTACAGGTCTTTTGCCTCCTTAGGTAGGTTTATTCCTAGGTATTTTATTCTTTTCATTGCATGGTAAATGGGACTGTTTCCTTAATTTCTCTTTCCGATCTTTCATTGTTAGTGTATAGGAATGCAAGAGATTTCTGTGCATTAATTTTATATCCTGCAACCTTACCAAATTCATTGATTAGTTCTAGTAGTTTTCTGGTGGCATCTTTAGGATTTTTCTATGTATAGTATCATGTCATCGGCAAACAGGGACAGTTTTACTTCTTCTTTTCCAATTTGTATTTCTTTTTATTCTCTGACTACTGTGGCTAGGACTTCCAATACTACGTTGAATAATAGTGGTGAGAGTGGACATCCTTGTCTTGCTCCTGATTTTAGAGGAAATGCTTTCAGTTTTTCACCATTGAGAATGATGTTTGTTGTGGGTTTGTTGTATGTGGCTTTTGTTATGTTGAGGTAGGTTCCCTCTATGCCCACTTTCTGGAGAGTTTTTATCATAAATGGGTGTTTTTGAATTTTGTCAAAACTTTTTTCTGCATCTATTGAGATGATCCTTTGGTTTTTATTCTTTAATTTGTTAATATGGTGTATCACGTTGATTGTTTTGTGTATATTGAAGAATCCTTGCATCCCTGGGATAAATCCCACTTGATCATGGTGTATGGTCCTTTTAATACAAACCCCAAACTCTTTAGAGCTGAGTGAAAAGGGAAATGTATCAAGTCAGCTTCCTCATTCATATTTAGGAAACTTGAGCCCAGGAAAGAGAAACTGGCCCAAAGTCATGCATTCAGGTGGACATGTGACCAGGGCTGGAAGCCATGTCTCTGGGTTTTCATACCTAGACTCTTTCCCCACACATCTTAAGTGGGGGCGATATGGGCGGTGGGTTCCTCCTTTCTACTGAAAGCTGAATGTTGGATATAGCTTCCATCAGCTTGAAAAATAGAGCCAGGATGGTTGCAGGACCCAACCAGGAGACTCTGTGGCATGTAGTCATTGAAGCACAAGGCTTTTAACAAAGACCTCCACAGTTGTGTCTCCGGAAGTGTCACCAATACCTATTGTGGGTTTGACTATATGACATGCAATCTTACCCTGGTTTCTTCTTTGTAAAACAATACAGAGATCCTACTGTTCTTACAGAGATGTTGGAAGATCAAATTAATGATTAGTTATGAGCACACAGAATTTCATGGAGATTACTTTTCAATTTCACATTATTATTTTCAACAAAACTGTTGTTATAATTACATGTCCAATGAGTAAGACTAAATATTGGAAGGATTTTTTTTTAACTTAAAAGATGACAAATGCAATCTGAATAAAACAATTTAATACAGTAAAAGCTCATAAAGCATCCCACAATTATGCTTGACATGCACAAATCTCCAATACCAGATGTCCTATGTGACAAATTTCTGACAGGCTTACAATCCTCCACATCATGGCTAACAAGTACAGGCTGTTGGCTCCCTCCCCAAGCAACTATGAAGACGCCAGAGGAGAAAAAGGAAGCTTGCATATTTAAGAAAGGTGGTCAAAAACTAAGCAAAATGTGTGTGAAGTTTCTGGGGAGACAAAAGAGTGATGGTTAAGTTTGGGCTGTGGCCTAAAGTGGAGCAGGCCAGGGTTCCATTGGGAGACAGCTGCTATACCATTATGAATCCCAATATGGCCCCAGCATATTACCTTCCGGCTTGCTTTAATCCAGGGTAGGAACGCAGCTGTTTACATCTCCCCAACCACCCTATGCCTATTATCACAGAGGGGGATACCCTGGAAGGGAGCCCTGGGAACTTCTCTGGAAAGGTTATAAAAAATGACTGAGCATAAATATCAGCACCAGAGTTTCCACATCACCAAGAGGAACAGTCTAGGCTCTAAGGTTTGCTCCTCCACCCTGATGGTACTATTAGCCAAGACAGCTGGTGGTCTCTAGGATATAAAAAGTAAGCTCACAGAGAAAAGTGAGGTATTTGAAGACAACATGGGCTATTTTTAAAAAAGACAACAAATGGAACAACCAACAGCAGAAGATAGAATATATACCAAAAGGAAGACAGCTAGGTCTTTAATCTGCTTGGAGTTTATTTTCTTAAAATATAATAATGAGCTAATTCTCAAAACCTGACTAATGGTCTATTTGTTATATCCCTGATTTGTGATCCTGTCTCTGTCATATATATATATGGATTAAAAAAGCAGATTGTGAAAGGCAATACTATTAACACAGGAAATATAGAATATATGGTTACCTCAGATTGGACAGATATTTAACTTATAGTGGGAAAGGCTTTATTAAACAAAATTCAAAATATATAAATCATGAGACAAAAAAACTAAACAGAAAAAGATTCCTGTACTTCAAATGCCACTCTGTGTGAAGGCAATAATAAGAGAAACCTGGAAGATATTAATAAGGAATTACTACCTGGATATATGAAGGATTTCTGTAAATAATCTAGAAAAGATAAGAAGCCAATACAATATAGATAAAGGATAAGAATAGGCAACTCAGAGGGGATCTGAAAGGCTAATAATAGATGTTCAGACTCGGTAATCATTATTATAACCATCTGATAGGCAAAATTAGAAAGCAGGCAAAACTAATGTTGGAAATAGAAATAGTTATGCACTGCCTTTCTGGAGAGAATCTGGTAAAACTTAGTGAAATTAAACATACACATAGACCATGATTCCCAATCATCGCATCCCTGAGCAGATAGCCCAGAGAAGCCCTCTCACAGGTCCATAAAAAGACATTTGTGAGGATGTCCACATCCACGTTACTTTGACAGCAGGAAGTTGGAGCCAACCTAGATGCCCATACCTAGAGAATAGAAACATGAAATGTGCTATAAGCCTACTATGAAACTCTCCGCAGCAGTCAGAAATCATCAGCCAGTTTTGCATAGAATAACATAAGGCTATAAAGAGAGAGAAAGATTTAATCACTCTCTGAATTGGGAGGACATCCATTATCTACACTAGTGAGAGTACCTATGCAAGAAGGAGAATGGGATGGCAGTTTAAAAGGAAAATAACTAAAATTAAATGAAACAAAAGAGGCACCTTGCATGAATGATGGCATTAGGTATTCATTTCTGCATACATTCACTCATTCATCTGGTAAAATATATGCTGAGTGCCTACCTGTGCCTGGTAAGCACACTAGGATTCCCAAGGTGAGTTCTGCCCTCAGGCAACCTCCTACTGGTGGACTGAGGAATAGAACTGATGATTGTGAGTAAATCAACTCTGGATTTCTATGATTCTAAGGCAAATTGAGATGGCAAAGAAAATGATGAGATGGTGAGAGATGAGGATGATGATGCCAACATTACATCTGAAGAGACAGAGCTTAAGGTTAATAATTCCCAAACCTCACTAGCATATATATTTAAAGGAAATTAATTTAGGCAAACTGGATTCTGGAGCTTGGTGAATTTCCTCTGGAAGGCATAACACAGAAACTCCCTGTGGGAGGACGTCAAGTTATCTGGTGCTCGGCAACATTTCTCACACCCTGCATGTCCCCTAGATGCACAGAGCAATCATATGACACATGCAGAAAAGAAACAAAATACCACCTGATTACTCCAATTTTCCTAGTGTTATCACTCATTAGGTTTTTCCCCTGGAGCCTAAATTCAGCCCAGCCTCCACTGCTGTACTGGATTCTGTTTCCTGTGAATGGATCTGCCTCTAATACAGGTGGCCAAAGGCAAAAGATGGATTCCTTCTGAAAAAAAGAGAGTGTTGGTCAGTGCAAAATGACCAAACCCTTGTACTCTGGGTCCTTCCTTGAAACCTACTCAGAAGAAATGAGTTTTGATGGACTCTTCCCACACAATCTACATTTTCAGGACAAAGCAGCTTTGCTGCCTCAGAAAGTGGCACAGGACTGTGGTGCATGTATGTGCTTACAGGCAGTTGAGGTGCTGGGTGAGGAGGATAAAGAGGAAATTAGAATACCCTCCAGAGACAGCACTCAACCTCAGGTTTGGGGCTAACATATCTCATCCTTAAAGATCCTTCTCAGAAATTCAAATGTCTCAGGAAAATGGCTCATTTCCTTTAAGACTGTGCCGCTTGCTATTTCTTAAACGCTAACCATTCTGGATCCTCATTCATCTCATGCTCCTTCCTTCCTTCCTCCTCCCCACACATTTTTCTGCTTCATCTGGATCAGAGAAACAGTCAAATACACTCAGGCTATGGATATGGCTGAGGTTGGAGGTAGGCAGGAATTTCCAGAACAAAACATGGACACTTTCTCAGGGTCGGTACACAGGCACTTAAAAACCTTCAGACACAAGGTTTTTGAAACATCGCAATACCCTCCAGTGTTGGCAAAGGTACAGGAGGTTAACCCTGTCACAGCACTTGGCAATGCATTTCAAGGACTTTCTATTTGTCCACTACCTCTGTCCAGAATTGCTCTTATGGGAATTTATACATAGGGAATTATCAGAAATATGGGCAAAGATTGACGTTTAGGAATATTTAATGCAACATTTTGTTTGTGACCCACATTGGAAGCCTTCCTGTCTTCTGAAAATTAAATAAAATTATCCTAAGACTCTATCTCATATGCTATGGAAACTGCAATGTCTTCCTCAAGATTTCTGATAATTCTCAGGGCTTAAGCTTTAAATTCCTGTAACGAGTGAACTCTAAATATTCCCAATATTAATCTAAATTCAGAGCTTTATGCCAACTGAGGCTGGGGATTCAGTCCCTTTTCTTGACTTTCTTTCCAAAACACGTGGAATTTCTACGAGTTTCAGTATGTAGAGAGGAATCAAGAAAATAGAGATAATACATGCACAGGAATACAAACACTGTGTTTGAAAATTAAAAATTTTTAAATTCTCAAAATATTCCTTCAGCCTCCCAGACTTTTGATTCAAAAGTCCATCCCATGTAATGTTGCTCAGATCAATGTCCTTTTTGTTTTAATCATTTTATCTCTCTTACTTCTCTATTTGCCCCAACCCCAAATTTTATCTAATACCATAAACAGAGCAATGTAATCTCTCTGTTTTGCCACCTTCAGATAGATCATGTTCTCATGGCCACACCAAAAAGGCTATTGAGATATTTTCCTAAAGATAGCCAGTTATGAAGAATTTCTTTCCTAGTAAGGACATGCAGAGAGTAAGCACCCCTCTCTGTCAGCTGACATCATCATGCTTTCATGTGATGCCTGAAACTGTGGCAGTCATTTGGTAACCATGGGGAGAAAATACAAGGGTCAGGAATGGAAGGGTAGAAAGGGCCTGGGACCCTAATAACATTACTGAGCTGCAAAGTTAGCCCTGACAGGAATTACCACCATAATTCTTCTTGCAAGAAATAATAAACATTCCTTTCTTTTTATCATTATTTAAAACATTTTTAGACAAGTGTATCAACTCAATTCTGACACTATTTACCCAGAGATAGTGTCAGATCCCACAGCCTAAGGGCTCAGTACCACAAGACTGTTCCTACCCCATGCCACCCCCCACTTCAGACACCAGTTGCAAGCCCTGGCTATCACCTGTGCTTCTGACCAAACTTCCTGTCCTTGGGTTCAATTAATTTGCTAGAATAGCTCGAAGAACTTAGAGAAACACTTCAACCTGGAAGCTCTCCAAAACCCCTACTATTGGGATTTTATGGAGGCTTACCCACATAGGCATGATCAATTATTAACTCCGTTTCCAGACCTTCTACTCTCTCTGGAGAAGTTGGGAGTGGGGCTACAGCTAAAAACCTGGGACAGAGATTTATAATCTCTGTAGAGATTATAAATTAATAATATAATAGAATAGAATATTATTAATATAAATTAATAATATAATATAAATTTATAATATAAAATAAAAAATATTTCCTATTATCTCACAACAAGTATAATTTTACTTGCAGCCAAAGGCATATTTGATATATAGTACATCAAACTCTTAGCATCTCTCTGCCTCAGTTTTCCCATCTTTACTATTGATATAACAATAGTAATTTATTATATTGGGTTCTTATAGAGATCTAATAATCTAATGCCTACATACAGCAAATAACCTATATACATTATATATTATATAACTCTCTCTCCATATATATATATATATACACACACACACACACACATATATTCATTCATTCCCTAAATAATGATTAAGTGTCTAGTAAGAGAGATTCTGAAATGAAAAATACAGGATTAAGTTTCTCTCTTTCTAGCAGCCTTTAATAATCTGGCCTTTTCAGCTTTAGTTTTTGTCAAATCCCACCAAAAAGCCTTTGCTCTGGATCCACTGTATTCACATGTTATTTGCCTAGGAGGCTATGCTCCTTCTTGACTCTGTGTATTTGCTATTTCTTCTGCCCTACTGCTTCCTCCCACTCTTCAGGACCTAAAGAACTCATCTTTTCCTGACTTACCTACCTGCAGAATATACTGATCATTTTGTTTTCCTCTGTGACCCATAAAATGTGTGTGTGTGTGCTTCCATTGGCATGTTAGGCAAGAATCCAAAAAAGAAAATATTGAATCCTATTAATCAATGTTTCTCCCTGATGAGATTCTGATGAATATAGTCTCAAGGAACAGTAATCAAATGGGATATCCATTTGGCTACTGTTCCCAAAGTACCATTCTGCTATTAGCTCTAAGAGCATCCCAATGCTGAACCCTCCTAAAAATTGGGTTAGAAAAGTGGGTTTGGCTCAAGGCCTAAACAGGGCCTCCTAGCTCCTCCCTCCCACTGCTGCGAAGTCTAAACGTGGCATCTTACCACCATCTTAGCGGCCACATAAAGAAAGGCAGACCAGAGCAAAGAGTAAAAGGGATGTTCAGGCACCAAAGAAGGTGCCCCCTCCGTTCGCCAGTTCTATCAAATATTGCAGAATATAGAGAGAGGGGCATGAACTAACTCTTTCCTAAGGGCAAGCTCTATCTAGGTCTGTCTACCTCAGGGCAGCAGGAAGTGCCAAAGAGCATAATTAGCGCCTTGAACAATGATTAGTCATATTAGCAAGCTTTCCTTCCTCGGCATATTTCTAATGAAAGGAACTGAGACTAAAGCTTCCTTTCCCAGTAGTGTGTGTATGACTAACTTCATATATTTATGTAGTAAACTACATTACTACTCAACATTATTTATTGCCCTGCCCCATACCTCCCTGCTTTCCTGTTTGTGGCCCTGTGACTCTCTCTGGCCAATGAAGTATGCATTTCTAACCAGCTGACAACACTTGTGGTTAAAAGCTTCAAGAGCCAGCACTTGCTTCACCAAACTCTATTAACCCACTGCCAAGGTAACCAGGGATGTTCCAGAAACTAGGTGATCTATCATCCTGGCTCCTGGAGTGAGAAAGGGGATGACACAGAGCAGAGGCCCCAGCCAACCATCAGCAGGTAAGTGGGGTGTGTGAGCAATAAAACTTGTGATTTTGAAGTGACTGAGATGTTCCAGATGTTTGTCATAGCAGCAGAGCCTCGCCTAATCCTGATGATCCCAGGAGTTGCTCTAGGAATGGATCCATCACTATCTCATCAGTCTAATACAAAGCACAGCACATATGCATGCTCAGTGAATCTGCAAATAAACCAATGAATGTTTTTAATCAAAGCTATCATTTTCTGCACTGAGAAGCAATGTGGTTTAGCAAAAGAGATTAGACTTCGGAATCACAGAGACTCATTTAAATCCCATTTTGCCACTTACTAATTGTGAAACTTCAGGAAATTCAACTTTCTAAGTCTCCTTCTCCCCATTTAAGATAAATTTTGCTTGAAATGCCTTCCTTCAAAGGGCTCTTGTTAGTGTTAAATGAGAAAATATCTAGAAAGAACCTCATATGTTGTCAGAATTTGTAGACACTTAATACATTGTTTATTATTAATAATATTGGCCATGTTTTGTTTTATTCAAAAAAACACACATATTACTGGAGGTAAAGACAAGGAGCAACACAACATATTACAGATATTTCTGAAGTATAATCAATTGCACTGAATAACTGATTGGTTGAGCAGGATTGAGGAAAAAGAGCGAAGAAGTAAAATAGAGGATAATTACCGGATTTACAAAGGCTATGGCACTGCTATTTGATCCACATAGAGCAGACAGAACAGGTTATATGTGGCTTGACATGGCTAGCCAGGGGTATGGGATTATACATTCAATTTTACGTATCTTGGGGCCCAGGGGTTGTGGATCATCCACATAGAGTTTTTGAGTTTATAATGAATGTATAGGCCTGAAATTTAGGAAAGATCTATGTCTGTACCTATAAACGTTTATTGACTACATTAATGGTTAAATTCGGGTCAAAAGAGGTAAGTTAACACTCAGTGAGTTTTTGGTAAGCATATTTCATATTTCACGTGTACATTTTTTTTTGGCCAAGCCAGGCGGCATGTAGAAATCTTAGTTACCCGACCAAGGATAGAACCCTTGCCGCCTGCAGTAGAAGCATGGAGTCTTACCTGCTGGACCACCAGGGAAGTCCCCTTTCATATGTACATTTTTGCATAACCACCAATTGTCTATAGATAAAGGGATTAGCTTACTTTGACTCTGATTTGTACATGTCCTATTCTGACAAAAAAAAAAATTTTTTAACTATTTTGAAACTTGAAATTTACATTAAAGGAGACCCATGTCTATTTAACCAAATACAAAGATAGTCACCAAAGATTAAACCATTTGGGAAGTATAAAAAGAGCTAGCCTCATTAAGCAAAATTTTCAGAAAGCTGGTCATTTAGCACCAATTTTTTTTTTTAACATCTTCATGGAGTATAATTGCTTTACAATGTTGTTAGTTAATGCTGTATAACAAAGTGAATCAGCTATACATATACATATATCCCCATATCGTCTCCCTCTTTCATCTCCCTCCCACCCTCCCTATCCCACCCCTCTAGGTGGTCACAAAGCACCGAGCTGATCTCCCTGTGCTATGTGGCTGCTTCCCACTAGCTATCTATTTTATATTTGGTAGTGTATATATATCCATGCCACCCTTTCACTTCGTCCCAGCCTACTTTCCCCCTCCCTGTGTCCTCAAGTCCATTCTCTATGTCTGCGTCTTTATTCCTGTCCTGCCCCTTGGTTCTTCAGAACCATTTTTTTTTTTAAGATTCCATATATATGTGTTAGCATACGGTATTTGTTTTTCTCTTTCTGACTTATTTCACTCTGTATGACAGACTCTAGGTCCATCCACCTCACTACAAATAGCTCAGTTTCATTTACTTTTATGGCTGAGTAATATTCCATTGTATATATGTGCCACATCTTCTTTATCCATTCATCTGTCGATGGACACTTAGGTTGCTTCCATGTCCTGGCTATTGTAAATAGAGCTGCAATGAACATTGTGGTACATGACCCTTTTTGAATTATGGTTTTCTCAGGGTATATTCTCAGTAGTGGGATTGCTGGGTCATATGGTAGGTCTATTTTTAGTTTTTTAAGGAACCTCCATACTGTTCTCCATAGTGGCTGTATCAATTTACATTCCCACCAACAGTGCAGGAGGGTTCCCTTTTCCTACCCTCTACAGCATTTATTGTTTCTAGATTTTTTGATGATAGCCATTCTGACCAGTGTAAGGTGATATCTCATTATGGTTTTGATTTGTATTTCTCTAATGATTAGTAATGTTGAGCATCCTTTCATGTGTTTGTTGGCAATCTGTATATCTTCTTTGGAGAAATGTCTATTTAGGTCTTCTGCCCATTTTTGGATTGGGTTGTTTTTTTGATATTGAGCTGCATGAGCTGTTTGTATATTTTGGAGATTAATCCTTTGTCAGTTGCTTCGTTTGCAAATATTTTCTCCCTTTCTGAGGGTTCTCTTTTTGCCTTGTCTATGGTTTCCTTTGCTGTGCAAAGCCTTTAGGTTTCATTAGGCCCCATTTGTTTGTTTTTATTTCCCTTACTCTAGGAGGTGGGTCAAAAAGGATCTTGCTGTAGCACCAATTTTTGTCTCATAAGTTTTAGTCATTAGTCTCTTAATTAGTATTAGTTATTAACCACAGCTGGAGATGGTAGTTTGAAGAAGATGGAGCGACTTTTCCCAAGTCATTAATTCAACAACTAGTTTTTTTTAAAGCATAAACTCTGAAAAAGGTACTGCCCTGGACATATTGTGGGGTGATAAATTAGAATCAGCTGTGATTCTCACCTTCAAGGCGATCACAGCTTCAGATGAGGCAATGGTAAGAAGGACTAAGGGAGAGATCCAGGTGAGGTGCCACGGATGGTGGAGCGGGGAGTGATTACTTCCAACTGAGGAGGTCAAGTGGGTTTGTGTGGAGCCTGTGAGTTTTCAGCTACTTCTTCAAAATTAAGCATAATCTATATATGTGGGGTAAATGGTGTAAGGAGGGCATTCTAAAGAGGAGAATCTCAAGAGCAAAGGTATAGAGGTGGGAAGGAGTTGTGTACTTATGCAGAAGAGTAAAAACTCAATTCGATTGTAACTGAATATTTATCAAGTGGTGAGCAATGGGACAGAAAATGTAGATTAGGGCCAGGCCACGAGGGATTTTGAATACCGGGCTACGGAATGTGATCTTTATTCTGTAACAGATCCTAGGACTCCACTGAAAGAACTTAAGCAGAAGAGAGATTGACTCTTATAGGGAATTCCGAAAGAATGATATTTGGGAGCTTTCCTGGGGATAGATTTTCTCATTATAAAGCCAGGGAAATAATATTTACTGCACCGAGGATGGTTTTAAATGAGATAACCTATATAATGCCTTGGCAGGTAATAGGTTCCCTTCCCATCCTCTTCCCTGAAAGTGACCTGATAATATCCACCTGCTCCTCATTAAGACCCCAAGGGCAGCAGTGCAACAACACGGAGATATTAACAAGGGCAGGTGCTATAAAGGCAGCTGGAGACCCACAAGCAGGGATTTAGCAGATAAAGTAAAGGCAAGCAATAAAAAGAGAAAGGGGGAAGAAATGTTTGCCAAGCGCTGTTGAAAAGAAATAAATTGGAAACCTGTTATGCATGTATCTGGGACACTGTTGTTAACTCAGGAAGGGAGGGAGGGCTTACAGAGGGAGCTCCAGTGGGTCCTAAAGCACCCAGGAAACCGGACCCTCAGGCTGCGTGTGTGTGTGCGTGTGTGAGTGTGTAGACACTGCAGCCCATCCCAGCTGTATGGGCTGGCAGAAGGGAGCTGGAGCTAATCACCAGAATTGTTTCAGTTAGGAAAATCACTCTCATCAAGTCACAAGTGTGACACCACAGTAGTGTCTGCAGGCAAACTGACACATGCAAAGTTCCAACAGGAAAATCTGCAGGGGAGGGAACGGCAGCCCTCAAGGCACCACTAGCGACTAAACATACAGAGTGGAAACAGCTGAAGATGGGCCTCACTGCTGCCGGGGTTAAGTTCTTACCTGTACAGAAAGCCAAGGTAACCTCAGGGTGTGATCCAACTACATATCTGGCCAGCCACTGAAGTATCAAGAAGTCATCAGTGCCCTTGAAACAAAGTGTCCACTGTTCAAGAATTGGACGGGAGGGACTGCACTTGATGGTTGCTCTCCAAGGAGGCCAGAGTCTAGACAGAGAGAAACAATATGCCCTCTCTGAACTATGAAGACCTCTAGGCCTCCATGAAATATGCAGACACTAAGGGACGGAGATGCTCAGAGGGGCTGTACGAAACCATTCTGCTATAATCAGGACGTTTCCTGGAAGAGGGGCACATGAGCTGAAGCTTGAAGAATAACAAGGAAACACGAGAGAAGTTAGCTAGGGTTGACAACACAGGGTGAACAACAGGGTGGGTGATGACAAAACTAACCCAAGACAAGACTCTGTTCCTTCTGCTTAGTGTTTTCATAGGTACACAGCTGCAACTTTCAAAACATCTACAGACAACTTTAAAAAAACCATGAATCACTGCCTTTCCTCCTAACGTATCTCCTCCAGAGCAAATACTGACATGAACCCTGCCTGACTCTGGGAAGAGTTTACAGCTTAGGTTGTATCCTAAGCAGCCACCAATCATCCCAGCTCCACACCAGAGATCCTGGGTAAAGAACTGTTAGTACTTCTCTCCTACAGAGTCTTGTAAGAGGATGCAGGCTCCACAGGGCAAGAACATTAGTGAATCAATGAATGAATGAGTGAACAGGATATGTAAACCTTCCAAAAGAACTTAAATGGGGGGCTCCGTACATATCCTAGAAAGAGGGATTGGCAGACTGTTTACACATATATATATCTGTTGAATTACTGAATGAAATAATGCAAGAATCAATGAGTAAATGAATGAATGGATACGCTACTTTTAAAACTACCAGAGTTTTGATCCCTGAGAGAAGTCTTCCTGAAGGTGTGCACTGGGCAAGTTTTAACAGCACTGCTCACCATGGTAGCAGAGCTGAAGTTTCCAGTTCTGCTCTCAGGGTCCTACAGGACACCTAACCCCATTCATAGCCCACCCCGACCGCCCGTGCACATGCAGCCCACCTTGCAATGTCATAAGTTCCTGCAACCGCAAAAGCTAGTGAGTTAAATAGTGAGCCCTTAAGGATGTCAAATCAGTGCGTGTTTTAGATGAGAAAAATGATACTGATCCAGACAGCTTGAGTTGCAATAATTTGGGGGTTCTGTGATTTGGAGGGTGTGTTTCCTTCCTTAGGTTAGAAGACTGGCGCCAGGACAGGGAACAGGCACAGTATTATTATCCCTACCGTCACCAGCAAAGCCCATGCACAATTCCCAGGAAATCAAAATAGAATCTGGGTAATAACATAAAGTCTAACCTTTTTTTTTTCCTTTGCGCTGAGTGTAGTTTCACTTGCTCATAGGGTGCCGAGTTCAGAGGCCTTGCACCTTGCACTCTTCAGACCAGAGTTTCCCGTGCTAGGTGGCTGTTCCCGGCCCTTCGGCTCAGCGCACAGCGTGCGTCAGCACTGCTCAAGACACCTCAATTCAAGATGGCGGGGGCGGGCCCTGTGCAGAGACGGGGCACCCAACTCGCGAGAGCTGCTCCAGCCCCGCGAGAGCTGCTCCAGCCCCGCGAGAGCTGCGCCAGCCCCGCGAGAGCTGCGCCAGCCCCGCGAGAACTCCGCCAGCCCCGCGAGAACTCCGCCGCTTCCTCCCCAGACGAGAACCCTGTAAAGCAGCCCCGCCCACAGAGAGAGAACGTGTACTCTAGAGCCGGAGCTCGCGCTACTCTATTCTTTAATCGAAGAATAAAACTTTCATTTGCTTCTGCACTAAACTCCATCTCATTCTATTGGCCTGAACAGCAACAGGCAGAAGGACCCTTGTTGGGAACTCGAAAGGGTCAGTAACACTACTACCCCTTGGCTTAGATCATTTGTGATCTCCTTTCCAGGGGGACCCAACATGCTTTACTTACCCTAGTAGGTCACTAAGTCCTCTGTGGCAATACTTGGAATTAAGGGGTCAAGGCCCCCAGTCCATGCTTGTTCTGTGCACCTCATACTTGACAGATTTCAGCAATGTGCTTTCCTTCCTGGTTGGAAACAAAGCTCTTGGAGGGTTGTGAACGTCTATGACATTTTCTTTATAAACCTTCATGTCCTAAGAACACACAGGTGGCTCCCAAAAGACGCAGTTTGTAGACAGAGGCTCCTACCAGAGCTTCAACTGTGAGACCCTGGGTAGATGATGACCATTTGCTCATCACCAAAATGTTGATGGATTTCTCTACAGTGACCCTGCCCAAATTCCCAGGGAATGACTTTCAACTCAAGCAAACAGCCCACCAGCCACTTGGACAAGCTCAAGCTTTTTGTGGCAATTCGTTTACTTAAGCTACATAAAGTACTAGCTTTGATTTGGCTCCCATGTCGTAGGTAGTTATCCTTCTTCATTCATAAACCAGCATTTAAAATGCAGAGGACTCACACTGCCTTTAGTGTCCTTAAGTTCCTGGCTTATGTAAGAGTTTTGTTTAGGTCAAAAATCTCAAGCCTCAGTCTTTATCTTTCAAATATGGGCAGACTCTTTTCCTGTGGAAACTTGTATGCTCTCTGAGAAATTAGCACAGCTCCATGCTAGGAGCAAAAACCAAAACAAAACAACAAAAAAGAAAACAAAAACAAAAACATCATGAGTTCATCCCAGCAGAGAAAGATGGTCCCACGAGATGTTCTTCTGAGCCTTGGCGACAGGCAGAGCAGGCAGCAAGCAGAGTACCAACTGCTATTAAAGTGGATGATGGGACATGATGGTCATGACCAGAAGGTAATTCGGGTGAGGCAGTGGGTACCCGGAGGGCTGGGAGGTGGGCTGGCTGCCTGGAATGCTTAGGCATAATTTCCTCTACCTTCATGCTGTCACTCTCAGCCCTTTATATAGCACCAATGTCATGCCACATCAGCTGCACCTGTGCCTGTGTGATGACTTTCAGACTCAGATAAATACCATCAACGGACGTCAGGATGATGGGCACAATGTAACACTCTGGTGATTGATCTGTTTGTTTCCACCCTGGGGCTGTGGGTCTATTAAATAAACACTGGTATTTTGAAGGAAAAGCAGGAGAAAAGACGCTTGATAGTGGCCTTTAAATTTCTTGTTTGGTTTGGATGTTGTTGTTTGCTCTTTGGATCTTTTTCTTTCTTTTTTTTTTTTTTTGGTGGGAATGATTTTTTTCAGGTAAATAGATCTGGACACAAGCAGCAGGACTTCATTTGCCAGTTCCAATTCCTCACTGAATGTACTCCACAGCTGGCAATGTGTCAGTGATTAGCTGATTTCCCTGCTCTGTTGTGAAATTCTGCCCTGTGGCCAGATTAGACATGAGAAATAGAGGGGCTATGTGATCTTCCCCAGAGGCCTCACTCCATGACTACTCCCAAGGCCGGCCCTCTCACCTCAGGCTGGTAGATAGAATCTGGGATAGAACAGACTCTTTTTCTCATTTTGCACAAAGCAAGTTAGGGTGTAAGTGTAATATTCTGCCTAGCTGCTGCATAATTCATTGCATTTTGGATTATTTAATTTTAAGGAGAAATTATTCATAAGAAAAATATTTATAATTGGAATTATTAAGAAATTCTAGCTAATGAAAAGCTACCCTCCTCCACACTTTGAAATTGGTTTTGTTTTCCAGTTTTTTTAATCCTGGAAAAAAAATTATTCAAAATTTGAGTGTTCCTTTTCTTTTCACCCAAGAGAGTTCCTTACTTAGTATGTTACCATTTCTTTACCTGTAAAATTCAGATGATATCACTGAGAATTTCATAAGTGGAATGATGTAAAGCTGTTTTGAGTCACTTTCTTCCTTGTACCCTCCTGAGAGGGTACCCAGCATTAGAGAATCATGATATCAGTATTAGGTACGTAGGAACTTGGAATACCGAAAGTTAACTCTGTCTGCATCATCCCTGCCAGGCCCTGAACTGAATGATCCTGGGAACAACGTGAAAGGAACCTGCATGTCCTTGTAGCAACAGGTGGATTCTAAGAGGTAAGGTGATGACTCCCAGCCTCTGCTCATTAATTCTCCCATATCAAGCTGGAATTAAAAAATAAGATGGAACATAAGACAGTCACATTGTGAGAAAACTCCCTCCAATTTTCTAAGTTTTGTTGAGAAATATGTGAAGAAGGGCAACTGACAACATGATACCCTCCTATACTACTTCTCTACAGTTGTGCTACTCAAAGTGTGGTCTGTGGACCAGGGCTAGAGTATGAACTATTTGTCAGTGATCTGCAATGAGATGAACAGAGACATTAAAAGCAAATATGTCAATACTTGGATAGCAATTTGACATTCCACAACATCCAGCCAGAAATCCGTGGATTCATCTTTTTTGAACAGCATACAGACTAGTCTGGGTGTTGTCAGATTTAGTGGTAAATCACAGTGGCTTAAATTGTATTCAGTCGTGTGTAATAGGATATATCTACCTGTGACAGGTGAGAAATCAGAAATGCTAGATAGATGACCCATAGATAGGAAGAACAAACAGGTCCTTTGCTACAGACAGTGAGAGGCACAGTGTTACTGTAATCACCAAACTTGTAAACTACTCACTTATTGTCCATCCTGCTAGGTTGAATGTAAGCTCCATGAGGGAAGGAACTGTGCCTGCCTTCTTCAGTGCTCTATCACCAAAACCTAATACAATTCCTGGTTTGTTGAATGAATGAATGAATGAATGGGGAATGTTTAGGGTTCCGCCTCCCTCTCAGGTTTGGCAGCCATTAGATGTCAAGAGAAGGCAGTTACAGTACCTATGTCAAGTCCAGACAGGGATCACTCAAAGCTCTCACTGTCCTCACTTACCCAGTCTTTAATGTCAAGGCAGTGAGACAGAAGACTCTGGAATACATCTTCAAATATGTAAGTCAAGCCTCTAGAGAAATAGGATTCCCTCTATAGAATTCATTTTATTACCACCTTTTCAGGATCACAGCTATTCCAAAAGCACAGTACGACTGATATTGCTTATTATAAGTACTTATTATTTGGAAGTAATCAGTGTCCCATAAACATGCCATGGTTCCTAATAAACTTTAGAGAGTAAACAAGGGTTGCTGACATTACCAAAAAACACAAAGAAGTCATGACCTTGTTCCCTCAGAGGACACATAGGAGAGACAGACAACACTCATCGTATCATAATATTTTGACTTAAAATATATTTTGTCGACAGGTAGTAGAAAGTGAAAGCATTAGGCTAGAATCCACAGTGGCTCCCAGTTGAGGGTGGTACAGTCCTTCAGGGGGACTTGGAAAGGTATGGATGTCCCAGGTATCACTGCATAGCAAAGGGGTATAGTTGCCTCTACTCCACAGCAACCCAGGACCTCAGCTAGGAAGATTCAAATAGCTGAGAAGTTCTCAAATAAGCGTAGGCCGGAATCATGTAGAGACTTCTTCATTCACATGTTTGGTACCTGGGCCAAGATGACCCAAAGGTGGGCTTAGCTGGGACTGTTGACCAGAGCAACTGTATATACCATAGCACCCTCAGGGAAGCCAACATCTTACATGCTGTCTCAAGCCTCCAAGATTAAGACTTCCTGCAAACAAGGGGGAAGTTACATGGCATTTTAGGACCAAAGCTCAGAAGTCACACAGTGTCACTTTTGCTGTACTGTATTAGCCAAATTGAGCACAGGCACACCCAGATTCAGGGAAAGGTAATATGGGCCTCACCTCTTGACAGGAGAGGTGTCAAACAATGAACAGCCATATTTTAAAACCTCTCCAGGGCAGAAAACTTCTGGAATTTTAGTAAACAACAGCCAGGGATGCCAAGGATCCTACAAAGCATGTGGCAGTTTTGCACCTCAAGGAACTCTCCTTCTGAAGATGCCAGGAGTACCCCTGTCTATAAACGCCAGATCCTTGGATTCAGAGAACCAGATAGAAGTCATTTCACCCAAGAACATGACCATCCATTTTACAAAAAAGGAAATCAAAGTCTGGGGTTGATGGACTGAAACTAGACTCCAGGTCTCTTTCTTCCAAGGTAGATGGTCCTAAGCACCTTTTTGGGACAACGCACTTTCTTCAAGTAAGTCTTTGTTAAAAATTCCTAGTATATAAAATGTAACAGTGGATGTTAAAACTGGTAGTAAAAGTGTGATGAGTAACAGGATATTTACATGGCCCCAAAGTATCTGCCCACACATTATTTACTAAATAAACAGAGAAGAGTAACCTTACAATGGAAAAACCTGGTGGATAATACCTTTACCTGATGATCAAAGTGACAAATGGGCATCACTTGACTTCTGATATGAGGCACTGAGAAGGCACAGCATCACTTCTATGACATTCCTGCTCAAAATATACAACCTAAATCTACTCATGTTTGAGGAACATTCTACAAATAACTGGGCTATGTTTTTCCAGAAAGTAAAAAATCATAAAGACAGTCTCTTCACTCTCAAGTAATTCAGAAAAAAAGAATATATTAGTAGACACACACACAATAGAGAATGAGAAAGTAAAATGGACACAACAGTTGGTAAATCCAAAAAGGGGGTTTGCAAATGTTCCTGCACTACTCTTGCAACCTATCTGCAAGTTTTGTATAATTTTGAAATTATTTCAAAATAAGAAGTTACACAATCAGCAACAACAAAACATTTAATGGTGAATTTCTTGGTGATGTTCTCCCAGCTACTGCAATGAACTCCATTTCTTAACTTTCCAAGGAGTCATAGTTTAAACAAACCACAATGTCTTGAGCTCTGCTCTCATGCAGCTCTCTCTAGTCTTCAGGGAGTAGATCTAGGCTTTGGGGGGAGATGTCAACCAGAATATTTTAGGGCACAAATTGGCCCTGCATATAGATCTTTTAGTTAGGTTACAGGAAAGTTGGTATAACAAAGAGACCCAAAATCCAGAGGCTTAAATAAAAGAGAAGTTCATTTCTGTCTCATCCAACAGTTCAGGAAGTTTGAGCAGCTCTGCCATCCTCAATCTGAAGCTTCCATCTCTGGGTCCAAGGGAGCAGCTTCAATTACCATTTCCTAGTCAGAGGGGAGGGGGAAAGAAAGAGAGAAATACACATAGCTTCATTAGAAAACTCAGCCCAGAAGTTTACCTATATCACTTCTATTATCACTTTCTTGGTCAAAATTTCATCACATGCCACAGCTAGACCATAAGGAGGCTGAGTAATCAACCTCTATCTCTGTAGATGTGTACATGTTCCCAGCTAAATCTCAGGGTGGGGGTAATGTTCTATTCTTAAGAGGAAGAGCGTGAGAAGGGATCATGGTAGGTAATTTGATCCTCTGCCCAGAGAACAGACACTGGGGGGACTTCCACAGGACTAGCAGAGCATCTCAGTCATGTTTCCAACAGGGGTATGGGTTTTGGGAGGAGGTAGGAAATTCATGGAAGAAATTGGGCTCCCAAAATAGACACTGTCCTGTTTGGTGTCCATTTGAAAAAATTATTTAATTAGCTGTAAGATTTCCAGACCCAAGGTACTTTATTCTGGAGACAAAAACCAACATTTTCCCAGTCATGGAGAGTCAGAATTGCCATGTCAAATTATTTTCATTCTGTTGACAAAATAGAATGTCTTTACACAAACAAAGCGGCCTTCATCCATGCCTACATTCACATCCACGTGCACACGCACACAGATTTGTACACTCACAGACATGGTACGTGAAGTTGCCCCAGGGTGCTCCCTGAATCCTCTCAGTGACTCCCCATTGATTGGGAGTGTGAGGTATATTTACACTGTCGACTCTCACTTACATTATGTGGTTACTAAATGGTTTCCATAAAATAACAGGCAAATTACCCAACATTGCTTTTTAAGGGATTATGTCTTGACTCATCAAATTTATGAGTGGCTAAATTGCTTTATGTACATCTGAAAAAATAACTTATCCCAGAACAGGCAAGCTAACACATCTGTATTCTAGTTGATTAAAGCTCTGTTTCAGTTTTGAGGCTTTTCCCTCAAAATAGCATTTCAAAATGTCTCTTCCTTCCTTTTCTCTCACATCTCTGTAGGATGCAGACATGTACACGGGCAGACTGCAATGGGCTCTGCTTTTTCTGTCCAGCTTCACTGTACCCCTAGGGAGGCAAAGAGGAAGTTAACAAGGGTACAGGAGGATACTGTCTGCTCTATTAGAAGTGCCAGTTTGCCATTTTAACCCAAGTCCTGAAGATGTGAGGACCACCAAGGAACGTAAGTTGTTTATCATCATCACGAAGCCTGAAGACAGGGACACTCATGCTCTAGGAAACCACAGATCCTGAAGCCCCCAGGGTGCCACAAAGAGGTTTTGGAAGTCCCCCTGGTTTCCCATGAACTACCCTGCTGACCCTGCCTGCTCCTCCCTGCTGGTGACTCATCCAAATGCCCAGTGAGGCTCTCCTTGGCCCCCCATTACAGCCTCTTCAGCCTGCCCTTCTGCACTTGCCCAGTCACAGCCCCAGACCAAGAACTCTCAGAAAGGCTGCCAACCTTGGCTCATCTGTAGACCTCTCAATACCAAGAACAGGAGCATCCCTAGACTTAAATGCAGCTCCACTGTTTTAATACACCCACACCCACTCTGCTTTTCAATCCCCCATTCCCAACCAAGGATTGTCACTGAAAGCAATATTCACATCTAGAAGGTCTCACTATCTAAATGTAAGAGGTAGCAGAGCATGATGGTTGCAAGTGTGGCAGTGGAGTATGATTGCCTAGGTTTGTGTCTTGTCTCTCCTGCTTGCAAACTCTGACCTAGGCAAGGGACACCTCTCTGTGCCACAGTTTCCTTCTTGATCCGATTGATAATATTACCTACTTCACAGGATAAAGTTAAGTTAGTTAATACATGTAAATCACTTAGAAACATGCCTGACATAATGAAAGCTCAATAAACATTAGCTATCCCCATCATTAATATTGTTACTATTATTATAGAATCTGACAATTAGAAGATCATTAGTGACCTTGTCCAAAGTAATTTCGATAAACCAACGGGGATATATAAACCAGTGTGATGGGGACAGATGAGTGAATGGGGTGGTGAGAAAGTGGAAACATGGGATTTGGTCAAGAGAAGGAGAATAGATATGAGATAGCAACTAAAGAAGGTCACAGGGTCAAAAAGGAACCAATTCGTTCTTTGACCATAAAATACCTTGGCAGAAAAATTGTTATAAACTTTGGTAATTCTGATAAATTGGTATGAATTAAAGTCAATCTATTTACAGCAATGAAAATATTAATCATAACTTAAGCAAAGTACTTCAAAGTTACCAAATAGTCTTATGTATATCTCACTTTATTCTTAAGTCTGAGGTTACAGGGGAAACCCCTTGACCCCATGTTATACAAGAAAAATCAAGTCTCAGGTGAGATGCCTTGTCCCAAGCCACACATCCATCCTGGGCAACCTTCTCTCCCATCTCTAAATTCTTAATATTTCAGAAATGCTGATATATGTCACCGCTATTCTCATGAACCTCACAGAATCTCTATTAATGAGACCAAGTATATTTTCTTAGTTCAAAATTAGAGAACTGCTACAATTTGCTGAGAGCCTGCTTACCCAAACTCCTCACTCAGGACAAGTCCCATAACAGAATCTCCCGCATCTTTCCTCTTGGTCAACCAGGGGTCACCTGAGCAAGTGTATGTGCTGACACTCTGACACCCGTCCAGAACTCTGAGCATCTTCCTCTTCTGCTTATCTCCTTCCTTACGACTGGGCCCCCAACACACACACACCCGAGCTGAGGGTGAAAGTCCCTTCTTTGACTCCAAAACATGGACCACCTGGGCGCTCACTCAGGATTTAATCACCACCACTGGTAAGTTATTTGTCTGCACATGTATCTTATCTTTATGTTGGATTTTGAGTTGGGGAAAGTTGCACTTCTTCACAGTCCTCTATCTTCCCATCACAACAGGCCTTGTACCTGTCGCGGGATGTTTTGCTCCCTCCTTCTGGTTCCTCTGGTGGTTTGTGCCAAAAGCCCCAGTGACTTAACATTGTGTGTTCTCTTTGGCGTTGCTTCTTCTTGCAACTCCCTGGGGTCTTACCGTCTAAATGGAAGAGGTTCTGTGCTGATAGACAACACCGACCAAGATAAACTTGGCGGTGACTGGTGTTTGCAAGGTCACTCTGGGGACCAGTCCAGCTGAGCACAGCAGGGAATGCCGCCAGCTGCCCTGAGAGGCCCTCCCATCTCTAAACAAGGCCTGACACTTGCTCACCCAGGACCTGGGCTTGTCAATCACGGCACGTCACAGAGCACTTCATGCTCCTTGCTCTTTTTCCATCCACGAGAGAACTGCTGTTTCAAAGCTTTCCTTGGATAGTTACAACAAAATGTTTGAAATGCTTTAAAGAGGTTTGGCCCTTTATTTTACATTCCTCTAGTCACAAGCAGCAGCTTTAAAACTACTTTTAAACACAGTGGGGAGTAGGAAGGGGTTGTAAAATTCGGAGCTTACATTAAATAAATCCTATAAATGTAATTTCCTTTATTAGGAAAGCAGAAGATGTCGCAGAAATAAGAAGGTAGATGTACTAGTTGCCTATGCTGCTATAACAAATTATGACAAACTCAATGGCTTAAAAAACACAACCCTATTATCTTACAGTTCTGGAGGTCAGAAGTCTGAGGCATGTCTCAGGACGCTAAAATCAAGGTGTTGGCAGGGCTACATTCCTTTATGGGGAGAATTTGTTTTTCTTGCCTTTCCCGGCTTCTAGAGGGTACTCACAGTCCTTCACTTGTGGCCCTTTCCATCTTCAGAGCCAACAACGGTAGGTTGAATCCTCCTGACACTGAACTATTCCGAGCTTCTCCAGGGTCACATCTCCCTCCAGCTCACTCTCTCCCACTTGTAAGGACCCTTCTTATTGCATTGGGCCTGCCAGGATAATCTCCCTATTTTAAGGTACGGTGATGAGCAACATTAATTTCATATGCAACCTTAGTCTCCCTTTGCCATGTAAGCTAATTTATTCACAAATTCTAAGGATTAGGATATTGACATCTTAGGGGGAGGCACTACTCTACCCACCACAATAGATATCATTGGAGCTATGCTCAGCTCACAATTTAGTAATCTGATTTAGTTCAATTTCATTGAACTCTGAAATTTGGAAGACAATTTCTGGGGAGTCTGAACCATCCCCACATCCTCCCAGCCTCCCACGTCCAAAATGGGTCTGCCGAGGTGCTAGCCACATCCAGGCTAATCAAGACTCAGGTCCCAGGGATACCAGCTAGAGCAGTGCCCTCTGTGATGCAGAAAGAGCTCTCATGACTAATCTTTGTAGAATTCATGGAAGTGCAAGCTCTCTGAACTGCTCTCCCTTAACCAACTATTTAATGAATCCTTTCCATGTTTTTGGTAAATCATACTGACTGATGGCACGGCATGCTGAAGGCTCTCTGCTAGTTGGCTAATTTCTGATATATATTAACACTGTCACTTCCACCAATTGAGTGGGATGCTCAGCCATGTCAGCTGTGATTGTACCCCAACCATTTATGCCTGTATATATGCTCTTGTAATGATGTAGTTTAATTAAATGTCACATAAGCCAATGGAAGACGAACATGAAAAGAGAGTTGTTTTTTTATGCACACCAAGTAGAATGCCTTGGAAAGACTTGATATAGATGAGTCCTTTCAAAAAAAGGAAGAGGCAGGCAATTAGATGGTAAAACAACTGTAAGAGAGAGGAAATGCAATCATAAAAATCTCCAAGGATTTTGCCGAAAAGCAGACGTGGAGCCAATAGTGGGAAATTAGCTATAGTTAAGAAACGGCAGAACTGGAACACAGTGGAAACAAGGTGGGGGAAATCCTTGATGATTAAACAAGCAGTGTAAGTGATCCTAACCTTGCTTGTGCTGGCTGAAGAATGGGTGGGTTAGGTCTGACTGATGTGAACCTCCTGTGTAATCCACCTAAGGATGGATTTGAGAATGGTTTGAGAAGTGCTGTACAGATATGAGGATTATTTCTAAAAGGGTGAGCAGGACAGCTCTTTCTCCATCACAATAGTTGCTGTTTCCCCAAATCCCCCCTGCCTTCCTGCCCAGAACTAGCGGGAGTATTGGAACACCATTCTGTCTGAAAAATCTGTCAACCTGTGCGTGATCCCAGGCTGACAGATCAAGCCATTGAAATAATGCTTCTCTGAAAAACTATTTCCAGAAAATCCCAGCCCTTTGCTTGGTAACCTTACCCTTTTGGAGACAGTTATTAATTTGGGGAATATTGAAGAGCATTTGGTGACAGATCTGACCTCATCCTCCTTCTTGCTCATAAGCGCGTCTAAAGAAAAGGATAAATCCATTCTTTAGTCACTGTCTTAAAGCCTCCGTGGGCCTTGTACCTATACATGCAAAAAAGTCAGATCTGGGTCCTAATGGATTCAAGACAGTGGAAGAAGACAAACCAGGAACGCTGGCTACACATTTTCCCTACCTATCCTTTCTCTGTGGGTTTTTTACCAGTCAGAATGCAGAGTCTGCTGTCTGTGAGACTAGGATCTAGAGCTGCTCTAGAAGGAAGAGTTGGGCCATCGAATGAGCTAGAATCCTGGTACATTTGTGCAGATGCCATGCAAAACATGTGGAATCCAGGTCCCTAACCCTTGACCAGCCCTAGCCCTCAAGGAGCAAGGAAAATGTAATTGTATGTAGATGGGTCAAGAAATAGATATTTTAATATAATTTCACAACTAGAAAATAAAACAATAGACTTAAAACTAAAACAAGACGATTGACAGTTGAAAGGAAAAGGAAGTCGTGTAAGTGACAAGTATGTCTCATACACTAAGCAAATCAACAAACGGTATTTTAAGTTGGTAAATCATATCTGAATTACTATTAGAAGCATTAAAAATAGAACAGTTAAAAGAAGGTGTGGGACAGGGAAAGAATTTTTTCCTTTTCATTGGATACTCTCTTATACTGTTTGAATTTGTATGTAAATAGTAAAAGGTCTAGAAAAACATATGTTAAACTTTTAAAAATGTGTTCCTGTAAAGGAGTGGAAAGTGAGAAGAGAATCCATTTACTTTCCAACCTCACTTCTGTATTATTCTCAATGAACATGTGTCCCCATTGAAATTTGAAACTTGACAGTGAGTGATTATACATTTATAAAGTGGGATATTATGAAACTATTTAAAATATTGTTGTTGTGGAAGACTCATGGCATGGAAAATGTTCATAATATGTGGCCAAACTGTTAAGAAGAGCCTTAAATCCTGTTCCCATGTGGGCAAAATGAACTGATCACATTCAAACAAATTGTTGGCTTTGGAGCTTAAAATATGTTTTAAATTATATGTTTTGTCAGTTATAGAAATTGTAACAACTTGCTAGCACTAATCAAGTTAAAATAATAAAAGTATAAAAATTATAGAAAAATCCTCATGTTGTCTATTCCCTAGAGATAACATTCTAGTGTAGAGTCTTTGGAATTTTTTCCATGAATTTAGAAATTTTTACTCTGTCCATATATACATATAGATACATACACACATATGATTTCATTAAACAAAGTGGGATAACTCCTACTGTTCTACAAAAATAATACAAATGGTCCAAAAATATGTGTATCATTCTTGCACAAGGGCCTCATTAGTTTTTTTCTGTATCCTTTTAAGTTTATAATATGAACTGCTATAGTGAGGATAGTTTTTAAAATATTATCAAAATTATAGACTTTTGAATTTAAAATGAGTTCAAAGACAATTAGCTTAAAAAGCCCAAAAGGCTTTATTGAGTTAATGGTACATTTAAAAAATGAAATTAATTTTAAAGCATTGATATTCTTCTAAAAGAGCGATACATTTAAATTGTTTTTTAATTCAGTGTTTCAATTCAAGAAATTGAAATTAACTCAATTTAGCTTTTCTATAGTGTTTGCAAATAGGTCTTGGTATTCACATGGCCTACACACCACAACATGCTAACTCCTGGTAATTTGCTGTTCCCCAGAAAGCTGAATTCAGCAGTCCGCAGGCTTGCCTTGAACAGCATTGCTTGGAAAATGGGTGATGGGGAGCACCATTTAGTTCTTGAGACTCTTAGGCATCGTTGAATGTGATGGTTCTATCTATGCATGTACCCTTTAAAAGGATGGCATTGAAGTTTTAGGCTAACCTTTGTGCTAGGGAAATCTAGTCTGGGAAAAGCTTCATGCACCAGCTTTAATTATTGCCATCCCCTGGAAGGCTGCCACCTTGGCCTCCGTATCTGCTGTCTTTTTCTAATGTGCTGCCTCTTCAAACCATATTATGTGTCTGTAATCCCTGTAATGAAAGCAGATGGAAAGACTGCCTTCATTGAGAACTGGAGTGAGAAGGCACTTCCTCTGGGTCCAGCACCTGCTCTGGCACACTGACACATTATGGTCTTGTATGAGAAGAGGAAGAGCCACACCTCTAAATGAGGCCACAGAGTGGGAAACCCAGGCGTCTGACTGGGTAGTGTGATTCACAGAAGCATTTATTAAACCTCCTTTATGTGTAAGGTACTGAACTGGAAGCACATCCATCAGTGAATCAGATTTTTGTGTTCTAACCCTAGGGCCTTCTAGGTAATAATTAGATGAGCTTGGGTAAATGATCTAACCCTAATGTGACTCAGTTCCCTAAATGTAAAATGGGGACAATAAATAATACCTCTGTAAATTAGCTTTTAAGCACTATCTTGACCCAGTTTTGAGGAGCTGGCTAGAGGTCAGTCAGTTCCCCTTCTTGAGCAACCAAATAAGTCCACACTTCCAACTACCTCCCTTATCAAACTCTCATACTTCAGGTCTCTAATCATCCCAGGGCCAGATAACAGACAATTTTTGACAGCCCTAATGGCCCAAAGCCTTCTAAAATTATCCAAATTAGCCAATCCTAAATCTGCTGGCCCTGCCTTGCTCTTTCTTTCCTGCAGAAACCCCAGTAAAGGTGCTTGCCCACAGCGTTCCTCCCTTTGCTTCTTTACCAACCCCAATGCATCCCCGAGTGGCATGCTGTGTTCTCTCCAGAGAACTGTGGGTATAGCAAAACTGTATGTTTCTGTTTTCTTTCTCTTGATCTGTGTTTGGCCTCACCATACCTACCCAAGGTAAGATGGTTAAAACAACCTGCTCTGCATAACTCACAGATTGGTTAAGAAACATATTAAGATAATGGATATGAAAGCCCTTTGAACAGTTGGAGGTATTATAGACATGTGATATGGTCAGAAGCACCCTGTTCAGTATTGGAGAGAAGCAAAATATGGTGACAGATACACATTGTGGTAGACATAATTAGTGGCCATCAATATCGAGTTCTCTCCTTACTGGGCACAATGAAGACTATCTCACCTAGATCTCTTGCACCTGGATAGAGCCAAGCAACTATTTCTGGCCAAAGGCTGTGAAGGAAAATGACATGCTTCACTTACAAACTGAGACACGGAAAAACCCTGCAAGACATTCTAGCTCTATCTTCATTTAGCAGTGGATATGGAAACCGTGCATGGAGATTGCAGAAACACAAGATCTAACAGCCTAGATCACTGGCTCAGTATATGCTTGGGAGCCCTTGAGGGTTAATATGACCTCTAGCAACTCTTACTTGAGTGAGAAATAAACTTAGACTATATTCCACCAGAACTGGAGGTATTTTATAGATATTTTAAAAATAATAAGAGAATACTAAGAACTGTCATATGGCTATATATTAGACAACTTAAATAAAATGGACATTTTTTTGGAAAAACACAAATTACCAACAGCACAAGAAGAAATGGAAAATCTGAATAGCAATAGGTCTATTAAAACAATTGGAATTTTCGTTTAAAAACTTCTAATAAAAAAGTAGAGGCATCCTCACTGGTGAAGTCTATCAAACATTTAAGAAATAAATAGTATTTCTATGCCAAGACCTGTTCTAAACAGAAGATGTAAGAACATTTTCAACTTATTTTATTATCCTGATACCAAAACTAGACAAAGATATTATAAGAAAACTGAAGACCTTCATGAATATAGATGCAAAATTCCTTAACAAAATATTAGCATATCAAATATAGCAATACATAAAAAAAATACATCATGATAAGGTGGGGCTTATTCGAGCATTGGCAGATTTGTATAGCATTCTAAAATCAATCAATATAGTTTATCATATTAAGAAAATAGGGAGAAAAACCATGTGATTCTATCAATAGATGTAGCAAAATTATTTAACAAATTTTAACACCTATTCTCATCTTTTAATGTGGTAGAGTTATCTATGAAAAACCTATAGCTAAGATAATATTCAATGGTAAAAACTAAACTATTTCCCGTGAAAGACAAAAACAAGGTAAGGAGGTTTGCTCTCACCACTACTATTCAGCTTTGTACTAGAGTTCCAAGCTAGCTCAATAAGGCTAGAAAAGGAAAAAAAGGCATACAGATAGGGAAAGAAAGAATAAAAGTGTTTTTATTCATAGGTATCATAATCATATACAGAGAAAATTCTAAAAAAATCTAGAGAAAAACTTTGAGAACTAATAATAAGTTGAATAGAGTTTCAGGAAACAAGATACAAAAATAAATTGTATACTAAAACAATTGAAAATTGAATTTTAAAAATACCATTTAGGATAGCATCAAAAAGTAAATACTTGGGAATAAATCTAACAAAATATGTTTAACTTTTGTTCCTTTAAAACTGTAAAACTTTGCTGAGAAAAATTAAAGAGGACTAAAATAAATGGGTAGAAATTACATGTTCATGGATTGAAAGACTCAAGTTGTTTATTCTCCCCCAAATTGATCTATAGGTTCAACTCAATCCCAAACAAGTTCTCAGCAGGATTTTTTTAAGAAAGTGATTTGATTCAAAAATGTATTTGGAAATGCAAAAACTACAGAATAGCTAAAACAGTTTGGAAGAGAAGAAAAAAATGGAGGAATCATATAACTTACTTTCAAGATCTACTATAAAGTCAAAGTAAGACATAAGGATAAACAAATTGATCAATGGGAAAGTATTCAGGGTCTGAAAATAGACCCATGCACATATGGTGAATTGACTTTCGGGAGCCAAGGTAATTCAATGGGAAAAGATAGTTTTTTCAAGAAAAACTGATTATTTATATGGAAATAAAGCCTGTCCATTACCTCATACCATACATAAAAATTAACTTAAAATGATTATAGGCTTAAATGTGAGAACTTAAAACTTTAGAACTTTAGAAGAAAGCATGGAAAAAATCTTGACTTTCAGATTTGCTAAGATTTCTAGATAGAATAGAAAAAACACTAGCCATAAAAGGACACATTGATGAATTGAACATCAAAATTTTAAAAATTTGTTCTTCAAAAGATACTAATAAAATGATAGTCTACAATAATATATTTGCAATACATATATCTGAAAAATGATTTGTATCGAGAATATATACCATACTCTTATAACTCAACAATATGAAGACACAATCCAATTTTCCAAATGGACAAAATATTTAAAGGGAACATCAGAAAAAAAGTAATATAAGCACCTGAAAATGTGCTTCAAATCATTAGTTAGCAGGAAATGCAAATAAAAACTACTGCGCACCTGGGATGGCCAAAATTTTAAAACACTGGCAGTACCAAAAGTTGGTCAGATTCATGAGCAAATGGAGCTCCATATAGGAATGTATGAGAGTTGCTGGTAAGAATATACCACTTTGGCAAACAGTTGATTAGTTTCCTATAAGTTAGACATACCTTTATCATATTAACCAGTAATTCTACTCTGAGATATTTACCCAAGAGAAACAAAAGCGTATATTAACAAAAAATATATATTCAAAATGTTCATCATAGGTTTATTCATAATAGTCCCAAACCAAAATCCACCTCAATAGCCATCAACACGTGAATAGATGAACAAATTGTGTTTATATCTATACAGTAAATACCACCCTCCTATCAAAAGAACCAATGACTGACACATGCATCAAAAAGGGAGTGTTTTGATGAATGGATAAAGAAGATGTGAGATATATATATATAGAGAGAGAATGGAATGAGATATATATGTATATATATATAGAGAGAGAGAGAATGGAATGTTACTCAACCATAAAAAGAATGAAATGCTGCCAATTGCAGCAACGTGGATAGACCTAGAGAATATTATGCTTAATGAAATAAGTCAGAGAAAGACAAATACTATATGCTATTACTTATATGTGGAATCTAGAAAATAATACAAATGAATGTATGCAAAACAGAAGCAGACTCACAGATATAGACAACAAACTTATGGTCACCAAAGGGGAGAGGGAGGAGGGGAAGGACAAATTAGGGTAATGTGATTAAAAGATACAAACTACTAGGTATAAAATAGATAAGCAACAAGGATATATTGTACAGCACAGGGAATTATAGCCATTATCTTGCAATAACTTATAATGTAGTATAATATGCAAAAATATTTAATCACTATGCTGTACACCTGAAACTAATATTGTAAATCAACTGTACTTCAGTTTTTAAAAGGTTGTGTCTCAAAAACATTATTCTGAGAAGAAAAGAAGGAGTACAAAGAGCATGTACTGTATGATTCCATTATTTGAACTTCTATAATATGCAGATCTCCTCTATAGTCACATAAAGAAGATCAATCGTCACAAGCCAAATATGTGATCATAGGATGGACTATAAACAGGTAGGCCTTCCTACTTTCTGGAATGATGGAAATTTCTATCTTTTCTGTGCTTGTGGTTACACGTGTGTACATATTTACCCAAACTCATTGAATTGTACACTTATAATGGGTTCATTTAAATGTATGTCAATTACATCTCAATAAAGTTTATTTAATTTTTAAAAAAGGTAATCAGTGAAAGGTACAGGAAGTTTAGCAATATGAAAACAAACAGGACCTGAAATGTATTTTAAATTCCTATTTCATGGTAGAAATACAGAGAAAAAAAGGATTCTAATCATGTTCAGATGCCTGTATCTATCTCTGAGTACTGTGTGTGTAAGAATGAAGTTAGCATGTGTGCCCTAGCTGTCCATTTAAAAGAATCATCTGAAATAGGAATATCAAAGACATCTATAAAACAAAAGCTTGAGCATCTTCTTTTGCCTAATCAACACAGACTTTCTGGAAGCAGCAAAGAACTTGAAGAAAGATGCATCTTCTTTCACTGGCACTGCCCAACCCCTTCAATAAAAAACAAACAAAAAGAAATCAAAAGATGAGAAGAGAGAGACTTGTGTTTGAATCCCAGCTTCTCTATTTACCAGCCTTGTGATTTTGGCAAGTACTTAACCTTTTCCAGACTTGCTCTTCTCATCTGTTAAACGAGGACAGAAAAGATAACTCATGAATTCTTTGCAAATATTAATAGGATACCATATGGAAACTGCTTAGCAAGGCTTGAAATATAATATACTTGCAGTAAATAATGGTTAGGAAAAAAAGGTAGCTCTTGTTACGTCAGGTTTTTGTCATATATTCCTTTTTATTTTATATCAGCATGTGTTCCCCAGAATTGCTGGGGTTTCAATAGCCTTTAAAGCACCGTAAGTTCTGCTGTTAGAATATATTCAAATTCTTTAGGAATAAGATAATACACAAATGTTTTATATGTTCTGTTATCGTTTTTCTCTTTGTTGTTTGTGTCTTCTATAGGAAAATTAATGGAAATGCAAAAGGAATGTAGAGATGACTAATTTCAGAAGCCTAGGGAAACCAGAGGGGACAGATATGGCAGTTTAAATTTAGTCTGAATTTACTTTATTCTGCAAAGTTTGAAAGGAAATGATGTCACCATTTGGACTGTGAGGAAGTAGGAAATTCTTATCTGACCTTGTGAAGGATGAGACATCTCAAAGTCTTATAAATGTAATGGCTGACCATCCTCAATGTTTAAATCTTACCCATCATTCAGGCTTATTCAACTATTTATTTACAGTTTCTAAATTTATTGAAATCTGTTCAACTGCTTTCAGGCAACAAACAGATGGAGTTTAGGATTGGTGAATTCAAATCATCAAGCTCACAAATAGAGAGAATGGACTCGGTCTAAGAACAGACTGCATTGTTGAAGATAAAACGAAAAGGTAACCTTTATACACCAGCATTTAACTGCTGGGAAGTTCCAAACACTGATGAAAACAGTTGGCTGTCCATCTGGAAAATGTATTTAAAATTAACTAAAATGCAGAGTGTTATTTTAAGGTAACAATTGCTTCCTATACATGCCCATTCTGTTCAAAAGTAGGCCTCAAAGTCATAAAATATAACACTGGAATCTGTTAAAGGCTAAACTGCGGCATATTAAAATTTTTAAGTTTTTTTGAGCAAAAGTCGATTTCAACTGAGTAGCACCAAACCAGAAGTGTTTATGAGTACTCCACCTACAGGACAGATTTTTATGGAGTAAAGGCAGAAGCAAAGTAAGGAAAAACCATTGACTGGCTATAGCTTAAAGTCTACTTGGCTGTTTGTGATTGGTTGCCCTTAGGGTTCAATTTTGAGGCATTTACAGGCTTAGATTTTGGTTTGCTTACATATGCTGCCATGGTGTAGAGCAATACCAGTCTCATGGCCTCCTTATTTAATTAATTTAAATCTCAGTAATCTCAATGCTGAGATATCTTCTGTAACTCTAAAAGTTACCATTGAATCACTTTAAAATTGAGAGAGGTTGAAGGTAGTAACTAATGTCAGCAATTTATGATGAATTCAAAGTATGAAAATGCCAGATGTTAGGGTGTAAGATATATATGATTGCATTTAACAAGTTTTTCTTTTCACACAATGATTCAAGGATTTTAATAACATGTTCTAATCAATAGCAAAATGCCTGACCAAAGCTATTAGCCTCAGCATTAGAAGGCTAAAAGGTAATACTATCCCAACTATATCATAGCTACTAAGATTATGGCAGCAGTTAGCCTGGACATATGGTTAAATTACTTACGTGTTACCCAGAATAAATCAGGGAGCAGACACACCGCTTTTCAGAATTGGAATCACAATGGACCCACACAGCAGGTCTGCAGCTGGTGGGTAAGTCCTTTTGGGAATCTTGTTCTGCCCCCACAAATATGCAAGTTCCTAATCCTGGCCACAGGCTTACAGGTCATTGTAGCAACAGCAAAGTAGTCTAGTCTCTTCCATGACTACAAGACTCCCCTGTGTATTCATTAGCCAATGCTAACTTTAAGAAAGGTGAGATAGACACAGGGCCACCAAGACATCCATGGGTTCCTCCACATGTCACAGCCTCCCTTGCAGTTGGGTCGGGGCCATGAACTGGATTCTGAATAATGGAAAAGAGTGGAAGTGATAAACCTTTTTGTGGCCTGACTATTAAAAGCATTTCATCATGGGATCCAGCCCTTTCTTCCCCTTCTGTGGCAATGCAAGAAGTTGTGGAAGCAGCCCAGGACTTAGAATTCACTGTGTGAATAGAGACCCAGGAGAAATGCCCAAGACACACTAGATGTTGCCTCACAAAGATATGATCATCCTCTTTTCTGTTATTGTTATTAAGCCAATGGGGTTGCAGTATTTATTTGTTTTTGCAGCATAGCTGACCACATGCTGCCTAATAAAAAGGATCGTCCTGTTTTGACTATAGCACAGTGGAAAATACTTTTGATTCCTTTTATGCCTGATAAATCCCTGAGAGATTTCTGTGGGAAAAGATAACTTTGCTTGATATTCAACCAACAAGAAGGCTTAGATGTATAAAAGAGTAATTTCAGCCACTATCCAAAATTAAGAATCATATAACCTTCCATTTGTACAGCCATATCAGCTTTTTTCATAAAGCTTCATGCACACATCTTCACAACAGCCCTAGAGTTTTTTTTTTTAAGTGTATAAAATCTCAACTTTACAATTGAACAAAGTGAGTAACAGCAGGATTTTAAGCGAGATGTCCGGGAACTCAGCTAGTGAGGGCACAGATGAGACAGGCTGCTGCCTTTGGTCCTTCTGTAATCAAGAAATGCTCCAAGCTTTCAGCCTTGTTGCAGATTTTTACAAGCTCCTCTTTTAATAACCTTTCTCCATTGCATTCCTGACTTATTACCTCCCTGGCTCCCAGCACTCTTATTTATATGCAGACTCATTCCAGATGCACATCCCATTGTATATGCTGTGTTTACTATGTTGTCTCCTAACTAGAGTCCATTATCTGCTGAAACAAGAAGGATGTTCACGAATAAAACACAGCTTGCTTGTGGCTGCCAGACCAGCTGAGCAAAGATGTATCTTTGCTGATGGGGAATAACCTGCTGTTTTCATATGAGCTTCCCCTTGGGTGGCTCCAACAGTAGGAGAAGGACTAGAGGGCTGAGAGCATGTGACTGACTTCAGGGAACCAAGCCAAGTGTCATTTCAAAGTCTCACTTCCAGGCAAGCTTTGCCCTCTGACCAGGAACCAAGCTGCAGGGTACATGGGCCACAATCAGAGCTTCTGATAGACTCGAGATCAGGGAGGTTGCATTTGTAGTCAAATTGACTTGAATAGAAGAAAGAAAGACTGTGTGAAGGTGGCTGGAAAATACTTGACCTAAATTGACTACTTGGAGTATTGAACGTAGCTCAAAGCCGGGTCCAAAAGCTGTCTCTACACTTCTTGTCTGGATCACACATCTGGCCTGTTTAGAGAAATAACAAGGAGAGGTGCCTAGCTTAGGTGGTGCGGGGAGGTGTGGCACGAGGGGCTGAGCACAGGGTGAGCCACTCTCACCAAGAGCCACAAGCCAGGTTGGGCCCCTCCCTCATCCCTTCTGCCAAGTATTAATGGCCATTATGGAAGGTGGTAAAATGTAGACTAATGTAGATGTAATGTAGAGCCTGCTGGCTTTGAAGTCAGACCATTATGTTTTTAAAATCTGACTCAGCGCTTAATAGCTGGGTGACCTTGGTCAAGTAATTTAACCTCTCTATGACTTGGTTTTCTCATACGTAAAATAGGAGGTAAGAATAACTACCTTTGTTGATTGTAAAGATTGGAAATTATATATACAAACATTCATACACGTATATAATGCTTGGTGTGGCGTAAGCCCTGGCATATGATCAGCCCTCAGTAAATGGTAACTTTTTAGTCATTTTTATAATTGTGATTATTACATGAAAAACTGCTTATTTGTGCTCTTGCTCTGATCTACCTCTCACCATCTCTATGAAAACCATCTGTGTAGTATCAACCCCTAAAAACAAACAAGCCCCTTTCGTATGGAATAGAAAGCCAGCAGAGGGCCAACACTTAGTACATACTCAACATTTCAATTTCTTGAATTGAATTGAATTGAAGCCAATTGTGCCCCAAATTTTATATCCATAGGCAGCTTCCTTGGTTTGCTTTATTGGCTTTGATATTCCTCTAAAAATTAAGCTTGGCTTACTCCTGCCTGGAGCTTCTGAGTGCTTTGGCTGAAGTTATGAAATGTGTATGACTTTTTGTGTATGAAGAGCTTTATATTTGATCATGTGCTTTCACATAATTATAGTAATACTGGGTGAATTAGAAAAAAAAAAAAAAAGAACAAAACTGATGGATCACATTTCTATCTGTATACTACCCATTTTGGACTGGTCTTCTGAAAAAAGTAGAAGAGACCCACAAAGAGGCTTCAGAATTATAGCTAGGGATGAGAGTTTAATATTGTAGAATATTAGTGTCATGGCTTCTAAGGCTGTGGCAGTGTCTTAAGATTAGAAGGGAATTTAGAGGTCATCTAGTCCTACCCCCACCCCAGGCACTGTCTGCCAGCTCCTATCAGGGAAACTGTGAACAGCAGTGACTCCACAGGCCCTGGCACCAACCCCAGTTCATACTGCCAGGCCCTGGGGCACCAGATGCCCACAGCTAAGGAGGGTCTAATAGGGCTGTGAGGATCGTTTTGACCACTGCATACCAAGGAGTCTTGCCTAGTTGTCTCCATCCTATGAAATTAAACAGTAATGGGCAAGGTTTATTGAATTAAATATGCTTTTAAGGCATAGAGCTTGAGAGTATACATGTGTTCATACACGCTCATATGCACATTTCAAGGTCTAGATTCAGTTAATACTCACAACGAGGACACACAGTGGGCACAAAGCACAGTGCAGTTCACACACGACCTTCTACTCCTGGAGATCACATATTACTTTTTAAAGAACATCTGATATGCTTATTAACATAGATTTCATTTAGCGCACACTTCCTTCGTGAAAATGTATCTTAGGGCATGCGTTTGTAGTGCTTCCTTTATATCCCTGGGAGTGAGGGGCTGGAGGTAGAGTCACCATCTGCAAGCTTAGGCAGTTTAAGCCCCAGTCCCGGCAGTGACCAGGTGAGTGCATGGGTCCCATCCTGTCCCTGCAAGGGCTACGTTTCTACAGAACTAGGCTTGGGTGGGGATGGCTGCTCCCTTAGCTGCATGCCCAAAGGTCTATTTACATTTTAAATCACTGTTGTGTCATCGGGTTACATTTTGATAGCTGCCAAGTAGTTAAGTTCAGAATTTTTACTCTGAACCGTAAACAGTTTACTTTTCAAATAGCATAATTTTTGAAGTTTTTATTCTTCACCATCACTGTTAAGAAAGCTGTCAAGTTTTGGAATTTCATGGAGAAATGTGAAGTGGCCTTTGTAAGCGCCAAATGAACCCTCTGCGGCCTGACATTCTCAACGTGATGGCTTCATTTACATATATATTGTCCTTCCTAGGAAATGCTAGAGGTTTGGATTTGGGATTACTGTCTCTAGACAGCTCTGGCTGCCATAGGGGCCTTGTCGTTCTTATATTTATGTATGCATTCATTCATTCATTCACTCACTCATTTATTTATTCTTTCAAAAAGAGTTTATTGTTTCATCTTTGATATCTGGGGAAGTCTGGGCTCTTGTTCTGCCATTAAGGAGGGTGTCAGGAGTCGGGAGTCAGGTGCCTAGAGTAGAGAACCCAAACACTCAGGTTGATAAGAACACTGAACCTTAGCAATTTTTATCCTGCCCAGAGAATTTTCAGTCAAATAAAGAAATTGTATGGCTGTTCACCTATGGTTCATTTTGAGTATCTGAGATCCTTCTAGAGGCCTTCTCAAGAAAACCAACTTGTATTTATCCTTGCATTAGACTGGTTTTTCCCCTTGCCTCCCTTCTCCTTGGCTTGAGTTTTCTGGACTCAGCTCATTAAGTCTTGCTGAGAAGGCAAATAAAGCTCTAGGCAGACTGCTCTTCCCCTTCAAAAATGGGGCTGAGGAAGGAGCAGAATTTCAGGGAGTGCCACGCCTGCGGTGAAAAAGTTATACCAGCTCCAGTGCCTACCACGGTTGCCAATAACTCCAGCGAGAGCGGCAGCAGTGATGTTAATTACAATGATCTGAGCGGTAATGATGTCGCAGGCTCTGGACTAAGGGCAAACATGTATCAGTCATCCAATGGGATGCTTACAAACCACCCTGAGAAGCGGATTTAGTGTCCCCTTTTTACAGATAGTAAAACTGAGAGCACAGAAGTCACACCGGCTACCCAAGTCCCTCCTCCAGGCAGCTGAGTTGGGATTCAAAGCAGCCATTGGGCTATGCTACCTCCCTCAGCCAGTTACCATAGCAAAAAAGGCAAAGAATGGAATTGCAGACATGGCTGGAGTTCTTAAGCTTTTATAATGTCCCCATATTTATTATCTGTTTCCTCATTTTCCCGTAGTGTTAATCAGTAAGAGTCAAACAGACTCTGACATTGAAGAATTCCAAGGGATATAAGGAGGATAAGGACAGTAAAAAGAAGGCAAAGGTAGTCTGAGTTGAGAGATCCTGCTTCAAGGAAGAAAGCAACCGGAGACCTAGATTTAGGAAGAGTTTCTGGGATATAACCATCACAAGGCCTCTATGCTTCCCCACAAACATCTGAAAGTTTCACAGAAGGATAGAGAACCTTACTATAAAAAGAATGAGAAGCTTAAATCAAAATATAATTTTTGGATTTGTTCATTGTTTTCCATCACTTGACCTACTTAGTGCTCCTTAATCAGGAATACATACATAGCCATGCAGCTAAGATTGAGCACACAAATTGAGATGAAGAAGATGGTTAGGAAAGTATCTGGCTGGTGTTCATTCAGTTCATTCATTCAAGGAATGAACAGATTCTGAAGCCCACTTCAGGGCTGGGTGCCAGGATCAGCAATGAGAGAACAGGCAAATAAAGCACAGCTCCCTTGCCCTTGAAGAACTGATACAGTATATTGTATCTGGGGGTGGGAGGAGTAACAAAGATGATCCATTCAGAGGAGTAAAGGCTACACACTTGTGTGTCAGGTGTGGGGGACGCAAGGCAGTGGCTGAAATGTCTTAAGGCCATACATTATCCTGGGTGACCAAAGAATAAGCACACATTTTTGCCTTGGCAATGTGGTTCTCACACGTGGGAGTGGAGAAAGCCAGAATGCGAGCACATCCTGTGGAGGAAGAGATAGAGAGATGCTCAGAGCTTGCACCTCTCCCTGACAATGAGAAAGCAGCATGGAGGGCCAGTTCAAGGCAAGTCACAGGTCCACAGATGGGGAAAGATTTAAATTCCCGAAACAATCAGGTCACATATGCACTGGGCAATTGTGTTAACCTTTACATTTACATTTTTGTTTTAAACAACATAGAGTGGCAATGGAGAGATGAGGTCTGGTAAAGAGTCACTAGGGTGATAATACTTGCTATTAATGTTGAAGGCTGGGAAAGAGTATATCAAGGAAAAAGGAAAAGAAGAGAATTCCAAGTGGAGGAAACAGTGTCTTCAAAGAAGGTGAGGGAGAGCAAGGTGATTTGTCCTCCTGACACTCAGGGGTGGGCCTTCCTTCCACTCAGGGTCACCACAGGTAAAGGAAGATTCCGACAGGAGTTGGTACCTTAAGGTGTGTCTCCCACAATACTGACAACAAAACACACATTATTTTTCTTTTGCAAAGGATTGTACCCCAATCATCTAGTTCCCAAAGGTGGAATTTAGATCATGTATTTTAAAAATATTTGTGGAACACCTTATAATCCTGGCCCCAAGTAAATACTGATGTGAGAGGGAAAGAATCTGGGTGGGGGGTGACAGAGCTGATGTTATACTTCATAAGGCATCAAGCTAATGGTCCAGTAATGTAGGCAGAAGGCACTCATATCTCTGAAAATAAGACAGTAGGTAGTAGATGTGAAGTGGTTAAAACAAGCCAGGTTCTTGAAGAGAGCAGACCTTGGAGGAGGAGGAGGCACTCCTTTTTTGCCTAATGAATTAAGTGGCTTGACAGATGGGGCAAGGAAGAGGGTGTCGGGCATTCCAGGAAGAGAGCATGTTATGTAGTAATGCAAAGAGCCACGAGTGTGGGGTAAATTTGGGAATGATAAAAATTATGTAAAGTATATATCAGGGACTCCCAGAAAAGAAAGATTAGAGCCAGATTCTAGAGGGCTTTAAAGCCAGGCTAAGCTTAACTTTTAGTAGACAATGGGGGACCCTTGAATTTTCTTAAGTAAGGCAGTGACTTAAGAAGATGAATCTGTCAGGGAGCAAGGAATAACTGGTGTCCAAGGAGCAGAGAGGCAGAATGTCCAGGTGAACCCCCATCATCTGAGAGTGAAATGATGAGAACTGGACCAGAGTTCTGGTGGTTGACATGGAGACGAGGGAAACAAATGGAGAGATGATTAGAGGTGGTGATTTATACTGTGTGTGAAATATTGAATGAAATAAAATGTGTGAAGGAAGGTGTAATGTTATGGAGAAGGTGCTGAGGTGTAACAAGAAAAAGGATGTTCTTAACAATCATTCACAATACTAAGCATGCCTTAGAAGAGTTATGGAGAATGCGGTTTTAGAAGGATTGGGGAAACCACTCACAAGTTACACACACAGCAACCCCAGTACAACCACCCCAGGGTGGTGACTGCTTTTCTACAAAAGCACTAGCTACTTCCCTCTCCCTGAGCCTATCCAGTCTTCTCCTTTCCTCCACACCGCCCAAGCCAGAAGGCCAAAGAAAAGCTAAGCAATCTGTGGGATGCCATTCAACATATAGTTTATGCAGGGCAACCAGGAAAGTATGAGATGATGTACCAACTCATCCCAAACCTGTCCCTGAACAGGAAGAAAAAAATCTCAAGCTATACAGGGTTCTATGTGAAAGCAGGTAGGAAATATTTTGAGAAGTAAGGAATGGAGGGTAGTGGGATTGAAGCATTGGCATCACATCTGTTTCCTGGTGCTTCATCTTCCTTATCATGGCTCTTGGGAGCCCTACTGAGAACCACAGGGATGGGAGAGGATGCCAGCACTCTGGAAAGAGTACCCTGGGGAACCAGAGCATGTTTATGAACATACTATGGTTCTGTCCTTTCTAAGAAAAGTAGGTTCTGTCGTCCATAACTCTTCCCCCCTACCTCCTTCCCAAAGGCTAACATCCCCAAACAATACTAAATGATGAGAAGTTGCACACAAGAAGGCTGCAGGAGACCCTGCCCCTTTAAATTGAGTTCATCTCCTTGTGCTGAGTGAAACTTTTGTCCCTATTTTCAGTGGGAGCAGCAGGCATCTGCCTTTCAGGGACCCAGTCCACCCCACACCTAGAGCCTTTCAATAGCTTCCAGACTCCTTGTAAGTCATGGAGACTTACTGACTTCAGAATGATTCCTTAAAGATATTGTGCAGTCAATGAACCTGAGGACCTAAATAGTCAAATAATAGAGAAGGTTCTGTAAGTGGTTATTTGTTGTGTCCCTCGAGTGATAATAAGACATTGGTCTTCAAATTGTTTCTCAATTACCTGGCGTGGTCTAGCTGCAGAATCTCCATTGTAAATAAGTGGCTGCCTCTGAAGACACGACTAGAAAGCAAAGGTTAAGACGATGACATCTGCAGCCACATATTCTTGGAGGCTGATGCTTCTCTACGGACCAGGGATATTTAAATCCCACGAAGTTTGTGCCCCATTTTAACTGAACCACCCCAGCTGATGAATGTGCCTGTTAATTTATTTAGGAGTTGGTTTTCTTTAAACTATGACATTCAGTTTCCCCTGAGACGCACCATTCCAAAATCAATGAAGACCTATGACTTATATTTATATGCAATTCAGTGGGAAAGAAAGAGATTTTTGAATCCTTGTGGCTGGGGATATAATACTAGGTACCTCCAACTCATTAATTAATTATTGCTATTAAATGAGTGTTTACTGTCTGCAGTATACCAGTCTAAGTGCCAGAGAATATATATATATACATGCACAACCAATCTTTAAGAGCGGTAGATAATCCTGCAATCTTGCAGGAAATAAAGATCAGACAAGGAAAGTAGAACTGTGACACAACAGCATTAGGAGAGGAGAATTTGAAATAATGCTAATAATAATGATAGCAATAATCATAATAAAACGTATAAATAGCATGCAGCATAAGTCAAGCACTATTCTAAGTATTTTGGATACGGTAATTCAATGAATCCTCTGAACAGCCCTGTGAAGTAGATGCAGCATTTTTCTCCATTTTACAGGTAAGAAAACTTAGCTCATGGAAGTTAAGTAACTTATTCAAGGTGATAAAGCTAGGAAATGGCAGGGCTGGGTATTGAACTAGGCTTATACAATTTAACTCCAAATGCCATGCTCTGAACCACTGTGTTATTGGAGCATGGCGCTGAATGTTCAGGAAGGCTTCTTGTGGGAACTAGGTTGTAAGTCAGTCCTAAAAGATGAGCTAGAATTTAGAAGTGTGAAGACGAGGAAAAACAACATTCCAGGTAGCACAAACAATCTGAGCCTTGTTTGGGAGGCAGAGGTAACCACGCAGGAGTGAACAGCACAGTGATTAAGTGTGTGATCCCTGGAACCAGACTTTGCAGCTTCAAGTCCTGGTGCCACCACTTACTAGCCCTGTGACTTTGCACAAGTTCCCTAACCTCTCTGTCGTCTTGCGTTTCTTCTCATAAAATGGGCATAAGAAATAGTACAGAATGGTAAATTGGTAAGCATTTGTAAACCACTGAGAACCACCCCGATGCATAGTAAGTGTTGTATGAGGCTTTTCTGAGTGGGTAAATGTAAATTTGGGGCACTGAGAGACAGACCTGGCTAAAAAGCTAAATGACATTCAGCTGCCTGTCGGTATGTGTCTTTCCCTTATTTCCGTCACCTTTCAAGGACCATCTCCTTGGCATCCCAGCATAATTTTTGCTTGGGGATAGAATTAGAGAATAGCTCCTAGCCAAACCCTATGATAAAGGACACCAGTGCAATTGCCATCAAAATAACCACAAACATTCACCCAGAGCCTACATGTGCAAAGTACTTTTAGGTGTAGTTAGTAATTTAAAAAAAAAAAAAAAAGGAAGAAGAAATTGCAGTTTGAATGCCTCCGGGTGGAACCAGCTGCATGGAAAGCCGTGGCTGTACCAGGCTCGTGGCTGGCTGCAGTGCAGGGCAGATATGGCTGGTTCCACTGCTCAGAGCAGCCCCAGGAGCGAGGGGAAGAGTCGGGGGGTCAGGAGCCCGTACTAGCTCATCAGTGCCTCTGGACTTAAAAGAGAGATTCCCAAATCCCAAGAGGTGGCTCACGGCTCGGAACAAAACCCAGTGCATTAACATCCTCGTATTCCAAAATGCTCCCCGAAGCCCTGCAGTTATGCTGATAGAATGTGATTTATACCAAGGCGAGTGATGCCAAGGCCCAGACTGGGGAGGCAGCTGAGCAAGGGAATAATTGAGAATGCTATGAATTTCTCTGTTTGTGAACCTCCCGATTAAATAGGAGAAGTGCATCTCAGGAGTCCTGGGCCCCCAGCCCTAGACCCTGCTGGCCTCTCTGCCACACTGTGCCTGTGGATTGCAGACCTAGTCTGTCATCACATCAGATCTCTGCATCTCAGCTGAGCTCTGGGCAGCGCAGCAGGTTTTGGAAAGTGCCACAGAAGCCATCTCTAAAACCCTACACTCTGAGTTTGCTGTCTTCAGTGCAACGGTTACCCAGGAGATGGTTCTAGATCCAGCTCAAAGGCTGCTTCAGTTTCTTTGGGGAGGATATCCTTGGGAGGATGAGATGGGAACACGCTGGTTAAATAAGGAGGGACACAATTCACACGATGCAACAAAAATGCCCATATGCATGTTTGAAATTTTTTCTCCAGATCAGAAATATTACGAGTTAGCTTTTCTCGTACACTCTCGCACAGCACCTGATGGTTACCACTGCAGCCCGGGCAGAGAATGTTAAGAAACAGATCGGGAGCATGCTCTCAGGAGTCAGACAGGCCACAGTTTGCTTTCAGAGCTCTACTGTATTAGAAAATTGTTTACACATGTTCATAAGCTCCTATCTGAGGCCATGTTCAATTAGAGATCAAATGACTATTATTTTCAACTTGCGAGTCAATCAGTGTATTAGTCTAGACAGGCTAATTGTTGTAACAAACAACTTCCAACTCTCAGTGACTTTGCCACAATACAGGTTTATTTCTCCCTCTTGTCAGCGTCTAATGTGCTGGGGGGCAGAGGGGGCTCTGCTCCACATACTCATTAAGGGATCCAGGCTTTTCAGATATAGTGGATCCCACCATCTCCTAGGACCTTGGCATTTTACACTGGTTTCTCCCTCTCCCACTGGCAGACAAGCAAAAAGTGAAGGCGTTAGGAGCCAAATTTGGAAGTGACATACATCACTCCCACCCACATTCTATTGTCACATGGACAGCATTTCCACAAAGGGGAAGTAGGAAAATATAGTCTATCTCTATATGCAGGAGGAAAGGGAATTAATAGAGCTTAGTGAACACTTCCATCGTCTGTGCAGTCAGGGAGGCTTCCTGGAGGGAGCACTGCCTGAGTGCTCTGAGGATGCACGTTCTTGTAGCCTCCCCTGCCTCTCAGGTTGGAAGCAACCTCAGAGGTCATTTCAGTCACTGTCTCACAGTTCAGCAAAGCAGAAGCTGAGTGCACAGTAATTGCTTGGACAACATTTGGCGTTTGATCTTAAATGGGATCTAGAGGGAAATGCAGCAGACAGAGGGGCTGAGGGTGGACACTGGACCCAGGGTCCAGAGCTCGGCTGTTGATACTGCCTGAGTGGGAGTGAGAGAAACGTTGGCAGGATCCCTACACATTAACTCCGCTAATGGTGGGCAGGAGGGTGGGCAAGGGAATCTGTCTGATGCTTTGCAGCTGTTGTGTGTATTAGAACTGTCTCCTCTGCAGTGAAAATACCTAGACAACTTCTGCTGAACACCATGTGTATGTGACAGTCACCTGATTTGGTTTCACCAAACAGTATCTGGAATATATAATCTGAGACATATGTAAATACTCATATTCATAATTAGCCCATTGTTGCTCCTTTTCTCTGGCGTTAAAAGATTTCTAATCTTGCAGTTTAAAAATCCCACTGAAACTTGTCGATGATAAATCTCTGCCCGTGTTCTTCCTATAGTTAGAGTTCTGTGGCTACAAAGGCCATGAGAGGTCGTTCGATCCTTTTTCCATTCTCCTGGAAAGACCCCAGTTAATGACAGGGACATGTCTTGTTTTCAGTACCACAGAAAAGGATAAAACACAGGGACGTGTCTTGTTTTTAGGACCACAGAAAAGGAAGAAACACAGAGTATCAGTGCATGAAGAGCCCAGGGCTGCTCCAGTCTGCTAAGACTCACAGAAAGAGGCTCCCTGCCTCTCTGGAGCCAGCGACAAGAACCTGAGCCCGGGGCACTGCCTGAACTCCTGCTCTTCCCCAGTTGGAGACTATCAGCCCTGTATTCCTCTGCTCAGACTGTCATAACAAAATATCACAGCCTGGGGGGCTTCAACGACAGAAGTTCATTTTCTTACAGTTCTGGAGGCCAAAAGCCCAATACCAAGTGCCAGAAGGTTTCGTGTGAGGCTCTTCTCCTTGGCTTTCCTACGATGTCTTCTCGCTGCAGCCTCTTCTCTGGGTGCGCGTGTGGAGAGAGCGAGCTCTGGTGTCACTTTCTTTTCTTATAAGGACACTAGTTCTATTAGATTAGAGGCCCATCCTTATGTCCTCATTGAACCTTAATTACCTCTTTGAAGGACTTATCTCCAAATACAGTCACATGGGGGGTTAGGGCCTCAACATGTGACCTTCAGAGGGATGCAATTCAGTCCATAGCAGCCACTCACTCATGAGGACCACCCAGATCCTGACACCGCTGTGTAGAGCTGGGTGGAGCTGAGCATCACACGTGGGGGCCCTCCTCTGCCTTGGGGTCCAGATCTTCATGCTGTCTCTCAGTGATCATCACCCCCTCAGTTAGTCCTGGATCCCTTCCTCCATCCTCCCAAACTAATGGTAATCCCCTGGCTGTCCAGAGGCAGTCTTGCCTGAGGAATTGACAAATTTCTGATCTAGACACCCTTGGTGACAGCCTGCATCCCTGTCTTCTCCCCACCTACAGGCTCTGGCCCAGGAAAACAGGGCTGCAGCTCCCACCATCAGGCCGCTTCAGGATTCTCACTGATGGTCAGCCCTCCTTGGAGCATATATTGTCCATGGTCAGGTGGAATCCCATGAATTAGATTGCTGAGTCCTGACTTATTCACCACCTGGTGGAGGTCGTTTCTTCCTGAACAGATTCTGGCTGATACTGACTGACTCCCCAACCTGTGTGAGTGGTGTGGCTCTTGCTTTTGCTGTGGGCCGAGATGGGAGGGCAAAACATGGCTCTGATCTCCCTGAGGAGCTTGAAGCCATCTCACAGGAGATGGAGGAATTACAGATGAAGTTGCTTAGTTTGAGATCAATCCAGGACTGTGGGGTGGAAGGCAAAGGAAGAAGGAGCCCAGAACAGGACGCCAGTCTTGTTTCCTGCTCCATCAGCTATTCTGTGTGACTAGGTAACTGACAGCCCCTGTCTGTGCCTCAGTCCCCTGAATGATTGAGCGGGAGCATGAACTAAATGATATCTCCAGTCCCCTGAGATCTGGTATGCCCTGCTGTGCCAACCTACTATCAGATCCTTTGTCCTTATCTTCCTGGCCCAGGACATCCAGGAGGATTTATTCCAGAAGGCTTCTTGGACTCCACGCAGATTCCTTGGGCGTCTGCGAATCAGACTCACTCGCCTAGATTTCCCTGGATGGAACTGTGGCCCACCTACCTTCATGTCAAAGGCCTGTCTCATTTTCGAGGTCCAAGAAGATGAATGCTCAGCATTTTCACCAAGGGAAGGGAGTATTTCTTCCAGGAAGTTAATAAGATTGTATATTTTAGCCTTGGGGCACTGGAGAAGGGAAAGAAAAATTCCCTGAAACAACACGTCTCTTGTTTAATAAGGTTTTATTATTATTATATATGAGTGTGTGAGAATGAGAAATCCATATCCGTTCTTTGCGGTCACAGCTTTATTGGTTCTGAGCTTAAAAAATCAGTTTGGTGAATAACAGAATAAAGCACTGACTGACCAGTGATTTTTAATATTTGGCTCTTCCAGGAAGCAATCTAATAGAGTAAGAGCTTATTGGAAAGTGTAGATGATGTGGAAATGAGTTACACAGAGGGATGGGCTGTCTGGGCTTCCACCTTGGGAAGGACAGGCAGGTATGACAGGTGACAAGGGCCTCTGCGATTGCTGGCTGTGCTAGCTCAGTACAACACCTCAGCTTTGGGGAGTAAAATCAAGCTGATAGTTTTGTTTTTCTCTTACTCTTATCACCAAGTCCTTGTTTTGAACCCTCCTTCTACTGAGAGAATCTTTCTCCCCTGGAAAACCCTTTTGTTCAGGCAGGTCCCAGTCTTCTACCATTGTGTGTGTGTGTGTGTGTGTGTGTGTGTGTGTGTGTGTGTGTGTGTGTGTGTGTGTGTGTGTGTGTGTGTGTACACACATACATTGAGTCTCAGTGACCATCCACCAGGGCTTATAGTCTCACCCTGGGCTCTCCCTGGGAGATAGCACACCCTGCTTCCTGTTGGAGCTAGGCAAGGGCTCTAACTAACCTTGGCCCATCCTTGGACTCTAGAACCCCCTACATCCCAGGTCTAGATTGAGGTTTTTCTCTGGCCTGGGGATGGTGGTTAATAACTCTTTAAGAAACATCAAAAACTCTCTGTTTTCCATAGTGGCTACACCAATTTACATTCCCACCAAAGTGTACTAGGCCTCCCTTTTCTCCACATCTTCATTAATGTTTGTTATTTGTTGTCTTTTTCCACATGAGCCAGCAATTCTACTGCTGGGTATAGCCAAAAAAAAAAAAAAAAAAAAATGAAAACACTAATTCAAAAAGATATGTGCACCCCAATGTTCATAGCTACATTATTTACAATAGCCAAGATATGGAAGCAAACTAAATGCCCATCAAGAGATGAATCGATAAAGAAGATGTGGTACATATATACAATGGAATATTACTCGGCCATAAAAAAGAATGAAATTCTGCCATTTGCAACAACATGAAAGGACATAGAGAGTATGCTTAGTGAAATATGTCAGAGAAATACAAATACTCTGTGTTATCACTTGTATATGAAATCTAAAAAATAAAACAAAGGAATAAATATAACAAAACAGAAACAGACTTACGGATATAGAGAACAAACTAGTGGTTACCAGTAGAGAGAGGGAAGGGGAGGAGCAACAAGATAGGGGGATGAGGTTAAGACATACAAACTACTATGTATAAAATAAATAAGCTACAAGGATACATCATACAGCACTGGGAAATATACCAATTATTTTATAATAACTTTAAATGGAGTATAAGCTATAAAATATTGAATCACTATATTGTACACTTGAAACTAATACAATACTGTAAATCAAGTATCTTTCAATGAAAAAAGCAGAATGTAAAAAAAAATTAAAACAAACCTGTTTCTGGAGCTCCCGCTCTGGGGTCAGCCTCTCTCCCCTTAATTTCCTGAGCTTCCTTGTTATTATTCATAGCAACTGACTTTTGAATGCCTGAACTAGATAAAGCCTAAAATACTTTAAGTTTGGCTTTTCTGAGTACAGTAGCAGATATGACTTTCTTTAGATGTTAAAGTAGTACTTTGAGGTCAGGTGGCATAAGGTAAACCAAACTCAACGACCTTATTCCCAGGAGCCCATGATGACAGTAGGGTGCGTTGGTGAGTGTGTGTCGGAGGGTGGAGCAGAGGTGATATGATGCAGGGTATATTAGTCTGCTAGGGCCGCCATAACAAAGTACCCCAGGCTGAGTGGCTTAAACAACAAAAGTGTGTTTTCTCTCAGTTCTGGAGGCTACAAGTCTGAGATCAAGGTGTTGGCAGGGTGGCTTCTTTTAAGGCCTCTCTCCTTGGCTTGTAGACGGCCATCTTCTCCCTGTGTCTTCACATGGACTTCCCTCTGCACATGTCTGTGTCCTAATTTCCTCCTCTTATAAGGACTCTAGTCAGATAGAATTAAGACCCATCCTAATGACCTAATTTTAACTTAATTAAGTACCTCTTTAAAGACTCTACCTCCAAGTACAATCACACTCTGAGGCACTGGGGGTTAGGACTTCAACACACAAATTTGGGGGGGACACAATTCAGCTCATAACACACGGGGTAAAGGAATGGAATCTGTGTGAGACACACACCAGAAATTTAGCAGTAAAATGTGTCTCTGCTGTCATCAGCATTCCTCTTGTACTGGGGTGTGCCTTCCCAGGTCTTAGTACCCAGGGTCCCCATCACCCCTTGGACCCCTCCTTCTGTACATCTTCTCCCAGCACATGAGTGGTGCAATGACTGATGAGGCATAGAAGGTGAACCCACACAGGCCACAGGAGAATAAGCCTCTATCTAATAGGGAATTATAAATATTAACCACAGAAAATATTGTTTTGAAAAAAGATGTCCATGTACCTCTGAGATCATGTACAGGAAGCAGTCACTCTCACTGCCTCAGCCCAAGACTGGGATGATGAGGTTTATTCGGTCCCTGAATATCTGAATCAGCTACTTACGGCCTTGCTGTCTATTTTCCTCTAGCCGAAGACATTGAGAAACCAATACTCCGAAAACGCAGAAATGCCAAGTGGAGTCAAAGGAGAGCTGTTTGGACCTGAGTGGCTGTCTTTCCTGCCTGGATACAGAGACCAAGGTTGTACCTCCCAGAGAAAGAGTAAGTATTGGGTTAGTGATATTCTGGGAGGGGCACCAAGCTTTGGTCAGGGAAATGCAAACCTGAATTACATTTGGGAACAACATGCAGGAACGCATCACAGTTCAACAGATTTAAGTGACTGTCCCAGACCTCAGATCTACTCCACTGAGTAGAGGGTTTAGGTAACAGGGTGAACTGACCCTTGGAAGGGGGAGGGCCCCTCCTCCCATCTAGAGCCTTTATCTCCTCCTCAGGGAGCTCCTCCACGTTCCAGGCTGAGTTTCCTGCAGGGGCACCAATGAGAGCAACAAAGCAGAGGAGGGGGCCTCATCCATCTCTGCTTCCTCTGTTTTAGATTTGGCGTGTCCTGGGGATAACTATGAAAAGCTGAAAGTCTTCTAATTTTTTGCACTGAGTTTTCATTACACTTTAAACATTGTCATGGATGGAATTAATGAGCAGAAACCTACTGAATATTCAGCCAGAATTCTCAGAACCCCAGCAGTCTTGACTCTGAGAGCTCAGGACCACTTGGCACTTAAATGATTCCTAATTTTGTTTCTGATTAGTACCAAGGAGTGCCTCAGTCGCCCTGGGGACTCTTCCACCTTCTACTCAGCCAGGAGCATGTTTGACTCACTCTGTTCTTTGTCTCACGGACATGGTTCAGGGCCAGAGGGTCCCTTAGAGGTGGGGATTTATGATTCCCGAGGACAGGAGCAGCTGAGAAGATCACCCTTTTTATAGGACTATCTTCACACAACGAAAAGCTGGTGCTCTCTGCATGGATAACCAGAAACATCCTTTGGCCCCTGAAACTTTCCTCCTCCTATGTTCTCAGTGCCTAGAATTATATTACCGGAACTTGACTCCCTTAGGATTATAAGACATTTTGGTCTTTTAAAGTCCTTTATTAAAATGCAAAGACATCTAGGAAGCATGAAAACTTATAATATCAACAAGAATTTGAAGTCATTGAAGGCAGGAAAGATGCCTTAAATGACATTTTTTATGTATTAGATTCTTAGCCGCCCAGGACTCTCAGAAGGTTAAGTCATTCCGTATAATCAAGGTGCTTATTGAAGAGTTACCTCTTATAAGTCTAATTTAAGTAATATGAAGTATCTTAGATAGAGATCTGGTCTAAAATGTTCCATGCTACCGTACCTTCTTAAATGCAGCCTACCAAATGCAATGAAACATTTTCTTGATAATTCAAGGTCATCATTATGAACTCCCACTACTGCCCTCTGCGTGGATTCTCTACAGAGCGCTGGGGTGTTTGTACCTGCATGGCAGTCCTTGCATTTCCTTTTAAGCCTTCCGCCTTTTCCCTCTCATATAAGCCACTTTCACTGCCTGCTCATGCCGAAGTGTTTGCCTTAGGCATTCTTTCTCTTTCTAACCTATCCTTTTAATCACCTGTGGGTGGGAAATAAGATACCCAAGCTTTTGGAGGTCTGTGAGTAAAAGAAGAGAAGACAGGCTTTGAATAAGAATGTTTCCCACAGACAAAGGCAAGAATTTTATTATAGAACACACTAATTCTCACTACACAGATACTTTTGCTTTTTCTGTGATTGTCAGCTATTATTTGGATAAGTGAGGAAACCAGATATCCTGGTGCATTTCAGGGGACGTGACTTTCTTTAGAAAGTAAGATAAAGAGATGCCTGACCTATAGTGTAATGGAAGGGGCAGGAGTTGGTGATCTCACTGCCCAAACTTGACTCAGTCTCATCAGCAATCCCTGCCCAGTCTGTAACAAATTTCCTCAAAGTAAATTATTTTCCAAAGTGGACACTTTTGAGAATGAAAGGATGCAAAATTAATAATTACTTCAAGACAATGGGCATAGACCAGGACTGTCCTGGGCAAATCAAGACCTAGGGTCTCCCTATTTCTAGGAAACACTGCAGCAATATCAGCTGGTACAGAGAACTAAAAATGCCCTGGACTACTGCAAAGTTGGATGTGCATCACAGAAGCAAGCATAGACTCTTATTGGGCAACTTCTCCATTTGGATTTAAGTTTACAGGTCATGAACTGTGACCAATGGCTAAGACTGACATCTTAGCAAGGCTAAAACCAAGATTTTATTATCCCTTTCATATTTTATATGCTTACCCTTCTACTTCCAAATACCACTAAGTTTCTTGGGTTAGCAAATAAAATGTGTTTCTGGATTATATTCCTTAAAGTATCTCTTCTAACGACTATATGGACTTCAGCTGGGGCTGAAATGTTACAATCATTAAATCACATAATGTATCTAAAGTGCTTAGTCTAACATCTGGAATATAGTAAGTGCTCAGTTAATATTAGCTAAAGCAAATGCATGTGCATTTGTGAGTGCATACACACACATACACTCACACACATATAACTCTGCTTTTAAACTAAAGCACAATCTGGCAATGTGTGTCAATATTTAAAATATCCTTTCACCTAGATATCCAACTTCTAAGAATTTGTCCTAAGGAGAAGCGTGTTTATCACAATGTTGTTTATAATATTGGAAACTTAGAATAACCCAAATCCATCAATAGGACATTAGCTAAAAGAATAACAGGGCATCTATACAACAGAATATGATACACAGCTCTTAAAATAATAAAGTAGAGTTTTGTTTATGATATGAAAAAGTCAATGATCTATTATCAAATGAATATGCAACTTACAAAGCAGTATTTATGTGTGATTTTTTGGGACAAAACAATGAAAGAAAAGACATCAAAAATACCTTGAAGAGGTATACCAAAATTATATATTTTTAAAAAAATTTTAGTTATTTTCTCTGAATTATGAGATAACTATTCATCTTTATTTTCTTTTTTGAATGTTCTGAATTTTGTTTCATACAAATGTATTTCATAATTATATATAAATAATATATATCCCATATATACATAATATAGATCCCAGGCCCTCTTGAGAGGTGTGCCTTGGCTCCTTGGTCAGTATTCAAAGATGCTGCTCCTGTGTGCTCTCCTAATTTCCAGTGCCTGTAGATTTTTTTTGCATTTATCCCTCTGCATTGTAGTTTTCCTAATATATATCAGTCTTATCAACAAAACCATGTACATTTGAAGGCAAGCCCTTGACCTGATTCAACTTTGATTTTCCCTTATATGCCACCTGGCTTATAGTTTATGCTCAGTCAATGTTCGCTGAATGAATAGATGCATAAATGAGTAGGTCTCATGGCTTCTAGAACTAAACCAGTCTTCAGAGTCTAGTTAGAAAGCCATAAGAGAAGTGATACCTAACTTGCCCGTCATAATCCGGCTGTATCACACAAGACCCACAGTCTAGGATCCCCTGGAGGGGTTCCCTCAGGTACACACCAAGTGCTCAATACTCGTCTGTTGAAAGAAAGAATAAAGAATTGAATGGATGACAATGAAGAGAAGAGATTATAACAGCACCAGCTCCATCCGAAGCGGAGGATCTAGTAAGGGCTGGCACCAAGATCTGAACATCACTCTGAAATTAAGTCACAGAAGTGAAGGAATCTTAGAGATCAAATAATCCATCTTTCTCATTTCACAGGTAAAGAGACGATGGCCCAAAGAGGAGAGATGATTTCCTAGAGACACAGGACAGTTTAGCAGCAGAATCTAGGGTGGAACCGGAATTCTCACCACTCCCTGCAAAGCTGCCTCTTTCCTCAACCAGCGCCTGAGGTTTCTGTATATTTCAGCATGCTCTAGTTTTCTAGCTGGACAAATAGAAGGCAAAATCAGCATGTTCCCTATTCATGTTTGTCTCTTTTCCCTTCTTCCATCCACTTTATATGCTGTCTGAACTGAACCCCTTCCCAGAGCAACTGCCCCTCTGAAAGCAACCTGCAAGTATCCAGAGACCCAGCTGCCCCAGGTGGTGAATCTCACCTACCAGGGTTTTGTTCTGTTGAATAAAAGCAAATCCTGCATCAGGCAACAAATACTTTCTGATTCTTGAATAATTGAAAGGCTGGGCCCCAAGCCGCAGCAGGCGAAGAACTGATGAGAAGTGGGGAAGGGGCGCGGGGGGGTACCAGCAGCCAGCATCCCGCCCTGCGAGTTAGGGCACTCCACAGGGAAACTGCTCCCTCAGGACCTGCTGCCGGGGCCCAGGCCTGTTTGTGGGACAGCGGGAAGAACTATGCAACCATTCGCATCTTCATAATTGCATAGCAAGCCTCTGTTTCTGCTACCAAATTAATCTATATGGTGAAAGCAAGAAAACAGAGGTCACTTAATGTACCGCATCACTAAACCTGTGAAAACTGATCAAAGGAATTGAAAGTATGAGTCAAACAAATGTCTTCATATTATCTTCAGATGGACTATCAGTGAGAATAAGCCCATTTCTCAGCTCACATATGAGTACTGAGACGATACAGACCTTCTCCTCATTTTCACGCTCTCCTTGCCCAGGTCAGATGAAAAAGATAAACCACGCCTCACATTAACAGCATTTTTCAGCCTTATAACCACGGCACTTCTTATATCCACTCAGTGAGGCAGACAGAACAGAGATCTCCTTTATCCAGGGGAGATCGAAGAACACAATAGGAATTGGACCCAGGACCCGCAGCTCATGCTTGCGTTACCCTCTGGGACCAGCTCTCCCCCGTCTTATACGCCTCCTGCCCATGCTCTATGTGTAACCACAGCCATTTCTACAAACTTGAGGTTCAACCAGATCATTCTTCTGTTACATCTATATTTTGCCAATAATTTCCCATCGCCCTCAAGATGGAGACCCAAGTGCTGAAGAGGGTCCAGGGCCTCCTCATTCCAGTCTGCCTTCAGGTTCTCAGCATGCACCATGCTCCCCGCAGTGGGCATGACCCCAAACACAGCGACTTCGGCCCTCCTGGCCTCGGAAGTGCCAGAATCATGGCTCAGGTCCTTCACGTGTGTGTCCGCCAGGCCTGGAACATCCTCCCCTAGTCAGCTGTTCCTCACCCCTCAAGGCTTTGATCCCTAAGGCTCTCTAATCCCTAGGGAGGGGAAGTCCCTTGTCGTATATCCCTATAGCACCCTCTCCTCCCAGTTCGTCTCCCTCGTGATTCCTGCTCCAGGGCCCTCTTCTGCATCAGACCGTGAGCCCCATGATACTACAGGATAACAACTGTCTGGGTCATGTCTATGAACCAGCACCTATTACAATGCCTGGCTCAGAGCAGGGCTTAGTAAATATTTGCTGAGTGAACAAATTTTTTTAAATGGCTAAATAAAAAGCAAAAAGTGAAACAGAATCAAAATCAGGCTACTAAAAAGTCCTTACTGAGTATATTTGCATTCATTTTTTATAATTGTTTAATGAATATTTATTTAGTGTCTGCTATGTGCCAGGAACTGCTCTAGGCACAGAGAAAACAACAGTGAAGAAAACAGGCAAAAATCCTTGCACTCAAGGGGTGGCTTTTGTTAAAGGAGACAAATAATGGAGAAAATAAAAGAAAGGTATAGTTTGTTAAATGGTGCTTAGAACAATTGGAGGGGTGATACAGGAGGAAACGGGATATGTAAACATAGGTGCTGAGCACAGGTAGCTAAAGCTAATTCTCATGCTACCTAAGAAGTTCCCGAAGTCTGTATTCCACTAAATTTCTTTTCTCTTTTATCCAATTCCCCTAATGGTGTACATTTAATTAGCTTTCTATTTTAATGCTATTTTAGCTCATTCTGGGTTGATATATGGGTCAGGCATCATTTCTTCTCCCGTCAAATTATTTCCTTTGGATAAATTCCTAAACGGAGAATTATTTAATCAAATGTACATTTTTCAGACCTCGCAAGGCACTGTACTTCCATTTTGTTATCACAAATAATTTTAGAAACTGATAAGGCCACTTAAGCAAAAACTGATGTACCACTTTCATCATAGCATCAGCAGGGATGAGAACTATTGTTGCTTGTTTGTTTACAGTTGTTATTTTAGTAGATGTGAAAATAGTATTTCAAGGTTCCTTTCATTTGTTCCTCTTTGATTCTCCCATTTTTATTTTTACAGTCTGATTGCCCGAATACAAAGTAGTGTTTCTCTACCTCGTGGACAAGCATGACCGTGTTTCCTAAACTCGAGATCTTTGCATTTTCACGAGAGCAAAGGCTGCGTGAAAGGCCAAGACAGGAAAAGAGATTCCACAGAATGACCAGGATTTTTCATTAAGACAACTAGATCATGAAAGCTATTAGAAATGAAGTATGAAAAAGGGTGATAGGGTTCTGACCATGTGGGCAACATGTCAAATACTTAAATATCAAATACTTAAGGCAAATAAGCAATAATCACATACAGTACTAAGAACTAAAGTTGTGATGGTTCTCAAGCACTTATAGAACATCTATTCCTTTTGACCAGTTGAAGAATAGCCCTCAAAGGTAATGTTTTTTGCTCTTTGTCTTTTTTTTCTTTTTCTTTTTTTTTTGGTAATACACGTTTTAATAAGATTGCAACACACCCAGTAGGGGTCACGGTGCGGCACTTCATTACAAGGACATTTTTTTTGTTTCATTTTCCATCCTCCAATGATCATATTCAAGCAATACACGGGTAGCAGTTTCAGGTAAAATAAAGTCCTGGGAGACCCACAACAAATGCACTGGCATTTGTCTTCTGACATGTTCGTTTCTCGCAGCCTCATTCTACAAAGTCTGTTCTGCTGGCTGGAATTTAACCAGAAGCTCTTCTCTCTCTGCCCTCCTTTTCTGGGGAAAAGAGTGAACCTGCCCATCACTTGGGGCACGATGGTCCTTCCCCCACAGGGGGCAGGACATGGGAAACGGATACTGAGGACCATCAAGGCCAAGGACTTGCAACTTCTCTTGTTCTTTCTCACGAAAGACTTCCAGAGAGGCTGAGTCTGCTTTCAAGTGAGGCACCAGAGTGCCAAAGCCCTAGTACGAGAAGATACCTGGGAACCGGCTGCCGTCTGGGGACCACCTCTGCCGCTGACATCGTGGTGTGCTATCGGAGCGCTCGCTCAAGCATCAGCTTTCTGTGAGCACTTCACCGGTGCACATCACTGGGCCCCTGCACTGCCTGTGAATGTTCAGTTTTTCCATGCGTTTTCCATGGAAGAGTCAAGAAGAGTTTCAAAACGTCACCTGCTGGAAGCCAGAGATGGTATCAAGAAGCCTCCCCATCCCAGAAAATCTGGCGCCAGTCACGGTACCTTAGTAAACAAGAAGGCTGATCACAGGGTGTTGACAGGAAGCCAGCCGCTGTCCCCACATGTACAGGAAGGCAGTCCCCGTGGGCTGCAAGCTTCTGTCTGCACGAGCTGGCGGGTATCCTCCGTAAGGTACAAAATAGATATCACAAGGCATGTCTGTAAGCGACAGTCACGTCTGCCCAGTGCAGGGCCGCCGCTGGTCCTGGCTTTCCGCGCCCAGCGTGGCTGGGCCACTGGCTACTTGGCCTGGGCCTCCTGCAGGAGTGGCAGCCTGGCGGCCGGGGGCCTGTCAGACCAGGCAGGAAGCTTGTGCTGCAGTGGGGTCCTCCGGGGGTAGAACGTGTAGCTGATGTCATAGCTCAGGAGGCAGCTCAGGGATGCCACGTAGATGTCGGCAAATCGCGACAGGCGCCGCAGGAAGTACGTGGGGTTCTGGTCTATGCGGAACAAGCTTCCAAACTGGGCGCTGAAGGAACCTTTGGTCATTTCTCTCAACTCCTTCCTCTCCTTTTTTCACTCCTGCAAAACCAGCTGTGACTCCGCATCTCTGTGAACCTGCATCTGCTCCAATGACCCAGTCAAGGTCTGTAGCCAGGTAATAGTTTGAATGTACTGTCCCATGTTCATGATTCTGAGCTCAGATGTCAATTCCAGGATAATTGCACCCATTCACCAGCCATGCTTTAGGGTCAAGTCCGCCAGGTCACTGTATATATGGTCACCAAAATACAACACTTTGGATTCCCTCCATCCAGTAAGCTTCAAAAATTCATATAAATTGCCCTGCTTATAAATCTGGCCTTTCTGCAACGTGTAGATTTTATCCTAGAGTAAGACACCTTTCACATTCACCTTTCGGAAAGGACTCCACTTATCACTAAAGAAGTTTGGCTTCTCCACCTGAACAATGACCACATCAAACAGGTCCCTCCAGTCTTTTCCAACAATATACCTCATCCCTTTGTCCACAAAGCTACTGGGGCTATTGGTGATGAGAAACATCCTCTTGCCATGATCAGCCAGTTTGGCCAACACTGCACGGGTCTGCGCAGGGTAGCAGATGTACTTTTCAGTATCTGCTTCAACTGCTCTGTACATGATTCCTTTGGTGTGCACCTCCCGAACTGAATCCTTGACGTCTCTGTACAGGTGCATAGGCTCATAGTCGATGTTGTTCTTCAGAAAGTACTCGTTCACACAGGACAGCAGGGTCATCTCGGGCAGGGAGAAGATGTCCATGAACATGGACATGATGTCATGGTGTTTCCATGGGAACTCTCATAAAAGTTGCTCATCTGTTCCAAAGGCAGGTGGGAGCCCTGGTACATTTCAATGACTTTCTCATCAGGGACCACGCTGAGGCCTCTGTAGACAGTTCCCAGCTGGATGTAATGAAAAGCACTGATTTTCATCAAGACCGACCGCTGCACGTCATAATGCAGTCCACGGATTGCAAAGTTTGGGTCATACTCATACTTCCTGATTTCCATGGGATACCTGTGTTCGTTGATGGGAAGGTCCCGAGCGGCATTAAATATCAGTGTGTGGAGGTGCTTGGAATAAAACACCAAGGTGTAATCATAATCAAAGCTGTAGATTTCAATGTCTGACAGGCTCCTGTCATTGTTTGAGAAGATGGCATCTGGATTCAACAAGTTGCTCACAACTGAAGTAACCAATTCTTCCGTGTTCCTCTTCGCCTCCCAGTAGCGCTCCCAAAGGTAGGGCTTCATGTCCGGGGCGGTCCCAGGTGCCCTGCATAAGGGCCCCGTGCGGGGCCTGCGTGCGACTGCCCCCGAACCGCAGTCCGGCTGCTGCCGCCGCCTTGGCCTTGCCTGCCGCTGCCCCACCGCGAGTGGCGCCTCAGGCTATTTGCCTTTGTTGCGTAAAGATTTTCCAGTTTATATCCTGGAGGCTTGATTATTCAGATTATTTCTGTATTTCGGTATAGCTGAATAAATTAGTAAGTAAAGGCCTTTTTGGTTAATTATTTCATTTAGAAAATTATATTAAATAGCTATTTAGATCACTCATTGCTCTATTTCATTCTTATGTTATCGTTAATATGTAGTTTTCAAAGTTGTACATGGGCTCTAACCAATCAGATGTTAGATTCATCTTCACTTTCAAAGATAGTAACTGGACATTTCAACTGCTAACTTAAGTTTACTGTCAAATAGGAGACACTTTGGACAATTTATGTTTTTTTTATTGTCTGGCATATTTGTTCTTTTGACATCAACTAGTTATCATGTCTTTTGATTTCAACTAGATTTTATGTATTGGTATTCCTTTTTAAATGTAGCATAATTTACGTATGACATTGACCATTTTGATGTGCAATTCTATGAGTTTAACACATCAGGTTACAAATAATGTAACAGCTACCAGGGTCAAGATTTAGAACTGTCCCATCTCCTTCAAAAAATGTCCTATGCCCCTTGGCAGTCAAGCTCTCCCTCTACTTTCAGCCCCTGGCAACTACTGATCCGTTTTTGCCTTTTCCAGATTATCATGTAAATAGAATCATAAAGTATGCAGCCTTTTGAGTCTGGCTTCTTTCATTTGGCAGAATGCATGTGAGATTCATCCAGGGTGTTACACGCTTCAGTACTTGTCCCTGCAGAATAGTGTTCCTTTACATGGATGTGCCACAGTTTGTTTATCCACTTATTAAAGTGCATTTTGAGTTGTTTTCGGTTTAGAGAAATGGTGAACCAAGCTGCTATAGACATCCAGGCACAGGCCTTTATGTGATCATGTTTTCATTTCTCTTGGGTAAATATCTAGGAGTGGCACTTCTGGGTTGTTCAGTGACTTACAAAAGATTGCTAAATGGTTCTACATTTTGCATTCCCACCAGCAAGATATGAGAATTCCAGTCACTTAACATGCTTATCACCTCTTGATATTGTCTGATATTTTTATTTTAGCCTTTGTATTAGGTGTGTAGCAGTGTCTCATTGTGATTTTAATTTGCATTTTTCTGATGACTAATGAAGATGAGCGACTTCTCCTGGGCTTATTTGTCATCCCTGTGTTTTGGTGAAGTGTCTTCAAATATTTTTCCATGTTTAATTGGTTGGATGTTTTCCTATTATTGAATTTGCAGAGCAATTTATATATTTTGGATACAAGTCCTTTTTCTGTTTCGCCAATATCTCCTCTTAGCCCATGGCTTGTCTTTTCATTTCCTTAACAGTATCGTTTGCAAAACAGAAGTTTTTCATTGTGAAGAATTCCAATTTATATTCCTTTTAAACACTGTGTGTGTGGTTTTTTCCTATCTCTTTTTGCTCCTTGCACCACCATCAGTGATCATTGTACAACAGATTTGTTTTGGTCTACTTCACAAAGCACACGCAGTTGCCGCTTCATCTGCTTAACATCAAGGGAACAAGTATGAGGACATGGGATGAGCACTGAACTGAGAGTCAAGATGTCTAGATTCCTGTTTTGTCAGTGGTTTGCCATCAACTGTGAGCTAATTATTTCAATTCTTTAGGCTTCCATTTCTTCATCTCACATTAGAAATAAAACCCAACTTACCCATTTCACGAATGGTGAGGATATAGTGAGATAAAAGATGCAATAGTACTTGCAAAGTGCTGGAAGGATGCTACGTGCATTATATTTTCCTCTTCCAAGAGCCTCGCATCAACTTTGACAGTCACACTGGACCCACATTACAAAGGTACCTCTATAACTACAAATAGAAGGCTCTAATATACTTTGTGTACCCAGTACTTCCCTCTTTCACTCTAGAATATCCTTTGGTAACTTCAAATTTTCTTTTCACGCTCTTATATCCATTTTTAAAATGCTATATATTTAATACTGGATAATCTTCAGATTTCATTTCAGAAACTTGTAATTTTTATTTTTTTTCAAAAAGAAATGCTCTAACCAGCAATAGGATTAAGATTCCTTTCCTTGGACATTTGGCAGAAACATCTTCTTTCATGAAATAGTGGTGTTATTCAACAATGGAGCATGATTTTTTTCTTCTCTCTCTCAAGGGAGGAAACTGAAGTATAGCAGAAGATTAAACATTCTCTAGGATATGTACAGTCCCTTTTCCAGTAAAAATAGGTAAAGAAAAGGATATTTCTGTGGACAGGAATATTTGTGTTTAGGAATTATAGCTGTAAGGTTCTAAAAATTCAAACTGTCTAGGAAAGGAATAAAATTTTTTTAAAGGTTTAGTCTATATAACCATAGGGAGTTGATAATTTGTTACTTTCATGAAGTATTTAAAATCTTTAACATTTTGAATTTTAAAAAAAGGCTTCTTTATCAGTTATGTAGCTAATTTTGGTAAAATTGCTGTTAGTCTATTTTGGGAAATAGGTAAATCTTACAGTGAATTCGTAATAACCAAATAAGTCAAGTCCAGAATAATTGCTTTAAAATGAAGGTCAAATTATGTCACCACTCTGGTCAATGGCTTTGCCATCTTACTCAGAGTGACAGCCAATTGCAAGGGTCCACTCTCCCCCACCTCCCTGATGTCAGCTCCTGTCACTCTCCCCTCTTGCCTTCCCCACTCCAGTTTACTGGCCTTCTCTTCCTTGTTCATTTCAGCTCTTGTGTTCTCACTGGTGCCCCCTGCCTGGAGTGCTCTTCTCCCAACTATCGCATGGCTCATTCCTGGTCCAGGACCAGCTACATAATTTGTTGGGCCCAGTATAAAATGAAATGTATTTTGTTAAAAAATTATTAAGAATCTTAAGATGGCAACAGCAGAGTATTAAATCAAGTGTGGCGACATAGGTAAGTACACCCACAAAGCCTGCCCTGCCTGGCTCCTTGACTCCTTCATATCTCTGTTTCAAAGTCACCTTGTCTTAGAGAAGTTGTCCTTCTGTCCATTCTATATGAAAGAGTTACCCCTAGCATCCTTGGCCCTTTTATTTTATTTATTGATTACTCGATTGTCTACCTTTCCCCAGTGGGATAGAAAGCCCTTACATGCTATATCACCCAGAGCATAAGACATACCCAGCACATAACACAGTAGCCACTCAAATATTTGTCAACTGAATGAATAAAGGAGTAAATGAGAAGTAATAAAAATCCAAAGCCATATGAATAAAAAAAAATCAAGAGGCAGATCAGATTTTAAAACAGTAAATATAAAAACTGTATTTGCATGTATGGGGAGAGGCTCAGATTTGGAAATTCAAATTTAGGAAAAAGGAGAATGGACTCAGCCTCAGTTCTTACGTTAGCTGGTTCTGTGACTTTGGAAAGGTCTCTCGATCCCTCTGAATCCCATGCTGTCACCAGTGCAGTAAGGGGCCTTCCAACACTTCATTCTGTGACTTTATGGAACAGTCTCAAACGTGACAGTATAATATAATAATCTGATTAGTTGAAGATATTTTCCATACATTTGGGTCAAAAAACAAAAACAGGATGCTCTTTGGATGACTGGTCTAGCATTTCTCCAGTCTTCTCCTTCAATGTGACGGTCCACTTACGAATATGTATGGTATACAGTATACATATATACTGTATGATATATTGTGGCCTCACAAAATCATTTTTCCTGAGGGAAAAAGAGCTCTGCTTTGAGGAGTAGCTAGAATTCTTATAAATAGCTTATTATGTATCAGAGTTTGGGTGACTTGGCCATTTAAACTCTTAAATTGATGACATTCATGCACTTATTCAAATCCACAGGCTGTCATATGTCAGTTCTTTAAGAAGAGATGCAAATCTAACTGGAGGTCCCCAGGCCCGCACACTTCTCCTCACTCCTTTTTGGGACAATTCTGGGGTATCTACTGCTGAATCCATTGTGGAAAACAGAGTCTTCATTTAATATGCCAAGCTCCCTTTTGATATTATTAATTTAAAAAATCATGAAGAAATGTTGTGATCATAAATTCTCTCAGCATAGACGATGTTGAAAAAAAACCCCACAAAACACTATAATGCCTTCTGGCTCTGTATGTGTCTGTGTTGAAAAATATTTGTTTTCCAAATCTCAGCCTCTCGTCTTTTTGGTCAATAGTTGTGCATAGTACTTGCTCTGTAGTTTGTTTTTCATGTCCATTTTGCTTGGGATAATGTCTTATGTCTTTTTTATTCTTCTGATTCTTTTTCCTCTACTCATTGTGTTTTTTTAGCAAAGAAGCAAACCTATTTCTTCCCCTAGAATCCACATTAATCCTTCCCACTGAAAGATTTCTGATGTGCTTTTATCACTATTTTTAAATAATCCCCATGTTCTATCTGATAGGAGAGCAAGATGGACCCCCATCACATAAGAATAGACAGAGGCAAAATGAACTAAAAGTGAAACCCAATACAGATATTAAGAGCACAGCTATAGCCTTGGTCAACTGAATAAGGAAGGGCTTAGGAGTCCTATAAATCTCAGTACAAGGTTAGAGTAGGACTTACTACCAGGCTCCGCTGATGTTGAAGTCTTGATATCCTCTTGATTATGAATCCTACTTCTAGGGGCAAGGATTACAGTTCCTTATTGGGCAGCCCCAGTTATAACAGTTAGGGAAATATGAATATAGGAAATTTGCTTCATCATCAGAAAGGCAGGTTAGACACAGCAGAGCTTAGTGAATTAAAGATAAGTTATAATTGAATGCCTTCTTGCTCAGACAGTAAGGACAAAATAAGAATAAAAAGCACTGTATGTACATATTATTCCCAATTGTGCTACCAGCATGCAAAGAGCATCTGAGAAGCATGAAAATCCAGAACATCCCATGGACATCCCATAAATGAGTCTACACATATAGATTCAGGGACATCAAGGATGATTTCCTGTCTATGAAAAACACCACCTTCTCTCCTTCCTAAAGGTTTGGATAAAAGCATAAGAAATCTTCCTACAACAAAAAATTAAAAGATAGATTTGGCCACCTGGGATAGAAGAAAAGACCTCTGTGGTAGGAACTGGAAGATCTGTTTCCAATCCCAACCATTTCCCTAACCAGCTTGAGTAAGTTTCTCGTAGACCCTTTGTACCAACCCTTCTGTCAGCTAAACACCATGGGTGGGACTCACCCAGCTGACATCAGGCGGGACAGAAGAATCACCCAGCTGAGCCCTTCTCAAATGTCTGAAGCACAACACTGCTTCAAAATTATACAATTATATATAATTATTATAATTATATATAAAAATAGTTGCTGTTTGAAGCTACTAAATTTTGGAGTAACTTGTTACACAGTAATAGGTAACTGAAACTGAATTTTGTACTGGAGGCAGGTGCTGTTAGAACACAATCCTAAAGCATGTGGCATTGGCTTTGGAGTGGAGACGTGGGTGAAAGGTAGAAGAGCTTGGATGAGACTGTTGGTAAATTGTCAAATGACAAAAGGAAAAATGTTTTTGGAGCATGGAGAAAAGATGTAGTGGTAGAAAGTTCAGTGAAACTGTTGCCTATAGTAATGTAGAAAATAGAAAAACTAATGAACCGTTAGATCAGGCTAAAGAGATTTCCAGACAACATCAAAAGTAGCAACTGGTTTATTTTTACTTTATGTGACAAAATGCCATAGAGAGTATTTAGATTAAATAAGAAAATGTACAATTTTCAAGCAGATTTTAGAGGAAATACAAGGAAGCCAAGACTTCCTGTTTCCAAAACAAAAATGTTTTCCATTCCCAGCATCTCTGGATGGTAAAATAATCTCAAAGTAAGAAATGGTCTCAGGGTAAAGATCTTAAGGGTGTTGCTACAAGACCTTTGTTGAGACTCAGAAAGATTTAAGGGTGTGCATAGTAGGACTGATAAAAATCTTAAGGAAATGCCTAGTGGATTCTCTCTGGCTGGAAAGGAGCCTTTAAGAATCTAAGGGTAAAATGTTGTAAAATCTTTTATCTAGATAGAAAGGTGTCAAGAATCTTGAAGACTTTGTCCCATAGCACCCTGTGTCACAACAAGCCAGAGAGGAGCTTACCTGGAAGATAATTGTGAGTATGATTTTGATCTAATGGAATTAACCCCAAAAAGAGTCCTACAAACACACAAAGAGAGCTTTAAGAGAATTGTACTATAGAAGCAGTTAGCTGAATGGACAGTCCAGAATGAAAAGAGACCTTTGTACCCACAAAGGAAGAAGACTGAGAAAACTACCTAGCCAAGCATAGGTCATTTGTTATACAAAAGATGACTCGGAGGGTAAAACCAAGAGCCCAAAGAAGAGAGAACGGAACCAGGGAGAATCATTCCCAGGGAGGAAGACTGGGCCTAATCAAGGAAGTGGCAACAAGTGCACAGTTCTATTTTACACGTAGTTGGATTTCTGAATTGGTCTAGACCAGTGACTGCTATGTGCCTCCTATTCCCACCTGTTTGGATGAGAATGTCTGTCATATTTATCCTCTTCCTGTATCACCACTGTCTGTTGGCTGTGAAGGGGCAGATAACTCGTGTCTTTATTCAACATATTCAACTTCTAGACTTACTCACATAACAATATTCTGAACCTCAGCTTGAGCCTGAAGCTAGAATTGGGTGAGAATTCTGAAGGTCTTGGGAGATGTAAATGTATTTGCAGGTGGAAGAAATATTCATGGTCTGTGGCCAAAAGGCGGACTGTGATAGGTGAAAGATGGCCACAGTTTCTTTGATGCTCCTCCCCTGGAAGGCTGGAGTCTAACATTCTTCCCTTCTAATCTGAGCTGGCCTCCTTCACTTGTTTGATAGAATGCAGCAGAATTGACATTCTGGGAATTTTGAGACTAAATCATATAAAGTCTTGAATTTTTCATCTAGGTGGCCTCTTGGGACACTTTCTGGGAACCAGGTACCACCATGCTGGAGAGGACACATGTAGGCATCAAGATGACGTCTCCACTTAGCACAGTCCTCCAGCTCAGACATAGCATGGAGCTCTCTTGGACCCGTGGACCAGCCCATCCACCAGCTGTATATTACAGAGTGACCTCAGTCAATGCTGTGTGGAGTCAAAGAGTTGCCCAGCTAAGCCCTGCCTGAATGTCTGAATCACAAAATTGTGAGAAAAAAATAAAACATATTTTTATTTAAAGCTGTTATGTTTGGGGGGGATGAATTGTTTCGCAGCAGTAGATAACCAGAACAAAGTCTCTTTCTCTTTCTGGGTCTCAGTTTCCTCACCAACAAAATGTGAGATTTGAATCAGACCTCTAAGTTTTTTTCAAATTTTAACAAAAATAGCAAAATAACACGTAACTATTTTTATTAAACTGCCCTAATTTTACTTATAAAACCATCTATAAATAGTAAGCATTACAAATTATGTCACTTCTGACTAAAATGTCAGAAATAGAGTTAAAACATTGGGGAATTATTGTCAATACATACTAACCACCATTCTGGCTGAAGATAGGTTAGCAAGGTTAACATTTTTATAGAGAGACAATCTGATTTCTCCTCAATGATTCTCCATAGGGGCTGGCTAAATGCACTCAAATTACTTAATATCTAAAACAGCTGACAGAGGTGCGGAGGGCCAAGCGGAGAGGTTCCCGCACAGAGGCTCGGCGCCGAGCAGCACTCACCAGCCCGAGAGGCTTGTCTGCTCCCCCGCCGGGGCGGGCGGGGCTGGGAGCTGAGGCTCGGGCTGCGGTCGGATCGCAGGGAGAGGACTGGGGCTGGCGGCGTGAACACAGCCTGAAGGGGTTGGCGCACCACAGCTAGCCTGGAAGAAGTCCGGGAAAAAGTCTGCAGCTGCCGAAGAGGCAAGAGACTTTTTCTTGCCTCTTTGATTCGCAGCGGGCAAGGAGAGGGGATTCAGAGCGCCGCCTAAACGAACTCCAGAGAAGGGCGCGAGCCGCGGCTATCAGCGCGGATCCCACAGCAACAGGGGCGCAGAGGGAAAATCGGAGAGACTCCCGCACAGAGGCTCGGCGCCGAGCGGCGCTCACCAGCCCGAGAGGCTTGTCTGCTCCCCCGCCGGGGCGGGCAGGGCTGGGAGCTGAGGCTCGGGCTGCGGTCGGATCGCAGGGAGAGGACTGGGGCTGGCGGCGTGAACACAGCCTGAAGGGGTTGGCGCACCACAGCTAGCCGGGAGGGAGACCGGGAAAAGGTCTGCAGCTGCCGAAGAGGCAAGAGACTTTTTCTTGCCTCTTTGTTTCGCTGCGCGCAAAGAGAGGGGATTCAGAGCGCCGCCTAAACGAACTCCAGAGAAGGGCGCGAGCCACGGCGATCAGCGCGGACCCCAGAGACGGGCGTGAGACGCTGGGGCTGCTGCTGCCGCCTCCAAAAAGCCTGTGTGTGAGCACAGGTCACTCTCCACACCTCCCCTCCCGGGAGCCTGTGCAGCCCGCCACTGCCAGGGTCCCGGGATCCGGGGACAACATCCCCGGAAGAACGCACTGCGCGCCTCGAGCTGGTGCAACGTCACGCCGGCCTCGGCCGCCGCAGGCTCGCCCCGCCTCCTCCGTACCGCTCCCTCCCCGCGGCCTGGGTGAGCCAGAGCCCCCGAAGCAGCTGCTCCTTTAACCCCGTCCTGTCTGGGCGGGGAACAGACGCCCTCAGGCGACCTACACGCAGAGGCGGGTCCAAATCCAAAGCTGAACCCCAGGAGCTGTGCGAACAGGGAAGAGAAGGGGAAATCTCTCCCAGCAGCCTCAGGAGCAGCGGATTAAAGCTCCACAAACAACTTGATGTGCCTGCATCTACTGAATACCTGAATAGACAACGAATCAGCCCAAATGCAGGAGGTGGACTCTGGGAGCAGGAGATATTAATTTTTCCCCTTTTCCTTTTTTTTTCCGTGTGGACGAAAGGCTCTTGGTGCTCCAGCCAGGCATCAGGGCCGTGCCTCTGAGGTGGGAGAGCCAACTTCAGAACACTGGTCCACAAGAGACCTCCCAGCTCCACGTAATACCAAACGGCAAAAATCTCCCAGAGATCTCCATCTCAACATCAAGACCCAGCTTCACTCAACGACCAGCAAGCTACAGTGCTGGACATCCTATGCCAAACAACTAGCTAGACAGGAACACAACCCCATCCATTGGCAGAGAGGCTGCCTAAAATCATAATAAGGCCACAGACACCACAAAATACACCACCAGACGTGGACGTGCCCACCAGAAAGACAAGATCTAGCCTCATCCACCAGAACTCAGGCACTAGTTCCCTCCACCAGGAAGCCTACACAACCCACTGAACCAACCTTAGCCGCTGGGGACAGATACCAAAAACAACGGGAACTACGAACCTGCAGCCTGTGAAAAGGAGACCCCAAATACAGTAAGATAGGCAAAATGAGACGACAGAAAAACACACAGCAGATGAAGGAGCAGGCTCAAAACACACTGGACTTAACAAATGAAGAGGAAATAGGTAGTCTACCTGAAAAAGAATTCAGAATAATGATAGTAAGGATGATCCAAAATCTTGGAAATAGAATAGACAAAATGCAAGAAACATTTAACAAGGATGTAGAAGAACTAAAGAGGAACCAAGCAATGATGAAAAACACAATAAATGAAATTAAAAATACTCTAGATGGGATCAATAGTAGAATAACTGAGGCAGAAGAAAGGATAAGTGACCTGGAAGATAAAATGGTGGAAATAACTACTACAGAGCAGGATAAAGAAAAAAGAATGAAAAGAACTGAGGACAGTCTCAGGGACCTCTGGGACAACATTAAACGTGCCAACATTCGAATTATAGGGGTACCAGAAGAAGAAGAGAAAAAGAAAGGGACTGAGAAAATTTTTGAAGAGATTATAGTTGAAAACTTCCCTAATATGGGAAAGGAAATAGTTAATCAAGTCCTGGAAGCACAGAGAGTCCCATACAGGATAAACCCAAGGAGGAACACGCCAAGACACATATTAATCAAACTGTCAAAAATTAAATATAAGGAAAGCATATTAAAGGCAGCAAGGGAAAAAAAACAAATAACACACAAGGGAATCCCCATAAGGTTAACATCTGATCTCTCAGCAGAAACTCTGCAAGCCAGAAGGGAGTGGCAGGATATACTTAAAGTCATGAAGGAGAAAAACCTACAACCAAGATTACTCTACCCAGCAAGGATCTCATTCAGATTCGATGGAGAAATTAAAACCTTTACAGACAAGCAAAAGCTGAGAGAGTTCAGCACCACCAAACCAGCTTTACAACAAATGCTAAAGGAAATTCTCTAGGCAAGAAACACAAGAGAAGGAAAACACCTACAATAACAAACCCAATACATTTAAGAAAATGGGAATAGGAACATACATATCGATAATTACCTTGAATGTAAATGGATTAAATGCTCCCACCAAAAGACACAGGCTGGCTGAATGGATACAAAAACAAGACCCATACATATGCTGTCTACAAGAGACCCACTTCAGACCTAGGGACACATACAGACTGAAAGTGAGGGGATGGAAAAAGATATTCCATGCAAATGGAAATCAAAAGAAAGCTGGAGTAGCAATTCTCATATCAGACAAAATAGACTTTAAAATAAAGACTATAACAAGAGACAAAGAAGGACACTATATAATGATCAAGGGATCGATCCAAGAGGAAGGTATAACAATTGTAAATATTTATGCACCCAACATAGGAGCACCTCAATACATAAGGCAAATACTAACAGCCATGAAAGGGGAAATTGACAGCAACACAATCATAGTAGGGGACTTTAACACCCCACTTTCACCAATGGACAGATCATCCAAAATGAAAATAAATAAGGAAACACAAGCTTTAAATGATACATTAAACAATATGGACTTAATTGATATTTATAGGACATTCCACCCAAAAACAACAGAATACACATTTTTCTCAAGTGCTCATGGAACATTCTCCAGGATAGATCATATCTTGGGTCACAAATCAAGCCTTGGTAAATTTAAGAAAATTGAAATCGTATCAAGTATCTTTTCCGACCACAATGCTATGAGACTAGATATCAATTACAGGAAAAGATCTGTAAAAAATACAAACACATGGAGGCTACACAATACATTACTTAATAACGAAGTGATTACTGAAGAAATCAAAGGGGAAATCAAAAAATACCTAGAAACAAATGACAATGGAGACACGACGACCCAAAACCTATGGGACACAGCAAAAGCAGTGCTAAGAGGGAAGTTTATAGCAATACAAGCCTACCTCAAGAAACAGGCAACATCTCGAATAAACAACCTAACCTTGCACCTAAAGCAATTAGAGAAAGAAGAACAAAAAAACCCCAAAGCCAGCAGAAGGAAAGAAATTATAAAGATCAGGTCAGAAATAAATGAAAAAGAAATGAAGGAAACAATAGCAAAAATCAATGAAACTAAAAGCTGGTTCTTTGAGAAGATAAACAAAATTGATAAACCATTAGCCAGACTCATCAAGAGAAAAAGGGAGAAGACTCAGATCAATAGAATTAGAAATGAAAAAGGAGAAGTAACCACTGACACTGCAGAAATACAAAAGATCATGAGAGATTACTACAAGCAACTATATGCCAATAAAATGGACAACCTGGAAGAAATGGACAGATTCTTAGAAATGCACAAACTGCCGAGACTGAACCAGGAAGAAATAGAAAATATGAACAGACCAATCACAAGCACTGAAATTGAAACTGTGATTAAAAACCTTCCAACAAACAAAAGCCCAGGACCAGATGGCTTCACAGGCGAATTCTATCAAACATTTAGAGAAGAGCTAACACCTATCCTTCTCAAACTCTTCCAAAATATTGCAGAGGGAGGAACACTCCCAAACTCATTCTACGAGGCCACCATCACCCTGATACCAAAACCAGACAAAGATGTCACAAAGAAAGAAAACTACAGGCCAATATCACTGATGAACATAGATGCAAAAATCCTCAACAAAATACTAGCAAACAGAATCCAACAGCACATTAAAAGGATCATACACCATGATCAAGTGGGGTTTATCCCAGGAATGCAAGGATTCTTCAATATACGCAAATCAATCAATGTGATACACCATATTAACAAATTGAAGGAGAAAAACCATATGATCATCTCAATAGATGCAGAGAAAGCTTTTGACAAAATTCAACACCCATTTATGATAAAAGCCCTGCAGAAAGTAGGCATAGAGGGAACTTTCCTCAACATAATAAAGGCCATATATGACAAACCCACAGCCAGCATTGTCCTCAATGGTGAAAAACTGAAACCATTTCCACTAAGATCAGGAACAAGACAAGGTTGCCCACTCTCACCACTATTATTCAACATAGTTCTGGAAGTCCTAGCCACAGCAATCAGAGAAGACAAAGAAATAAAAGGAATCCAAATCGGAAAAGAAGAAGTAAAGCTGTCACTATTTGCAGATGACATGATACTATACATAGAGAATCCTAAAGATGCTACCAGAAAACTCCTAGAGCTAATCAATGAATTTGGTAAAGTAGCAGGATACAAAATTAATGCACAGAAATCTCTTGCATTTCTATACACTAATGACGAAAAATCTGAAAGTGAAATTAAGAAAACACTCCCATTTACCATTGCAACAAAAAGAATAAAATATCTAGGAATAAACCTACCTAAGGAGACAAAAGACCTGTATGCAGAAAATTATAAGACACTGATGAAAGAAATTAAAGATGATACAAATAGATGGAGAGATATACCATGTTCCTGGATTGGAAGAATCAACATTGTGAAAATGTCTCTACTACCCAAAGCAATCTACAGATTCAATGCAATCCCTATCAAACTACCACTGGCATTTTTCACAGAACTAGAACAAAAAATTTCACAATTTGTATGGAAACACAAAAGACCCCGAATAGCCAAAGCAATCTTGAGAACGAAAAATGGAGCTGGGGGAATCAGGCTCCCTGACTTCAGACTGTATTACAAAGCTTCAGTAATCAAGACAGTTTGGTATTGGCACAAAAACAGAAATATAGATCAATGGAACAGGATAGAAAGCCCAGAGATAAACCCACACACATATGGTCAACTTATCTTTGATAAAGGAGGCAAGCATATACAGTGGAGAAAAGACAGCCTCTTCAATAAGTGGTGCTGGGAAAATTGGACAGGAACATGTAAAAGTATGAAATTAGAACACTCCCTGACACCATGCACAAAAATAAACTCAAAATGGATTAAAGACCTAAGTGTAAGGGCAGACACTATCAAACTCTTAGAGGAAAACATAGGCAGATCACTCTATGACATACATCACAGCAAGATTCTTTTTGACCCAGCTCCCAGAGAAATGGAAATAAGTACACAAATAAACAAATGGGACCTAATGAAACTGAAAAGCTTTTGCACAGCAAAGGAAACCATAAACAAGACCAAAAGACAACCCTCAGAATGGGAGAAAATATTTGCAAATGAAGCAACTGACAAAGGATTAATCTCCAAGATTTACAAGCAGCTCATGCAGCTCAATAACAAAAAAACGAACAACCCAATCCAAAAATGGGCAGAAGATCTAAATAGACATTTCTCCAAAGAAGATATACAGATGGCCTACAGACACATGAAAGAATGCTCAACATCATTAATCATTAGAGAAATGCAAATCAAAACTACAATGAGATATCATCTCACACCGGTCAGAATGGCCATCATCAAAAAATCTAGAAACAATAAATGCTGGAGAGGGTGTGGAGGAAAGGGAACACTCTTGCACTGTTGGTGGGAATGTAAATTGATACAGCCACTATGGAGAACAGTATGGAGGTTCCTTAAAAAACTACAAATAGAACTACCATACGACCCAGCAATCCCACTACTGGGCATATACCCTGAGAAAACCATAGGTCAAAAAGAGTCATGTACCAAAATGTTCATTGCAGCTCTATTTACAATAGCCAGGACATGGAAGCAACCTAAATATCCATCGCCAGATGAATGGATAAAGAAGATGTGGCACATATATACAATGGAATATTATTCAGCCATAAAAAGAAATGAAATGGAGGTATTTGTAATGAGGTGGATGGAGTTAGAGTCTGTCATACAGAGTGAAGTAAGTCAGAAAGAGAAAAACAAATACAGTATGCTAACACATATATATGGAATCTAAGGGAAAAAAAAAAAAAAAAAAAAGGCCATGAAGAACCTAGTGGCAAGACGGGAATAAAGACACAGACCTACTAGAGAATGGACTTGAGGATATGGGGAGGGGGTGGGGTGAGATGTGACAGGGTAAGAGAGTGTCATGGACATATATACACTACCAAATGTAAAATAGATAGCTAGTGGGAAGCAGCCGCATAGCACAGGGAGATCAGCTCGGTGCTTTGTGACCACCTAGAGGGGTGGGATGGGGAGGGTGGGAGGGAGGGAGATGCAAGAGGGAAGAGAAATGGGAACATATTGTATATGTATAACAGATTCACTTTGTTATAAAGCAGATGCTAACACACTATTGTAAGGCAATTATACTTCAATAAAGATGTTTGAAAAAAATAAAAAATAAAAAAAAAAAATAAAACAGCTAAGTCTTTCAAACAAAATTTACCTTGAACAAGGCATATGAAAATTGATCCAGAAAATTAATTCCTATCTGCAAACACATCAGTGACTATGTATATATGTATGGGTAAACGCATGTACTTCTGTCTACGCATTTAGCACAGGAGGTCTTAACTCAGAATCTATGTACCCTCAAGGAGTCCAAGGATAGAGTTCAGGTGGTTCACGTATTTTCAATGGAAAAAATTACGTATTTATTTTCCCTAACCTTTAACTGAATTTAGCATTAACTTCAATTATGCATGCAGGTAGCAAACCAGAAAAGTATCAGCAGTATCTGTGATTTTTGTTACCAGTACCAGTCACCAATATTTTCATATCACATAACAGTTGTTGCAGATATCTCTAATTATCATTTACGCTCATCACAACTTTGTAGGGTTATTAATCCCACTGATAGAGTCACTATTGAATGCATTAATAAAGATATATATATATGTTATTAATGTATGAATCCTACTATATCATAAATTCACTTTTGATATTTTAATATTTTATCATAATTGGTTTCCTTTTTAATGCCATGTTTTAAAACTTATTTTTAAAAAATTATTCTGAAAAAGGATCCCTAGCCTTCTCTAAGTCTAGAGAAGGGGTCGATGGCACCAAAATGTTAAAAACCCCTCACTGGCCTCTCCAGCCAGGCAGCACACACCAAGCCCCTGCCATGGGCCCAACGTGGTCCTGGAGATCGACACACCAATACATTAGTTTTCTCTCATGCTTTGCTTCCTCTTCCTGTTTCCTACGTTAGTTGCTCTGAATATCAGCCCCTGACTTAGGCCCCTATCTCGCTTCCGGCCTCCTCATTCTTCACAGATTATTCGGCCTCATACTTCATTACAGAGAAATTGGAACTTCTTCATTTTATCCATGTCCATTGACTCTATTGCTACCTATATGCTGTTCTCTCTCAAATATATAAATTTCCAAATCTCATGTCTCTCTTGAATTTGAATTCTAACCAGCTGCTCATCCTAAATACCCTCCACACACTTCAAATTAAACGGGACCATTCATTACCCATTCCTGCCATCACAAGCTCTGACTCACTCACACCTAGGCACAGATGGTGACAACAATTCTGTGCATTAGACTCTTTGGTGCCATATCTGGATTTAACTCCCTCTCCCTCATCCCCAAATTGTAATATTTAATTTGTCCCTTTAAATGTTTCTGAAATCCATTTCTCTTACTCGACCCAGACCCTGCTCAATTCTAGCCATGACCATTTTAATAATCTTTTAAAGAATCTCCTGGTTTCTAGTATCTCACTGTCTTCAGTCCAACTAGAATTATCCTCCTAGAACTCAAATTAAGCCATCTCACTTTCCACCTTAAAAGCTGTATTGCCTAGATCAGTGAGCCTCACCTGGGTGATCTGTTAAAGAACAGGTTGCTGGGCCCCACCCCCAAGGTATCTGATCCAGTAAGTCTGTAGTGGGGCCTGGGAATTCGCATTTCTAACCCATTCCCAGGTGAGGCTGCTGCTGCTCAGGAAGCGACCCTTGAGAATTACTGGCCCAAACCAGTAAAACTGTTTGCTTTGTAGTTCTTCCAAGAAAAAATGTTTCAGTACCACCCTCCTAAACATGTATGCCTATTTATTTATACATTATATATTCAACGCATGTTCTAATGCACTAACACAGTGGGTACATCATGAAACACACTAAAAATCATCATAAAAAGATGAGCTCAAAACAAATAGAAAGTTCAAGACTATCCTTCCTGCATCCAAATGGACCCTGTTGTTCACCCTGCATCAGAGGATTCTGGGAGGGATAAAGATTAAGAATAAGCCCATGACTTGAGATGCAAAGTCTTATCCTCAGTTTTTCTGGTTAATCATAGCCAGCCTGCGTTCTCTCTAATCCTGGCTCCAGACCGTACGTTACAACCTTAGGAAATTTCCTTAACTTCTCTAAGCCTCTGTGTCTTCCTCTGGAAAATGGAGATAATGTTAGTAACTACCTGGGATTGTTCTTAGGATTAAATAAATTCATATGCATAAAAAAGTCCCTAGTGTATAATAAATGTTTGATTACTGTTGACTATCGTGATTGCTCCCGGTTAGACACCTTATGCTATAACCATGCTGATCAATTCACTGTTCCCTGAATAAACATCTACAACTCAATGTCTTTGCTCATGTTGTATCCTCTACCTGGAATATACTTCCTTTAGCTCCAGTTGATAATATCCTTCTCATCTTTCACAGCCCAGCTGAAAATATTATGTCCCCCGTGACAACTTAACCCGAACTTCCTGGCATAATTAATTGGTGTCTCCTCTGTGTTCCTCTGCACTTGTATAAGCCTCTGAATATGGCTTTCCACAATGTATTATGTACAGTTGCTTACATGCCATTTCCTCCAATATTGTGAGCATGATATGAACAATGTCTAGTTGACCTATGTATCCATCACATCACCCCCAGAAAGTGCTTGGCACATGGCAGATGGTAGATACTGATTGCGAAGGAGGGTGAGGACATAAGGGTGACAATCCTATTCTAGTACCACAGCCCAGCCTGTGGCCTTGTGTTCAGCTGCAGATGGTGTTTTCCCCAAGTGACTCCCCACTTCAGCCCCACTTTCCCTGGTCCCTTGGCCAATGAGGCTGTTATATAATAAAAATGAAGATTTAGTCTTTGTCCCAGATTCCTGGCACACAGCTCCTAAAAACCTTGAAAACTTCAGAGTGATGAGTGTCTTATGCATGCTATCGAGACGACTGGTTCTAGGGGCCCCTGGACAGCTTCAGGATGGGGGTTGTTCATTAGAAAGATCAAGCCTTAAATAGAAACTTGGAACTTTCAGTCCTTTCCCCTAACTTCCTGGGAGAGGAGAAGGGCTGGAGATTGAGTCTAATCACCAATGGCCAATGATTTCACCAATCATGCCTGCATAAAGCAACCCCCATGAAAACCCCTGAACAACAGGATTTATTAAAGGGCTTCTGGGTTGATGAATGCATCTATGTGCTGGGAACGTGCTGCACCCCAATTCCACAGGACAGAAGCTCCTGCACTTGGGACCTTTCTGGATCTCACCCTATGTACCTCTTCATTTGGCCGTTCATTTGTATCTTTTATAATGTCCTTTCAAATCAACCTGGAAACATAATAAAGTATTTTCCTAAGGTTTGTGAACTCTTCTGGCAAATTATCAAACCTGAAGAGGGAGTTGTGGGAACCCCAGATTTAGAGCCAGTTGGTCAGAAGTACAGGTGTCAATCTGAGCTTACAACTGGCATGGAGGCAGTCTTCTAGGACTGAGCTCTTAATCTGGGTCATTAGTGTCAGATTAAATTGAATTGTAGGCCACCCAGCTGATGTCCAGAGAGTTGAAGAATTGGTTGGTGTGGGGAAAAGAACAAAAAAACACCCATTTGGTGGAACGTGAGTAAAACCAGTTCAGAGAGGACAATTAGGTTTCATATGGAAGTCTGCATCCATCTAATAGAAATATGCTAGAGGTACCATACCCCAAACTATGCCTTCATCAGCCCTGCATCCCGTCCATCTGAATAGTATGTCCACAAAACGGTGACAGACAAAACCTGTTCAAATGGATACCTCAGTTCTTCTCCCTGGTTTCTGTAATGTCATGGCCTTGGATATAAAAAAATTGAACACTTGTCCTCAGTTGAAAACTCTCCCCAACCTCATTAATAAGACAGCCCAAGCTTCCAAGGCCCTGAAGGCTTTAAATTATGTTTCCCTTGAGTCAACGCCGGACCCCTCTGTCACAGTACATCCCAGTGCATATCCACATCCATTTGAACCACAGGTAACATGTGTTAGAGGTTGTGCTTCTCAACACTGCCCTGGTTGTCTGCAGGGCTCATCTTCAGTTCTTTCAGAGTTGCTACCAGGTTCTCCGAGTAGACTTGCTCTTTGTAAATCCTTGTTGCCCACTCCATGAAAAATACCGGAATCAAAGTACACTAACATTTTAGTAAACCAGTCAAAGCCCATCCACCACCTGCTAATCAGGGTAACACTGTCACCCTCCCTCTGCCCAGATTCCACGGAGCTCTGTTTACATGTACTCGTGATACTGGGTTATTTTATTGTGAAAGAAAAGCTAGCTTCATGTCACATAAGGTATATTTTTAAACCACGGCACACAGCATAAGGGAGCCGGATACGCCCCTGTCAACCCTAATGAAAGAAGAATATCAGACCCATTAAAAGGCTAAAGTCCAATCACCCTTCAGTGACTTTTCTTCTCATCAGCAAAAATGCTCATTAATTCTAATATCTTTGCTTTCAGGCATGAACTATGAGATCTGAACAGAAATTTCATTTGTAATGAATACATTTGGACAGAAGTAAAATTATGATGATTCTACTGGTAATAATAAAAATAATAAAACATATCACAGGAACCAGAGGATTCTCTGAGCTGGCAGGGGATCTGTGAGACCCTCTGTCTGTGACATAGTCTTATGATGCCCAGAAGCACCTGTATAAATAGTGTGACCATAAAATCATGAGGCTGATTCTTCTAACCAATAAACCAGAATGCACAGGTCCAGATAGCAAACATCCATTACCGACTTAATCAAGTGTTGAGGATATGGACTGTTCTTTTGAATAACCCTGCGAGCCTATTTTTGAGCCTGTATTTGGTGAATCTACAGGAATGCTTTTTCTGGGATGGGAGATTATTGTAAGGATACTGGGGACAAGTATGTAGAAGGCCACAGAGTCACCTTGGAACCCAGAGATTCCAGGTCTGGATTTTCCTAAAGAAGGAGATAATCATTCTCCATGATTTAGACATCAATGAAATAACCAAGATTCTCTTACTTGACTTAGCATGTATATTTTCCACCAGAAAAAAAATCTTTGAGTTCTGCATACAGCAGGTACTTAACAAATATTTGTTCAGTGAGTAAGTGAATAGGTTCAGATTTGCCACTATCCAACACTATCCAATTGCTTCCCTAGTCTTTAAGGAATAAGGCCGTCCAATCCCACAACCTAATCCCACAACCTAACCCCATGACTACACTAAAGGCAGGGGAAAAGCCTCATGGAATAGCTATATCAGCCCTGGGCTCCTCACCTCTAAGATAATTTAACATAAAAGAATAGACTACTACTTTTTTAAGCCCCTGCATTTATGTCTCTGCTACCAATAGCCAAATATATCAATAGTTACTAATCCATCCCAACATATACTACTGCTCCCATTTCACAGGTAAGCAAACCAGTTCAGAGAGATTAAGATTCTTGCACCAAACTACACAGCTAGAAAGCACGAAGTCAGGCTTATAAACCCTGGTCTCTCACAGCAAAATCTTGTTCTTCCTAATGTGCCTACCACTGTAGTGGCCATGAATCAATAGAGCAATTAGAATTGTTATGTCTATTGTAATATGTAGTTAGAAAAAGGATTTGGTTTCAATAGATCAAAGAGAAAAGAAATTAGAAAGAGAGCCTGTGGGGAAATGTGTATGTGGAGAGTTGCCAGAAGAGAGGCCAGCCTAAAAAGGATTTAACACAATTGCTTATCAAATGGGCAAAGGACAGGACCTGCAATTCACAAGTGAGGACACATAATTAGAAGACAAATGGGGAAAACATTTAATTTCTGTAGATATCAAGGAAAAGCAAATTGAAACAACAGCTTTATGCCTTCTAAAACAACAAAGAATGGCAGCACTCAGTGTTATCAATGTGCTGTGAAGGCCATACACAAATGGACCCTGGTGAAAATATAATTTAGAACACCTATTTGAAACAAATTTACCTATAATTGTCAAGAGTCATGAAGATGTTTATGCCCTTTATCTTAAAGAACATACGAGAGAAAGAGATGTATTTATATAGATAAAGATGCAAACCATAGCAATATTCAGAACAGCAACAGTTTAAAATTAAGTGCCCACAAACAGGAGGATGTTTGTGTAATATGGTGGAATATTACAGCGTTAGCTCAGTCTATCCCCTCTGGTCTGGACCACTGCAATAGACTGGTTTCTTGTCGCCAGCCTTGTCCTCCAATCCAGGCTCCACTCTGTCACCAGATAGGTCTAATGAGTATGGCACTCCCATCGCCAGCCTGGTGGAGTTCCAAGTTCTGAGACAGGCCCCCAGGGCTTCTGCGAGCTTTGTTCCACCTGCCTGTCCAACTTCATTCCTTGCACCTGCCCCACCTGCAGGCCTGTTTTCCCAGTGTATTAAATACAATATAAACACATTCATTTCCTGAATAAACATCTATAACCCAATGTCCTTGCTTATGTTGTAGCCTCTGCCTGGAATATCCTTCCTTCATTTCCACTTGGTAAAATCCTTCACATCCTTCACAACCCAGTTGAGAAGGTGAGCTGGGCTTTACTCATGCATCTTTAGAAATAACGGGGCTGTATCTGTGCAACAGATGCCAGTTTGCCTTCATGACTGAGCTTACTTACTGCCTCTTTGTAAATAATTTCTTAATTTTCTACACCTTCATTCCCAGGAGAAATCAACCATGCTTTCCTTGGGACCTCCAATGAATGGTCTATCATGGTTATATGGATGTTTATCATGGTATCTGTTATTCCTCATTGCATGTATTTTTGTATATGTCTCTCTCTATCAAACTCCTTGAGGTCATGGGCACATCACCATAGCCAATCATATCAGCATCTTATTCACTATCATTTACTTAATGCTTACTCTGTGCCAAGAACTGTGCCATGCATTTTGCATTTTATCTCCATATCTCATTAAAATTTTACAACTCTGATAAAGTATGTTGTTAATTAGTCTCAGTTTAAAATATGTGGAAACTGAGGCTCAAAGAAGTTGAGTAACTTTCCCAAGGCACAAAGTGAGCAAATGGCATAGCCAAGACTTGAACCCTGGTCTAATTGATTCTGGCCATCTACCCACCATACTGTCTCATTCTCTTTTTCAATATAGTAGCTGAGCATCTTGTCATCATGGAGGAGCCTGAAGGTTCCCAAAGGCAGACATTGGGGCTTGTTAATGAAGACAGGCCAAACAAAGGTAAAGCCTTGACATGGAAGAAAGAACAAGCTGAGTTCTGATGATGTCACTGGAGCCCAGGATCCAATGGTGCCTGAAGCTGGCCCTGTGCTGTGGAGACCTCAGCTTGCAGGATCTTGGTTCCAAGGCTGGAGGTCGGGCCCGAGCTCCTGTGGTGGGAGCGCCGAGTCCAAACTTCAGGACTAACAGAGAACCTCAGACCCCAGGGAATATTAATCGGAGTGAGGCTTACCAGAGGTCATCACCTTGGCAACAAGACCTGGCTCTACCCAACTGCCTGCAAACTCCAGTGCTGAACACCTCAGGCCAAACAACCAGTAAGACAGGAATACAGCCCCACCCATCAAAAAAAAAAAAAAAGGAAAAGACAAAAACTATGTTACAAACGAAGGAACAAGGTAAAAACTTACAAGACCAAATAAATGAAGACAAACTAGGCAACCTACCTGAAAAAGAATTCAGAGTAATGATAGTAAAGATGATCCAAAATCTCGGAAACAGAACGGAGAAAATATAAGAAACGTTTAACAAGGACCTAGAAGAACTAAAGAGCAAGCAAACAGTGATGAACAACACAATAACTGAAATTAAAAATACGCCAGAAGGAATCAATAGCAGAATAACTGAGGCAGAAGAACGGATAAGTGAGATGGAAGATAAAATGGCGGAAATAACTGCCAGGGAGCAAAATAAAGAAAAAAGAATGAAAAGAATTGAGGACAGTCTCAGAGACCCCTGAGACAACATTAAATGCACCAATATCCAAATTATAATGGTCCCAGAAGAAGAAGAGGAAAAGAAAGGGTCTGAGAAAATATTTGAAGAGATTACAGTTGAAAACTTCCCTAACATGGGAAAGGAAATAGTCAATCAAGTCCAGGAAGTGCAGAGAGTCCCATACAGGATAAACCCAAAGAGAAACACACCAAGACACATATTACTCAAGCTACCAAAAATTAAATACAAAGAAAAAATATTAAAAGCAGCAAGGGAAAAGCAACAAATAACATACAAGGGAATCCCCATAAGGTTAACGGAGGATCTTTCAGCAGAAACTCTGCAAGCCAGAAGGGAGTGGCAGGACAATTTAAAGTGATGAAAGGGAAAAACCTACAACCAAGATTCCTCTACCCAGCAAAGATCTCATTCGGATTCGGCAGAGAAATCAAAAGCTTTTACAGACAAGCCAAAGCTACGAGAATTCAGCACCACCAAACGAGCTTTAAAACAAATGCTAAAGGAACTTCTCGAAGCAGGAAACAAGAGAAGAAAAAGACCTACAAAAACAAACCCAAATCAATTAAGAAAATGGTAATAGGAACATACATATCGATAATCACCTTGAGTGTAAATGGATTAAATGCTCCAAACAAAAGATACAGATTGGCTGAATGGATACAAAAACAAGACCCGTATATATGCTGTCTACAAGAAACCCACCTCAGACCTAGGGACACATACAGTTTGAAAGTGAGGGGATGGAAAAAGATATTCCTTGCAAATGGAAATCAAAAGAAAGCTGGAGTAACAATACTCATATCAGATAAAATAGACTTTAAAATAAAGACTGTTACAAGAGATAAAGAAGGACACTACATAATGATCAAGGGATCAATCCAAGAAGAAAACATAACAATTGTAAATATTTATGCACCCAACATAGGAGCACCTCAATACAAAAAACAAATGCTAACAGCCATAAAAGGAGAAATCAACATTAACACAATAATAGTGGGGGACTTTAACACCCCACTTACACCAATAGACAGATCATCCAGACAGAAAATAAATAAGGAAACATAAGCTTTAAATGACACAATAGACCACATAGACTTAATTGATATTTTTAGGACATTCCACCCAAAAGCGGGAGAACACACTTTCTTCTCAAGTGCACATGGAACATTCTCCAGAATAGATCACATCTTGGGTCACAAATCAAGCTTGGAAAATTTAAGAATATTGAAATTGTATCAAGCATCGTTTCTAACCACAATGCTATGAGATTAGAAATCAATTACAAGAAAAAAAACTGTAAAAAACACAAATACATGGAGGCTGAACAGTGTGCTGCTAAATAACCAAGAGATCACTGAGGAAATCAAAGAAGAAATTTAAAAATACCTAGAAACAAATGACAATGAAAACATGATGATCCAAAACCTATGGGACGCAGAAAAAGCAGTTCTAAGAGGGAAGTTCATAGCAATTCAAGCTCACCTCAACAAACAAGAAAAATCTCAAATAAACAACCTAACCTTACACGTAAAGCAACTAGAAAAAGAAGAAAAAGAAAACCCACTAAAACTTAGGAGAAGGAAACTAAAAGTTAGTAGAAGGAAAGAAATCATAAAGATCAGAGCAGAAATAAATGAAATAGAAATGAAGAAAACAATAGCAAGGATCAATAAAACTAAAAGTTGGTTTGCAAAGATCAATAAAACTAAAAGTTGGTTCATTGAGAAGATAAACAAAATTTATAAACCTTTAGCCAGACACATCAAGAAAAAAAGGGAGAGGACTCAAAGCAATAAAATTAGAAATGAAAAAGGAGAGATTAAAACTGACACCACAGAAATACAAAAGATCATAAGAGACTACTACAAGCAACTATACGCCAATAAAATGGACAACCTGGAAGAAGTGGACAAATTCTTGGAAAGGTACAACTTTCCAAGACTGAATCAGGAAGAATTAGAAAATATAAACAGACCAATCACAGGTAACGAAAATGAAACTGTAATTAAAAGTCTTCCAACAGGGCTTCCCTGGTGGCGCAGTGGTTGAGAATCTGCCTGCCAATGCAGGGCACACGGGTTCGAGGCCTGGTCTGGGAAGATCCCACATGCCGCAGAGCAACTGGGCCCGTGAGCCACAACTACTGAGCCTGCGCGTCTGGAGCCTGTGCTCCGCAACAAGAGAGGCCGCGACAGTGAGAGGCCCGCGCACCGCGATGAAGAGTGGCCCCCGCTCGCCGCAACTAAAGAAAGCCCTCGAACAGAAACGAAGACCCAACACAGCCAAAAATAAATTAATTAATTAATAAAAAAAAAGAAAAAACAATGCAGCCAAAAATAAATAAATAAATTTATTTAAAAAAAAAAAAAAAAAAAGTCTTCCAACAAACAAAAGTCCAGGACCAGATTGCTTCACAGGTGAATTCTATCAAACACTTAGAGAAGAGTTAATACCTATCCTTTTGAAACTCTTCCAAAAAATTGTAGAGGGAGGAACATTCCCAAATTCGTTCTATGAGGCCACCATCACCCTGATGCTAAAACAAGACAAAGATACCACAAAAAAAGAAAATTATAGACCAATATCACTGATGAACATAGATGCAAAAATCCTTGACAAAATATTAGCAAACAGAATCCAACGACACATTAAAAAGATCATACACCATGATTAAATGGGATTTATCCCAGGGATGCAAGGGTTCTTCAATATATGTAAAACAATCAATGTGATATACCATATTAACAAATTAAAGAATAAAAAGCATATATCATCTCAATAGATGCAGAAAAAGCTTTTGAGAAAATTCAACACCCATTTATGATAAAAACTCTCCAGAAAGTGGGCATAGAGGGAACCTACCTCAACATAATAAAAGCTATATATGACAAACCCACAGCAAACATCATTCTCAATGGCGAAAAACTGAAAGCATTTCCTCTAAGATCAGGAACAAGACAAGGATGTCCACTCTCGCCACTATTATTCAACATAGTATTGGAAGTCCTAGCCACAGCAGTCAGAGAAGAAAAAGAAATAAAAGGAACACAAAATGGAAAAGAAGTAGTAAAACTGTCACTGTTTGCCAATGACATGATACTATACATAGAAAATCCTAAAGATGCCACCAGAAAACTACTAGAACTAATCAATGAATTTCATAAGGTTGCAGGATACAAAATTAATGCACAGAAATCTCTTGCATTCCTGTACACTAACAATGAAAGATCAGAAAGAGAAACTAAGGAAACAATCCCATTTACCATCACAACAAAAAGAATAAAATACCTAGGAATAAACCTACCTAAGGAGGCAGAAGACCTGTACTCAGAAAACTATAAAACACTGATGAAAGAAATCAAAGATAACATAAACAGATAGAGAGTTATACCATGATCCTGGATTGGAAGAATCAATATTGTGAAAATGACTATACTACCTAAAGCAATCTACGGGTTCAATGCAATCCGTATCAAATTATCAATGGCATTTTTCACAGAAATAGAAAAATAAATTTCACATTTTGTATGGAAACACAAAAGACCCTGAATAGCCAAAGCAATCTTAAGAAAGAAAAACAGAGCTGGAGGAATCATGCTTCCTGGCTTCAGACTATACTACAAAGCTACAGTGGGCTTCCCTGGTGGCGCAGTGGTTGAGAATCTGCCTGCTAATGCAGGGGACACGGGTTCGAGCCCTGGTCTGGGAAGATCCCACATGCCACGGAGCAGCTGGGCCCGTGAGCCACAATTGCTGAGCCTGCGCGTCTGGAGCCTGTGCCCCGCGACGGGAGGGGCCGCGATAGAGAAGGGCCCGCGCACCGCGATGAAGAGCAGTCCCCGCACCGCGATGAAGAGTGGCCCCCGCTTGCCGCAACTGGAGAAAGCCCTCGCACGAACCGAAGACCCAACACAGCCAAAAAATAAATAAATAAATAAATAAATAAGAAAAAAATCCTTAAAAAAAAAAAAAGCTACAGTAATCAAGACAGTATGGTACTGGCACAAAAACAGAAATATAGAACAATGGAACAGGATAGAAAGCCCAGAGATAAACCCGCACACATAAGTCACCTTACCTTTGACAAAGGAGGCAAGAATATACAATGGGGAAAAGACAGCCTCTTCAATAAGTGGTGCTGGGAAAAATGGACAAATACTAGTAAAAGAATGAAATTAGAACACACTCTAACACCATACACAAAAGTAAACTCCAAATGGATTAAAGACCTAAATGTAAAGCCAGACACTATAAAACTCACAGAGGAAAACATAGGCAGAACACTCTATGACATAAATCACAGCAAGATCCTTTTTGACCCACCTCCCAGAGAAATGGAAATAAAAACAAAAATAAACAAATGGGACCTAATGAAACTTAAAAGCTTTTACACAGCAAAGGAAACCATAAACAAGACAAAAAGACAGCCCTCAGAATGGGAGAAAATATTTGCAAACAAAGCAACTGACAAAGGATTAATCTCCAAAATATACAAGCAGGTCATGCAAATCAATATCACAAAAACAAACAACCCAATACAAAAATGGGCAGAAGACCTAAATAAGCATTTCTCCAAAGAAGACATACAGATGGCCAACAAATACATGAAAAGATGCTCAACATCACTAATTATTAGAGAAATGCAAATCAAAACCACAATGAGGTATCACCTCACACTGGTCAGAATGGCCATCATCAAAAAATCTAGAAACAATAAATGCTGGAGAGGGTGTGGAGAAAAGGGAACTCTCTTGCACTGTTGGTGGGAATGTAAATTGATACAGCCACTATGGAGAACAGTATGGAGGTTCCTTAAAAAACTAAAAATAGAACTATCGTATGACCCAGCAATCCCACTACTGGGCATATACCCAGAGAAAGCCATAATTCAAAAAGATATATATGTACCACAGTGTTCATCGCAGCACTATTTACAGTAGCCAGGACATGGAAGCAACCTAAATGTCCAACAACAGATGAATGGATAAAGAAGATGTGGCACATATATACAATGGAATATTACTCAGCCATAAAAAGGAACAAAATTGAGTTATTTGTAGTGAGGTGGATGGACCTAGAATCTGTCAGAGTGAAGTAAGTCAGAAAGAAAAAAACAAATACCGTATGCTAATGCATATATATGGAATTTTAAAAAGCGGTACTGATGAACCTAGTGGCAGGGCAAGAATAAAGACACAGACCTAGAGAATGGATGTGAGGGCACGGCGGGGGAAGGGGAAGCTGGGATGAAGTGAGAGAGTAGCACTGACATATATACGCTATGAAATGTAAAATGGATGGCTAGTGGGAAGCAGCTGCATTGCACAAGGAGATCAGCTCGATGCTTTGTGACGACCTAGAGGGGTGGGATAGGGATTGTGGGAGGGAGGCTCAAGAGGGAGGAGATATGGGGATATATGTATATGTATAGCTGATTCACTTTGTTATACAGCAGAAACTAACACAACATTGTAATGCATTTATACTCCAATAAAGATGTGGAAAAACAAATATATAGTAGCTGACACATAAAAGGTGCTCAATAATTGTTATAAAAATAAAATTACATGGCAAGCTGGATAAGCATTTACAACAGTTAGAATAAAGGCAGAATATAAAAAATGGATCTACACACTGATTATAACTCAGTCAAAACTATGTGTGCATCTTTGACAAAGACTTGTGAAACTGACAATGGCAAAGGTCAATTTATTAAAGAAATAGAATTCTGGAAATTTTAAAATTGATTTTCCCCTTTCATAGTATTCTTAAATTGCTTACCAAGAATTTTGTTCATGAAAGCCTAGCTCAGTGCTATTCTACCATCAGAGCTCCCCAAAACATAAAGGTATCAACTGACTAGAATGCAGAAACCAGAGGTCTTAACTGGTTAGCTACTGAACATTCCTGGTGAAAATGGTATGCATATCGGCAGGCCAGAAAAATGGATATGTACAAAGGAGAAGAAATGCCAGTTGCCTTTTGTGCTGAGCTGCCATACATAAGGAAGACTTGCACAAAACCTTAATTCTGTCTGAAAAGTAAACAAAACCAGAACTTGCCAGCACCATTTCATAGAAGTGAATTCCAGAGATGGATCTTTAAGTCAACTCTCCACTATATGCAAAGAATGTATTGAAAGAGTAGGAGAGAGAGGCAAGAGAAAGGAGAAAGAAAAGGAAAATGAGAGTGGAAGAAACAAAATGTGATTTGACAAAGAAGAAAGAAAAAGAGGCAATTAAAACTCAAATACATCTACCTGTTGGTTCTCTTAAAAATCCTTCCCTGAATTTTTACATTTCAAAATGTGCCGTTGTTGAATTTCACCCAAGGAATAGGAAAAATGATGGTGCCATTAACTGAAATGGGAAATCCAGAGTAGGGGATGCTTTGAGAAAACATAAGCCTGTAAAGAGGACTTGATAAACGTGTGTGCATAGGCCATTAAATGCAAGTGTCTCGTTGGTTGAGTTTCAGTTTCCAATAGGACATCTTTCATGGCCTGCCAAAATAGGAACACCTCCTCTCAGGGGGCAAGACTACATTTCAGTTAATTTTCTATTTCAATAAGATAGAAATTGCAAGTCAGCAAGAAACAGAGACAGGCTACACAGTTCCCTTAGTCTTGTATTCCCGATCAAATGCAGAGCCCAGAAATAGCCAGAATAGACCTCACTGCTCTTGCCCTTTGCCTACAAATGACTAATGATGAGGATAGGTTGGGTGGAGGTAGGCTGAGGGCAGGTGGGGCTACCCTGGCATTGAGGACCCATTGAGGGCTAACAACACACACCCCTTTGCAATAAGTTTAAGGGAACAGCACTGTCTTTTCTTCCCATCAGAGACTGACATTTAACCCCATCCCAAAGCAATCACCACCTCCACTTTTCCCTCCCTCTATAAGTCAACAGGAAAAATAACATTCCCCAAATAAGAGATTCATTTCTCATCAAAATAGAACCTTCTTTTATGTAACTACACAGAAGCTTCCTTACTGAAGCACTAAATTCAAAAGCAGCTATAAGTAAAAAGAATCTGCTCTTATCATAAATAAAAGATTGTATATGCGAACTTATTTGCAGTAAAATCTTATGATAAAAAATATAATTTATACCCTAGTTTCTCCTGTGTATTTTATGTAATATCCCAGTAAAATATTTCCATTTTACAACATGTACCTATTAAAACCATTCCTCATAAAACTGTCAGCATAAAATAAAATACAAAAACTGGAAGGAAAAAGCAGAGGAAAAGAAAATATATCAAAAAGAGGTGATGAAAGGCAACAGAAGGATGCTTGTGGAAACCCTCCCAGTGAGGCATAAATAACAGTAATATGGAGGCAGTGGAAGATGCTAATAATTAAGTAGGATATTTTAAGGTGAATCCTTAAATCCTTCTTCAAATGCCATTCGTTTCTCTATGCTAACAAGGAATTCTCTCACAATAAAATCTGGAGACAGGACCTTACTAGTGACATAGAATGAGTCTACAAAATAAGTCAATTAAAAAGAAAGTGTCGGGCTTCCCTGGTGGCGCAGTGGTTGAGAATCTGCCTGCCAATACAGGGGACACGGGTTCGAGCCCTGGTCTGGGAAGATCCCACATGCCGTGGAGCAACTAGGCCCGTGAGCCACAATTACTGAGCCTGTGCGTCTGGAGCCTGTGCTCCGCAACAAGAGAGGCCGCAATAGTGAGAGGCCCGCGCACCGCGATGAAGAGTGGCCCCCGCTCACCGCAACTAGAGAAAGCCCTAGCACAGAAACGAAGACCCAACATAGCAAGCAATCAATCAATAAATAAATCTTTAAAAAAAAAAAAAAAAAAAAAAAGAAAGTGTCCTGGAGGACTTCCCTGGTGGTGCACTGGTTAAGAATCTGCCTGCCAATGCAGGTGATACAGGTTCGAGCCCTGGTCCAGGAAGATCCCACATGCGCGGAGCAACTAAGCCAGAGCGCCACAACTACTGAGCCTGCGCTCTAGAGCACGTGAGCCACAACTACTGAGTCCGTGTGCCGCAACTACTGAAGCCCACACACCTAGAGCCTGTGCTCCGAAAAAAGAGAAGCCACAGCAATGGGAAGCTCGCGCACTGCAATGAAGAGCAGCCCCCGCTCGCCGCAACTAGAGAAAGCCTGCGCACAGCAACGAAGACCCAACGGAGCCAAAAATAAATAAATAAATAAATAAATTAAAAAAAAAAGTGTCCTGGAAACGGCAAATATTGTCTGTGAAAATGCAGCCCAACATGTGATTGAAGTTTACTCTCGAGTCAACAGGTCCTCCTCCCACCTACAGGTGGACTTGCAGCCTGTGAGCCAAGGAGCCCTTAAAACCAGCAAATCGGATCTGTCAGTCTTTGGGAGGTTGTCAGTATTTATTTTGAAATCGTTTCAGATGTACAGAAAACTTGTAAGAATAATAAAAAGAACTCCAGATACCCTTCTTCCAGATTTTCTATAACTGTTAAATTTTTATCACTTTCTCATATATATATGAGTTATTATATTATATAAATTACATACATTCAAATTACACATATAATTAAATATACACATGTATTTGATCATTTGAGAGTAAATTGCTGATTTATGATACCCATTCACCCCTGAAACTTCAGTGTGTATTATTTGGGGGTACTCTTTTTTTTTAGAAATATTGAAAATCGGACTTTTTTTTTTTTTAATTAATTAATTTATTTTTTATTTTTGGCTGTGTTGGGTCTTCATTTCTGTGCGAGGGCTTTCTTCTAGTTGTGGCAAGTGGGGGCCACTCTTCATTGCGGTGCGCGGGCCTCTCACTGTCGTGGCCTCTCTTGTTGCGGAGCACAGGCTCCAGACGCGCAGGCTCAGTAATTGTGGCTCACGGGCCTAGTTGCTTCGCGGCATGTGGGATCTTCCCAGACCAGGACTCGAACCCGTGTCCTCTGCATTAACAGGCAGATTCGCAACCACTGCGCCACCAGGGAAGCCCTGGGGGTACTCTTTTACATAACTAGGAGAACATAATCAAAATCAGGAAAATAATATTTAATATATCTAATCTGTAGATCTTATTCAAATTTGGCCACTTGTCCCAACAACAACCTTACAGTTTTAAAAAATGAGATAACTAAAAAAGGAAGAGAAATTGAAAGAAAATTTTAGTCCAGGATCGCACATTCAGCTGTCCCGTCTCTTTGGTCTCCCTTAATCTGGAACAGTACCTCCGACTCCTTGTTTTTTCTGACCTTCACTTGTTGAAGAGAACAAGCCAGTTATGTTGTAAAGTAACTTGGTTTTGTCTGGTATTTCCTCATGATTATATTCAGATTACACATTTTTGACAGAAATGCCACAGAGGTGATATGTCTTGATATCAGGAGGCATATGTTCATTTGTCCCATAAATGGTGATAATAACTTTGATTACTTCGCTAAAGTGGGGTCCCTTGTAAAATTACTACTTTTCCCTTTGTAATTCATAAGCGGAGATACTTTGAGATTAAGTAAATATCCTGTTCCTCATCAAATTTTCACCCAACAGTTTCAGCATCTGTTGATGACTCTTGCCTAGATCAATTATTATTGTGATGGTTCCAAATGAGAAGTGATGCCGTGGTCTATAGATGGGGTGACTCAGATCTCTGGGGGATCAGATGGTCTAAGTTTTGACTTGGAAAAGAAAGCAGTATCTATTTCTACTACAATCTATAGAAAGTAAAGATCAACAAAATTGTCCTAGTTGATGACACTATGGAGAACATAACATCCATTTTCTGTGCATCAGTAATTCTCAACGGAAAGGAGAGGTTTTTTTATCACTATCAAAAAGGTCACAGGTTTAGAAAAGTTGAGAAATACTGTACTAGATGCTTTTCTTTCAAGAGAAATTAACCTCCAGTTTAGAAAATGGAATGGCTGTTTTTCTCCTAAGTAATTTTTTTTGATTTTATGCAAAAACATTCTGAATTATGTAACCAACCAAGTTTTTCCTTTTGACAATACCTGCTAGAAAACTTAGAACTTAAACAGTGTGTAGTTCATGGTGATAAGTCTTTTAACTCTGCATTTTAGGGTCTCATTTTTTGATCATTTAATGTTTCCAACTAGTTTTGCTTTCTTCTTTTGCTCTAATTTCTTATTTATGCATCTATTTTATTAGGTATTTTTGTAGCCAAATTGAAACTCTGTGGACTAAGATAGACATACAAACTAATTAATAAAATAGTCTATAATTTCTTTTTTCATCAGTTGCTCTATCTCAAATCTCCAGATCAAATTTCTTATCAACTGGGGCTATCTTATTTTGTTCCACTTGACATGACACGTTGGAGGAGGGGTGTGGGTGAAAGAACACATGAGAAACTTTAATTCAGTGTCATTGGTTAATTCAGTGACTTTATGCTTTCCAGGGCCCTAAAATAATTAGATTGGTTATTGCTTGTCACTTGGAATGGATCCTTCTTGGTGCAGGGAAAAGAGCACTGAACCAGTCATCAGAAGGCCCATCCATGGTATAATTCTACTTCTGCCATAGATGTGGTGTGACCTTGAATAAACCAATTCCAATATCTGAACTTCAGCATCCTTGGGGAATAACTGGGAATGAAAGCACCTAAACTGCCTATCTCACCAAACTATTGGAAAACTCAATAGGAAAGTGCTTCAAGAACTACAAGATCCAAGAATTCCTTATCATCTTATCATCTGGTAAGAGCATCAGACCATAAACAAGTAAACAAATATACAAATAACTTAATTTCAGATAATAGTAAATGCTATGAAAACAAAATAGATGAAAAGATTCAAGAAGGAAGGCGGGGAGGGTGATTTGAGACCAGAGGGCCAAAGGAGACCTCTGTAAGGAATGGATATTTAATCAGAGACCTGAATAAGGAGAAGCAGAAAGCTATGCAGGGATGACAAGAGCTCATGAAGCGGGGATAAAACCTCGAAGGCAGGAAGCCACTCAGTGGGCTCCAGTAACTGCAAGAAGCCAGTGTGTGTAGGGGGTGTTTACACAGGGCAGGTGTGGCAGAGGCGAAATCGAGGATGGAGGTGCAGCCTTTGCAAACCAATCTCTCTGCAGCCTCCGCATTAAGAGCATGGGCTCTGCAAATCCACAAACCTGGGTGCACCTCCTGGGTCTGCCTCTCACCATCGTGGTGGAGGTACTTAAGCTTCCCGTGCCACAGCTTTACTGTATATAAAACAGGAATGATAATAGCAGTTTCTTTACAAAATGGTGTGAGAATTGAGTGGGCTGATGCTTGGTACAGGGAAGCTCTCAAGAAGCTTATTACTTTCCGGTCCACTCCATCAAAGGAACAACAATGACCCTTAAAGAATAAACCGCACAAGTCAGGGTTCAAGGATATTTGATAAAACTTTTCTCATAGGATAAGCAGTAAACTCCTCAAGGATAGAGAACCTGTCTGCTCCAGCCCCTCAGCACCTAGCACAGAGCTGCACATAGTAGGTGCTCAATAAGGTATCTACCCTGAGTAAATATTTGTGAAAGGCGGTTCCTGACAGTAGTAGCAAGCCAGCCATGAAACGCAGGGAGTAAATCACGCTCCCCTGTGCCCAGCTCTACACAGAATTCACAACAGGCACAACTTGTTTTTAAACTCAAGTTATGTGAAATGTTTTGAGGTGGTCCTAACTTATTCGGAGGCATGCTCACCTTAAGTAATGGGTTGTCTCAGGAGTGAGTCCCTGGCTCTGCCATAATAGCTGATTTTTATCAACAATTAGGAAAAGAGGCATTTGTCTGATCACTCGGCCAATGTCTGAACAAATGGCTCCTCAGCCAACTATTACAAATACGTCCCACCACCACCAGCGTTTCCAGGTTCAGACTGCTCATTCTGATCATGCTAGGAATGTAATCAACTCCCTCTGTAGAGGTAAGTTAATTATCTCCTCAGGCTGTGAACGAACACACGGGTTTGGTTTCTGACCACGGTGCCTAAAGAGAGGGCCCTCCAGAGGAGCCAGAGGGCTTGTCGGCTGCCACCTCAGGGCCCCGGATGGCACCCGGGAGCCGTGGTTCAAAACGATCTGGCCTTTATCCCCCAGGTCCCCCATCGCACCTGCTTTAGTGATGCAGCGCCGGACACAGAACTTGGCTCTCTCCAGTCTCCTCTGGCCAGCATGGCCGTGCCCTGTTGGCTGGAGCTGGGCTCCTGGAGCTCACCCAGCACCTCCTGCAGCCCAGCTCAGCTCCCAGTTCAGGATGTCCCTCTGGAAGCTGATCCTGAGATAGATAAGGGAGGAAATCAGCTTCTCTGTCCTCCATCACCGGGCTGCCAGGGACAGCAGGACTTAAAGACTCAAACATAAATCACCTGCCTATCTCCATGTTTTAAACTTCAGCTTTAATCCAGCTCAGAGTAGGATTAGCTGCCTCAGAGACTGCTAATTGCCAGATGGCCGCTGATAGCCAACCAGGGAAACGTGTGTGTCAGAGCCTGCTGTGAAGCCTTAGAAAGTCAGAACTGGAAAGGATTTGAGGGAGGCAGGCCAACCCTTCACTTCTTCATCATCACAATGGGGACAGGGGCAAGGCGGCAGCTCTCGGATGCACAGTGAGTTAACAGCACGTGCTGGAACCTTTCTCTGGGTTGTTCGAATTGAGGGGAGAAAGAGAGATGAGCATTGAGAGACAGCAGCGCATCGCTAGCTGATTATGTCCTGCTGCTCTCAGACAGGGGCAGAAGCAAGAGGAAGGGAAGTTAATTTACTGAATACCTCCTATATTCCAGATGTGATGTCAGCTGTTTTCGTGTGTAACACCTGGGTTCTAATCCCTGGTCTGCCACTGACCCTACATGTCATCTTGGGTAAATCACTTTCCCTGTGGAGGAGTCTTAGTACCTCAAGTGCAGGCTGAGAAGGGTAGAGTGGATTATCTCTAATAAGACAGTGGTTCTCATTCTTTAATGTGCACCAGAATCCCCTGGAGGGCTTGTTAAGATACAGATTGCTGGGTCCCACCCTCAGTTTCTGAATCATGGCGCTTGAGAATATGTGTGTCAAACAAGCTCCCCAGTGGTGCTGATGATGATCATCTATGGACCACACCTAAAGGTGCATCGCTCTAAGATATAACCGCCAACTCTAAAGTTAAATAGCATGCATGAGTTCATGAAAAAGAAACATACACATACACACACACACACACTCTCTTTAAAAAAGAGTAAGAAACAAAGGACCACAAGCTAGTAAATCAATCCCAGTGGGTCCAAGCCTATAGGTTTCCTTAAACTCTTGAAAACAACTCTAACACGTAGCAAGCCAAATCTGAACTCAAGTTTATGTCCTGTGGCTCAAGTCCTTTCTTTGGAGAGAATAAAGTGCTGCCTCACCCCCAAGAAGCCTATAAGCCTGAATGAAGGGCATTCATTAACACAGTCACACTCAGATGGAGGCCCAAGTGGCATCCCAGGCAAGCATCTGAATGTCTTCAGTAGCTGGTACATCCAGACGTTTGCTATGCACCCTACGAGGACTGCAACCGGCAGGGCTACCACCAGGATGGAGAAGATGCAGGAGTGCTCACCATCGCTTCCGTGGTGTGACCAGAGGTCCACACCCCTCAAATCCCCACCCAGAGCACTGCCAACCTCCCAGGACATCAGCAGATTGTTTCTGGGAAATTTCTCAAAACATATATCAACCCAAAGGAAAGCAGAAAACACACACATATATATTGAAAAACCCAGAAAAATACCCAAATGCTCCTAGGAGAATGTTTGACCCTTGACACACTATACTCATGGGCTGAATATCTAAGATCAAAGCTACCTTGGAAGGGTATTATGGCTTTTATAGAACAACAACAAAAATGGGCAGGAAGAAAGCCCGGCGCAAGAAAACCAGAGAACTTCCACGGGGCGCCGCCTCTCAGGGAAGATAGGTCGTGGCTAAAATCCGGGAAAGCTGTCTGATATTGGTGTCATTTTTGGTCTCCGGTCCTACGGGCTGGTCCACTATCACTGCAGACAGAATAAGTGATGTGGCGAAGGATGGGACATGAGAGGAAAGAAAAAAGAAATCTCCTTTTCGGTGTCTCCAGTGAGGCACCCAACAAGCTTAACCCCAGGCGGGAGCCGGGTCTCTCATCCAGAGTATCATCTAAATGCTTGTCTCCCCAGCCCTTTCCCTCCTACCTTTCAAATGGAAGCACTAAAAGCATTTACACTAAAAACTAATTCTATATAATTGTTACAAACCATAATGCAAATGTCATAGATAATCCTTCCGGTAGAATATACATAATGTAAAAAAAATAATCAGTTTAACAATCAATCTAACAATTTAACAGAGTACCCATTTATCAACACAAGCCCAGAGTGGGGACAGAGGGTCGGGTGCAGGGGAAACAGAAGAGTGGAGGGTAGAGGTAAAAATAAGCATCTCTCTTCCTCTTAGACAACAGAGAGTTAATAGATATACTTGGCACGGATAATAAGTGACATATAAGATAAAATACTGTTTATTTAATGTAACCATTAATAGAAAGTAAAAGGCTTTATATCCCACAGAAACTACCAAAAAAGAAATCAGAAAACAGACCGCATGGAAGAAGCAAGAAAATGGCAAAAAATCACCACCACCCTTCCAAAAAGGAGGCATAAACAAGAGAAAATAGACAAATAAGACAGCAGAATTAAGACAAACCATGCTTTCCTAAAAGCCAAACCAAAAGGAAAACACCCACTGCTTCTAATGATCATGTGGTGCATTATACCCGTTCCTTCCGGGCCCCTTGGTTGTTTCATTTCTTCATCTCACGGACTTGTCTCCACTTCAACCACTGTGGCCACTGTCACTCATTAGACCTTGTCATCCCCTAAAGTGTCCCCCCTTCAGGAACAACTAAACCAATCACTGTACTCACATCTCCTGACATTTCAGCTGCAAAAGGAGAGAGGGCAGGTTCAAGGGAAGGCTTTGGCTTCTTTAGGTTTGTAGTAGGAGAAAATGAGATTTTGTTTAAAAAAAGAAAGAAAAAGCCAATGAAAAGAGTTACAAAGTAAAAGGATGAACAAACAGGAAAGAAAAGGGAAATCAATAGTGGCAAGTTTTGAAGATGGCAGTTTTGAGGGAGAGATGGGGTCAGGAAACGGTGGAACCACTGGCCTCTGAGTTAATCAAGCCTGCAATTCCTCAGCCACATATCAAACTATGGAATGAGACTGAAGCAGCACTCAGAGAAAAATTCTGAGCCTCAATTTTATTGCTTCAAAAAGGAATAAAATAGAGAAACTAAGCATCTAGCTCAGGATGTCAGAAAGAGAACATAATAATATGAGAAAAGTTTTTATAAGAATGTAATAGAGATAATATTACAAATTATGTTTTTTAGAAAGAAATCTACAGAAATGGAAAAGTAATTCTAACTGTTGACTTTAAAGAAACAGAAAAATATATAGTGGGTGCAATTAAGGGGAAAACGTTTAGGAATAAAAATGTGATTTAACCATAAGTATGAAGTTTACTTTTTTAAAAGGTAAATGAGTACTATGTCAGCCCTGCTAGTATATTTGAAAATCACTAGGGAAAGAGTTTCTAGAAAATCTATAAATCACCAAAATTGATTCATTAAACAAACAGCCTAAGTAGTTCAATAATTGTAGGCAAACCTTAAAGAGTTCAACAGACTATATACATATAGACTATATATGTATTACACACATACATATAAAGCAAGCTGTACTCAGGTGAAACTTTCATGTTCTCAGGGGAAAGATAATATTAATGGTACCCAGACCCACAACCCCTTATTTATAGTTCTAAAATTCCAAATGCTCTGTAGTTTATTTTATAAAACCTTTGAAGACAAAACCTGACTGAAACTCATTTAACATTAAATTTGATCTGAATTCATACATATATATTATTATTATTTTCATGTCATGGTATGAAATAGTAACATGTTTATTATGCCCTGCTGCCCCACTTCCCACTAGGTGAGATATGTAATATTGGTTTGGCCAAGAAGTTCGTTCGGCTTTTCCGTAACATCTTACGGAAAAACCCAAACGAACTTTTTGACCAACCCAATATATGTCATACGTCGTGTATTACCTTTCTAAAAAGCCAAAGGTTCTGAATTCTGAAACATAGCTGGTCTCAAGGGTTTCAGAACAGGCCTTGTGGGCCTGTATAAACTGGTACAGAACATAGAAAAAAGATGAAAAGTTTCTCAACTATTTTAAGAAGTTTGTTAACCCTGATCTAAAATTTGGCAAAAGAGAATTCACTCAAAAAGAAGAACTACAGTCTGATTTCATTTGACTACGGAAGCAAAAACCTTCGATAAGTGATGTTTTTTATTGTTTTCAACTTGGTGATAAAAAATATGGTCATTGTTATGAACCGGGGTGTCCCCCACAAAATTCATATGTTGAAGTCCTAACACCCAATACCTCAGAATATGACTGTATTTGGAGATAGGGTCTTTAAAGAGGTAATTAAGTTAAAATAAGGTTGCAGTTGTGGGCCCTGATCCAATATGACTGGTGTCCTGATAAGTATAAGACGAGGAAATTTGGACACAAACACACACAGAGGAAAGACCATGTGAGGACACAACAAGGAAGTCGCTATCTACAAGCCAAGGAGAGAGGCCTCAGAAGAAACCAACTCTGCCAACACCATGATCTGGGACTTCTAAATCTCCAGAAATGTGATAAAATGAATTTCTGTTGCTTAATCCACCGAGTCTGTGGAACTCGTTGTCGCAGCCCTAGCAAACTAATACAGGCACATTTAATATTCAAGTTTGAATAATTTCTAAGTATTCATTCCACCATTATAAAAACATCTCTTTTCCTTCTCTCTGGGCACTACTTTCATGAAAATTCCAAGAATCATAAGGACACCTACTCTGTGCAAATAGTCAGTCCTGGTTACTAGTTTTACAGAAAAAAATGCTAGAAAATCTGACCAGTCCACCAGAGGGCCAAGTGTACTGCTACTATGATTCTTGGACCACACACACGGTATTTGTTGAAAGCACGTGACTCAGAAACAGGGGTCATCCTTGTCCGTGGATCAGAGCTTATCAATGGTCCAGACACCAGCACCAGGTGGTCCATGCTCCTGGGCCATTGTCACAAGCATTGGGGTGCTTGAGGCATACACCACCCAGGCTAGTCCCATAGGCCTTCTCAGGATACAGAGAAGGAGGAGGGCACGGCTCACTCCCTGTATTATGCCTGCATACGGTGGTTCCACATCATTCAGTGTCTCAGCTCCCAATGCTGCCATTCCTTTACGCGGCGCTTTCTTCATGCACTCAGCCATTTTCCCTACGGCACTTGCACTGGGCCCAGGTGACTGAGTCCAGGAGGCTCCAGACTCAGCCACACACCCTGACCTGACATCCTGCCCCACACGCTCAGCTTCCTGGCCCTCAGGAGAAAAAGCAGCCCTTCCCTCACTCAGTCCAGAGCCTGCCTATGCCTGCCTAGTATTATCAGTCATACTGTTTTCAAGGGGAAATCTCACCTTGTGAAATGAAACGTAACCTGGTGAAATAAATAAAAGCAAACCAAATCCTGCCAAGTGAAAAGAGGTGTGTTCCATAACTAAGTAAAGATTCTTTCAGGAATGCAGAGACAGATAAATATTAGGGGAAATTTTTAAACGTCATATCGCTAAGTCAAAGGAGAAAAAAAAATCTTCTTAAAAGATGAGGAGGTGACTTCAATAGCATTTCTAATTTATAACACTAACCACCACAACAAAAACATTTTATAAACTAGGAATGGAAGATTGCTCCTTGATATGATAAAAAACCAAAATTGTCCCAAGCCAAATGGCAGTAATAGCTAGTTAAAAGTAAGTGATGTTCCCACTTAACAGAAAATAATAAGACAAGGCTACTTGCAATCATGGTCATTGTTTATAGTATTCTAGAAGTTCTAGACCTGTACTGTCCAAAATGACAGCCACTAGCCCCATGTGGCTACTGAGCACTTGAAATAGGGCTCATCTGAATTGAGGTGCGCTGTACCAGATTTTGAACACTTAGTATTTTTTTAAAAAAGAGTGTAAAATACCTAATTTTTAATTTTTATATTGATTTAGGTTGAAATTTTATTCTGGGTATATGGGGCTAAATAGTAATATATTATTGAATTAATTTCATGTTTCTTTTTATTTTCTTTTACCGTAGCTACTAGAACATTTTACATTACATATATGAATGGCATTATATTTCTATATTTCAGGGCTCTTCTAGACAGTGTAATCAGGTAAAAGAAAAGAAAAAATCTTTAGCCACAAGAAATAAGAAGGTGCAATTATTACTGTTTGAGGATTAGATGACTGTGCAGATGAGAAGTTATTACACATTTTAAAAAATAATTATTTAGAAATTAATGACTACTTTCTATGCCAGCATTAGACAGTTAGAGAATATAATGGAAAAATAAATCTCAAATGTCCACGAAATATATAATATACTCAAGAATAAATTGTATGTAAAATGTAAGACATTTTTATAAATAAATAGTTTAAAATGGCTTTAGTTTCTCCTTTGACAACAGTTTAGGGAAGAAGCAAAGATGTGCTCAGAGAACACTAGTCTGAACTGAGGCCCCCCACTGAGCAAACAGCTGTACTCACCTGACTGCCAGTCGGTAGTGGCTGCTGAGGACCAAATATCCATGTCCATCAAATACTGTAGAACTCACAGCATACAAGTTCAGCAATGACCTTGTTTCTGCCTCCACCTTAGGTTTCCTATCCTGATGTTTCTTTGCTTAATCATCCAAGCACTGCATTATAAAACATGATACATGCATCAGCTATAATTATACACTGACTTCATGGTTTGTTTTTTCTCCTATTCCTTTAACTTTTTAATGTAGGGCTGGTCCTTCCCCTTCTCTCAAATGACATTTCTCAGTCATCTTGTATCACTTCTTCAGGGACAAGCATAGTCTCTGTTTCTGCACCTCTGCCTTTTCATCTGAACAGATACCCCCTTTTCATTAGAGGCATTTGAAAATGCAACTCTTAGGACTCAATCTCGACAAATATTGCAGAGACAGAGGGACATTTTAACCTTTGACTTGTCAAGGGTAGTCACATCTACACTGAGGCTTAGTAAGGATGTGAGAACATTCCTTACTAAATAAATCTTTTTTGTAACTTTGGATGTTAACTTTAACGTCATTTAATATAGGAGGAAATTTGTATATGATTTCTCTGAATCCTTAATAGCCTAGGTTTAATAGACTGGAAAGGCAGGGCAGGGAGTCACACATCCTTGGCAGAGGATATAGGACTGTTTGGAGAAAACCTGAGAAAAACCCTGAAAGCCTCCAGGACCCAGTACCTTTGCAATTTGTCTGGTTTATAATCCTGGCCTGGAGCTTGGGACTTCTTACCTCCCAGGTGAAAGACTCCTTTTGGCCCTGGAGACAAGGACAATAGCCCCCAGAAGCCCAAGGGACAATTTACAAAGGCCCAGGGCTTACAGAGCCTTGCAGTGTCTCTCCACTCCAGACATGAAATAGGGCTTCTGATCCAAGGGCCATCCCAGGGAACTATTGGGAAGACGTGAGGATCTAGGCTGACAGGGGAAGTGTGTCATTTCTTAAGGCAAAAAGCAGTGGAGAAGAAGCAAATATGGAGGATGAAGAGTTGAGTTTGGGACATTTTTTTTTAAATTTTAATTTTAATTTATTATATTTACTTATTGTTGGCTGCATTGGGTCTTCGTTGCTGCACCTGGGCTTTCTCTGGTGTGGCAAGCAGGGGCTACTCTTCATTGCAGTGCATGGCCTTCTCTTTGAGGTGGCTTCTCTTGTTGCAGAGCATGGGCTCTAGGGTGCATGGGCTTCAGTAGTTGCAGCACGTGGGCTCAGTTGTTGTGGCGCACAAGCTTAGTTGCTCCGTGGCATGTGGGATCTTCTGGGACCAGGGCTCGAACCTGTGTCCCCTGCATTGGCAGGCGGAATCTTAACCACTGCATCACCAGGGAAGCCCAAGTTTGGGACATTTTTATATTGACGTAGAATTACCAAGTGAAGATATATTAGTAGGCATTAGGATCTGGAATTCAGGAAGGACATTAGCCTACAGATGCAGATGTTAACAACTATAAACGTAAGTCCAGTGGTATTTGATATTTCTCTCCAGGAAATCATCGAGTTTTTCATTTTCAGGAGCACACAGAGGACATGTCTTGGATGACATAGAGGAGATTTTAGAGGAACAGCACTGAACCTCTCTTACGATGCAGGTGGCCAGGAACTTCTGAGTGTTGTGTGTCCATTTTCAACTACTGCATAACAAATTATCACAGACTTAGCAACTGTGAACAATACATATTTATTATCTGACTATTGCTGTGGGTCAGAGTCTTGGTGTGACTTATCTGGGTCCTCTGTTCAGGGTCTCATAAGGCTGCAGTTGAGGTTTTAGCCAGGCTGTGTTCTCATCCAGAAGCTTGAATGGGGAAGAACCTGACTCCAAGCTCACTCAGGTTACTGGAAGAATTTATTTCCTTGTGGCTGTAGGACTGAGGGCCCCAGATTTTGCTGGCTAATGGTTGGAGGATGCCCTCAGCTCCTAGAGGTCACCCACCATTCAGAGAGGCCCACGTGGACTTTCCCAAAATGGCCACTTATTTCATCAAAACAGTGAATGAATTTGCTAGTAAGACAAAGTCTCATATAATGCAATGTAATCATAGGAGTGACATCCATCACTTTTGCTATATTCAATTGGTTAGAAGCAAGTCAGGTCCCCCCACACACACTCAAGAGGAAGGTATTATACAGGACACAAACAGGAGATCAGGACCATCGAGGGTCAATTACCTCAGAATCTGTCTGCCACATGCTGCATGGATGGGAGAGGCATTGAAACAGAATTGAAAAGCCATCTCCAAGGAGCAAACATATAGCAGTGGGAGGCACAAGAACATTCACCACATATTCTGCCATGGTAGGCCACATAAAAGGTGCAAAAGACCACAAATTTTGGCAGCTGCACATTAAATACATTCATTGACATATTCTGTTACTAGGGTCCCCATGCTATATTTTAGAAGGTTGAGAGCGAGAGAGGGGGGAAGCAAAAAAGCTAGCCTGACGATAACCCTCAAAATGTATTACGATATTCTGGGGAGATTTGATCGGCATAGGCAACTGAACATTGAATGGGCACGGTGATTGGTCAAAGAATATTTTGGTTGATTTATTTCCCCATCTTCCCACTAGGAAGAATGGAGTTGATGCAACTCTAGAAAGAGGAGATATCTGAAAACTTCTATAACTCAATAATCAAAACCTACGTGAAATATCAGATATATGCTAGGTGCTAAAAATCAGATCACAGATAACCAATTCATCAACAACCTGCACAGAAAGGTGTCTAACTGCTGAACACAGGAAGCTCTGGCCTGGCTTGTTCCTCCTGTGCCCTAACTAACCTCTCACCTCAGCACCTCCCCTGGAAGAGCTGGTCAAGACTCTCGAAAGCTGCCAACGTGAGGGGGTATGCATCGTGAGGGAGATGCAGTTTCACCTCCGTCTTTTCTCCACCAGAAGCACGCCCATGACACTGCCATCTGCTCAGCAACACGGCCTCCCAGGCACCAGGGACCCCGTTCGGGACATGAAACTGGGTACAGGGCCATTTCCTCTTGACACCTCAGAACTCATCTCCCTTCTGAAACAAGGACAGACATGCCCGATTTATCAGGGACCCAGGGAGCATGGAGGCAAATCTTTGTTCTCAGTAATTCTGAGACTTCAAGGATATTTGGTAGCAACTGAACCTAGTTTGTTCTCAGTAATTCTGAGACTTCAAGGATATTTGGTAGCAACTGAACCTAGTCTGCCTGAGCAACTGTTTCTGCAACACCAAACTCCATGAGGTTGTTAATGGTGAGAAGCGACTCTTGCTTCATCACAAACCAGCAAGAGGACATGCCCATTTCTACTTGTCCAAAGAAACAAGCATGTCAGGCAATACAGCTCTCCCAAAAGGGCAGATGTGCAGCTTCTCCACCCCGCCCCTCCCTTCCCGACCCCATCACAGACGGGGGACAGAAGCTACAGGAGAAAACATTCAACAAGCCAGGGCAGGGGAGGTGATACATGGAGGAGAGATGGATAAAAATTTCATTTCAGGCTTTGAAGATGTACCCTTTGGATTCTCCTTGTCCCTTTGTTTTGTTTGTATATTTTCTTGCAGGGGTGTTTGGGGAAGCATGATGCCATCTTGCAAAAAAGAAAGTACAGGATTTCTGAAAAGACAGCCCCGGGTCTAAACGCTAGCTTCTCCACTTATTCTCTGCCCACCTTTCAATAGAACAGTCTAATCCCCTTAAATCTGTTTCCTCATCTTCTTAGACGGGAACATTTAAAAGGTACTTAATCTCACTGAGTTATTGCCACGGGAGCATGTTGAGACCCAGCATTTCGCAGAAGCATCCTACACTCTGAAGGACTGCAGAGCCGAAGCCAGCCCGGGGTCCGCCACAGCCATGTTAACACCGCACGCCCGGAAACTAAAACCCGTGCTGGGAAAGGGACTTGGCCAAGTTCTCTATGCCAAAAAGATGCCACATGGGGTACTGCCTCCTGCCCAGGCCTGCCGGAGAGGGGAGACAGAGTTGAAAAGTAAACTTCAAAAAACAAAGAAGAGAAAAAGAAACGTAAACTTCTCCGCCTTGCCTGGGGGTGAGAGCCTTGCAGTTCGGGTGGGACTGAAGAGGGTGGGGCTTAGCGCAGGCGCAGGACTGGTCAGGTGGTGAGTCTCCCCCACAGCCAATGAGAGCTCCCATCCGACCTGCAGCCACCCTAGGTCTGTGTGACTCCAGGGGTCCCCTGCTGCTGGGCATCTGAGTGGCCCATCATCCCAGGCTCTCAGACTCTGTTCTGAAGGAGAGAGGTGGTAGCAGAGCTGGTGGGGTGGCAGTTTCAGCAGCTCCCGTGCAAATCGGCAGGTCTGCATCTCTGTATTGGGGCGGCCCCATCTCTATGTGCATCAGGAAGCTCCATGGACATATTTGTTTACTCCATTTGCCGATATGCAGTTTGCATAATATTGAATCTGGAAAGGACACTGCATCCACTGACAGGAGTTTTCCCAGCTGGAAAAAAAAAAAAAAGGAAAGAAAGAAACCAGCTTTACATTTTTTTACATTTTGGAGTAAAAATAAAGACACTCCACCGTGTGCCAGGCTTTCTGATGGATGGTTCTCGGGGTGGGGAAGGCCACGTCTGTGGTCAGGCCACGCTCCCAGATCCAAAGTATTGTTGGATGGCTTTCTCGTAAACACTGTTGGCAGCTCCAGGGACGGCTCTTTTGGTAAAAAGGATGTGCTGGAACGAAACGTGGGCCTCCAGCCAAGACACATTTCTTCCCATAAAACAGAAAGCATGCACATGTCAGGATGCAAGAAGCCAAGCCTCTTCAAGAGTGGGGGCGCCCTCGTCCACAGCATCCCAGGAGAACGGGGGGAACAAGGCTGAGCTGGGCTTTGACCTGAGATGCGTGGTAGCGAGCAAAAAGCTGAGGATGTATTCCAGCCCTCCCCATCCCCCCACCTCTCCGAGCCAGGCTTTCAATCAGATGCCTTCTGCCAGCTTGCTTATATCCTCAGATTGGTCTAAACGCCTAGCTCCAGTGTAAGGTACAATGAGGCCCCTCCAAATCTGTAAGAGCAAAGACGCAAAGCACAAAGTCAAGGGAAGTGGAAGGAAGCCCAGGAGGGGGTGTTCTTCACAGACCCCGGACAGCCATTCTCCTGGATACTTTCTTCTCACTCAGACCCTTCTCATCACAGATCCTTCCAGCCTCCTTGGCAGGCTCTGGGGAGCTGCACAGAAGCACTGCTTATCCAAACATCATTCTACACATGGCACAATTCCCTGGACCCTCCTACCCTGAGTGGGGTCCTCAGGGCACCATCAGCCTCACCTGGAGGTTGGTTAGAAATGCAGAATCATGAGGCCCCGGTGTTTCATAGGCACATGGAAAGTTTGACAGGCACTACCTGGGGGCTTCCTGGAGCATCCTCCTAACTGGACACGTGTGCCTCCTTCAAGGTCCTCCAGCAGAGAAGGATGGACAATCGGTGAATCATGAAGTGACAAAGCCCCTCCTCTCACAGCACCCCCAGGTCACCGCCTGGGTGTGGATAAAAGGCACTTTGGACTATAGATCCCACAGCCCCCAGGACTCCAGTTTTCTCAGCCACCCAACCTCTACAGTAGGGGAGCATCTGCTCACACTCTCCCCTGGAAGAGGAAAAACAGTAGAGCTCAATTCCAGGATGATTTAAGACATCCAATGAGAGTTAAAAAAAAAAAAATCAGATCTGGGGTTCTTCATTGTGAATTTTTCACCCTTTAGCCAGAGTTTGGCTTTACCTGCTCTAGGGACAAAGGAGTCAGGTCCCCGGCAGCCTGGGTGAAGTTGGAAATTAAGGGTAGTTGTGTCCCTTGGGTGGACATCTGCAGGAGCACCGGCCCACCGTGAAGCCCAGTTCTGTCTCATCATTTGGCTCTTTCAACGCTGTTGCTCTAGTCTGGTCACTGAATCTGGAGAACTTATGAGCTCATTCCTGGGCAAATCACCAAGCTCTGCAGATGACTCAACAGCGAGCTCCCGTCAGGAGCAAAGTCGCCCTGCACACCAGCAAGGCTCACAAACCTGGATCCTCCCTCAACATCCAACGTGATGGGGACATAACCACCCAGCCTCCGCGATCACTAAGCACAACTGCAGGCCTTCAGCGCTTCTCCGGGAGAAGCAGGGGCTACCTTTCCCTCCTGGTTTTGGCCCTCAGGACCTGGTCTATAAATATTACGAGTATCTCACCTTGTATGATGGGTGTGGCACCTGGAAATGTTTGTTCTGCCACCACAGCTGGTGCTTAGTGCTTACATCCTGTGAGGATAACGGGAACAGAATTGTATTTACGATCGACACGCTATTGGTGTGTGCTATAGAGAGTTTTTGTTTGGCTTCGTACACATAGATTATAAATTGCAGTATTGGCGCATCACATCCAGTTGCCATAGGTCGTGCCTGGAAACTAAAGCCTAGGGTGAGAAGGGGACTTGGCCAAGTTCACTGTCCAAGTTTTGTTTTGTTTCTAAGGGCTGCAGCAGTCAGAGGGTTATAGCTGTTTAACATTTTTTTCAGGTTAAAATTACTATAGCAGATTACATTCTATGAAACCGTGTGGCCTCGGTTACCGTTTTTCCCATGTGTTAGGGCAGACACAAAATGACTTTCTGAGGAGAATCTTGGTCTAACCCACAGGTGCATCCTGGGTTATCTCCAAAAGGAGACACGAGAGCTTTCTATTCAGGCAGGAGTTCTTGTAAGGTGACACAATTTTGACAAGAGTGTGTTAGTCTTACTCCCACCTTGGGTGACTATTAAAACATAAGGTTTTGCACCTACCCACTTCCCTGCAACAGAGAATATTTGCACTCTTCGCAGTTGTCAGGGAATGTAACCTTGAACTTGGTGTCACTCAAATCTCTCAGTTCCTCTTGGCTGAGAGGAATTTTATTTAGAGTATTTCCCGAGGGGAACTGTATTTGTTAAAATAATGCTAGTTACTCTAACAGACAAATCCGGAATTCTCAGTGGCTTGACACCATAGAAGTCAGTTCCTTGTGCATATCACAATCCAGTGAAGGTTTTCTGGCTGGTATCTTCCACCAGACCCTCAGTAGCCTGACTTCCTCCTTCCTGTGTCTCCACCTTCCTCTGAGTCCTTCCTTATAGCCTTCTCCTCTAAGCCAGCGGATGGGGAAAGGGATTATGGAGAGAATGCATTTACTTCCCAACCATTTCAGCCCAGAAGTGACACACATCACTTCTGCTCAAGCTCAGTGTCAAAGCCATGCCCAGCTGCAAAGGAGTCTGGGGGAAGTACTCATGTGCCCAGGAGGGAAGGAAACAGGCTCTGGTGAACTCAAAGTAGTCCCTGCCATGGAAATGCATTGCTCTAAGTCCCTTAAATTGACGCAGATTAAGCCAGACCATCTGAGAGCTGAGTATCTGGAGAGCATCAAGTGGGCTCTGCAGAATAGCTTCTCTAGAACAGCAAGGAGTTGTGCCCCTGGTCTAAACAGAGACAAAAGAGAAACACTCGGTGGGCGGGGAGATAGAGGAGGATTTCACACTGATGTGTGCCAGGTGCCGCTGAGGTCAGCAGCTGGGGCCTGATGAAGTTTCTTTTCAAGGAAGAATCCAGGAGGAACATCACTCCGAGGCTGTGACACAATTTTGGTGTCACTGGTGTGCTTCCGCTGGGCTTCAGCCTGTGTCCTCGCATCCTGGCCTCACAGTGTGAGTGTGTGCCAACTCCACTCCTGTTGGCTGTTATTTCTTGGGCTGTGACTCATGCCACTTATTGTGCTTTCCTTGGCCTTGGCTGTTGAAAAGCTTAGACTCAGATCAATACAGCCCATCTCTAGCAAATAGGTGAGACAATAAGGGACGTGTATTTTGAACCAACCTCACACCTGGTTCCATTCATCTTTCCTATTCTTCCATCTCCTGTGCCTCACTTTTTGTCATTTTTATGTCATCTTGCCATAATCCAACTGCTCTTGTAAACTGCATCTAGCCCACTTGAGGAACACAGTGGAATACAAGCAAATAGATTAACCACAGGATTATCAAACAAATACAAGAGTAGCAATGATCCAGGAGCTTCTAGAGAAAGCTGGAGACAGTGGCTTTTTCCCTTCTCTTCTTGCCAAGGTCTTGACATTATGGGCGTGGCTGCTTCGCCCATGGTGTCTCCTGATGAGCAAATCTCTTCCCTGTGCTCTGTGTAGCTCTGTGTGTGGCAGCCTTCAGGAAGGCACCTTCCCAGGTCTCAGAGCTCCCACACACTCCGGGAGATGGTAACCTCAGCTCGCTCTCTTTTGTATAGAATGACTGGTGTCATGGGTGCCTCTCCCTCCCACTGGGCTTCTTCCCGCGTCTTTGCATCCCAGTGCGCCTTTGTACCCAGCAATTGCTCTAACACACCAACCTCTAACACCTCTGAGTTCCACGGCGGATTAGCCAAGGGGCGGCACAGCTCACGGTGAAAAGCAAGTCTCAGAGAAAAACTCCCCACAGAACAAACAGGCAAACCAAACAAAATGAAAGCAAACTCATAGATCCAGAGAGCACACAGGTGGATGCCAGAAGGGAGGTGGGCGATGGGGTGGGAGAAAAGAGGCAAAGGGGACTTAGAGGTACAAACCTCCAGTTATATAATAAGTCACAGGGATGTAATAACATAAGGAATGTGATCAATGATATTACAATAATTTTGTATGCAGACAGTTGGTTACTAGACTTATTGTAGTAATCATTACCTAATGTATGCAAAAGTCAAATCATTATGTAGCACACCTGAAACTAACATAATATTGTATGTCAACTATATTTTATTACAGAGAGAGAGAGAAAGAAAGGAAAAGAAGCACTATTCAGTATGGTAGCTACTCGCTACATGTGGCCACAAACACTTGAAATGAGGCAAGTTTGAACTGAGATGTGCTGTAAGTATAAAATTTTGAAGACCTAGTACAAAAGAAAAAAAATAAATGATCACATTAATAATTTTTAATATAGAACAGGAATTCTCATCTAACCTCTCACCACTAAGTTCCGGAGGGGCACTTGCCTGGGATTCATGTTAAAAGGGAGAGACTGGGGATTCTATACCTCTGCCTACAAGTTTTAGCCCCCTGTCTAATGCACTCAGCTCTGAGACTCAGCCCAGAGAACAAAGACTTCGAGGTGTTATTCACCTGTATCATGTGGGCTTTGTTTTCAAGGACAAAAACTATTAACTTAAGGGGAAAAGTCATTCTGGGATTTTTTCTTTAGTAAAATTAAATATTACCTAGAGCATCTTATCTTTCTCAAGTACAGAAGTTCAATTGCCCACCCTGGGTCCTCTGAATAGCAACTAAGAAAGATAAAAATATTTTCCTGTTCAGAGATGATTTCAGTTATCACAGCACTAAATAGATGGCAAATGAGCAACCGGTTTACAAATGTTTGTTCATGAAGCCTGAATCTGTTGCTTAAGAGAATCTGGGAGGAACTGCTGAGGAAGTCAATGACCAGTGGGTGAAAATGTTTTAAGTGCACATGATAACGCTGAAGCCTGGCTCACGGAGAACACATGGAAGAACAGGACCTCAAACCACGTGATCAGGTGCATCTGAAAATCAATATGCCTGCAATACAAATCTGCGTCCCTTATCCTGAGCTAGGGAGAGCTCCCAGTTGCCCTGCAGCCCAGAGAGGCACCACCTTGAGCTGCCAAGATGCCCCAACTTCCATGCCTTGCACCCTGCCAGGCCCCATATCACCTCCCTTTCGTCAATTTACCCCTTAAGCATCCAGGCTTCCCCTCTGGGAAGCATGTGCTCCTACATCCTTCCTCAGCCGTGCACACGTCCTCACCCCTTTGCTCACAGCACAGGCCAACAACCCAGTACTTCTTATCATGCACATATTATACTGTTATTTCTCTTGTCATTTCTGTCCTCTTGGTCCCCCAATTTCTTAAAAATGGCCCTCAATGACACCTGACTCCAAGAAATCAATCCTTCAGTCTCCAGAGAGGGACAAAGAACCCCCACAAGCAGAGGATTCAGTAGAAGCCACTAATGGTTCAGTTATCTTCCTAATAAACCCATTTATTCATCAGCAGAAACTCATCCAAAGGCCCATGGACAGAAGTCAGGGGGTCAATGAAGTTAGACGGGGAAAATGTCTATCTTTATTTTCACTAACCTCTAACTGAACTATAGCATTTCGCTCAATTACGAATGTGAGCAATAAACCACAGTAGTTTTAGCAATGTTATGATTTGTCAACAGTAGAAATCAGATATTTTAGTATGTTATGATTGTTGCAGATTTCTCAAAATACTATTTATTTCAGACATATGTCAGTTATTCAACCCATAAGTAGATCTTGCTTTTTGATGAGTTAATAAAGAAGCACATATATGACTGTACCACACATGTTTTATTTATATTTTGATAACTGTATTTCAATATAATTAGTTTCCTTTGTAATCCTATATATTTTATTTTGTGCATTTAAAAACATTCTGAGAATGAGTCCTGTCTTAGTCTGGGCTACTATAACAAAATACCACTGACCAAATGGCTTAAACAACAAACATTGATTTCTCACAGTTCTGGAGTCCGGAAGTTCAAGATCAAGTCAGTGTCTGGTGAAGAAACTCATGCAGATAGCTACCTTCCTGTTGTACCCTCACATGGTAGAGGGAGATCATCTGTCTCACATCTCTTCTTTTTAGGGCACTAATCCCATTTGTGAGGGCTCCACCCTCATGATCTAATTACCTCCCCAAAGCCCACCTGCAAATACCATTACATTGAGGGTTAGGGCTTCAGCATATGAATTTGGGAGACACAAACATTCAGTCCATAGCAAGTCCATTGGCCTCACTAGATGCCAAAAGAGTTTATGGAAAAAAGGGAAAGGATGGTTAGCCACCCTCCCATGACCCCCATGAAGCATGCCCCCACCACAAAGATTCCTGTGACAACACCAGCCACAGAGTCTTCAACAATAGCTCTCCAAGCACTATACAGACCTGAATTCTCTTAGTTCCTCAAGAGGTGATAAATATCCACATTCATGTCAAAAGCAAGAAACTCATTTTTTAGATTCTTTTCCCATATAGGCCATTACAGAGTACTGAGTAGAGTTCCCTGTGTGTATATGTCAATCCCAATCTTCCAATTTATCCTTCCCCCCCCTTACCCCCTGGTAACCATAAGTTTATTTTCTACATCTGTGACTCTATTTCTGTTTTGTAGATAAGTTCATTTGTAGCCTTTTTTTAGATTCCACATATAAGTGATACCATATGATATTTGTCTTTCTCTGTCTGACTTACTTCACTCAGTATGAGAATCTAAAAAAGAGTAGATATTCGTATATGTGTAACAGATTCACTTTGCTGTACACCTGAAACTCACACAACATTGTAAATCAACTATACCCCAACATTTTTTTTAAAAAAGCAGGAAACTTAGAGTTTAGATGAAGCACAGGGGCAGAAAGGGGGTAGTGGGAAGCACTGAGAGGCCAGGAGAGCTGGTATCTGGGGCTCCTCAGGGTCCGTTTCTCTGGGAGAGGAGCTGAGTGGCCTCCACCCCCACTCTGTGAAGGCCCAGTTATGCCATGTGCAGAGGTGAAAGTCAGGAGGGTACAGCCGCAAGACCACCTCCTCAGGGGCAAAACCCAGCCCAAAATGTGTCTCCAGCCATGAGGCACCTGCTGATATCAGACCAACAGGGCAACTCTCTCAACTCTCACAAGAAAGGAAGAGGAAATTCTTTTGTGAATGTAATTCCAAACTGGGTGAGAGATATTGTGAGCTGCTCAGTTCCCTACCCCTCGCACTAATTACACAAGTGCTCTGGGTTAATTTGTAGGAGCGGACCATATTCCTGAGCGCACATTTTTTCTGGGTTTCAACCACTCTACTTCTCAAGTTGAAATTACTTTGCTGCAACTTTTCTTTCTTTCTCTCACCTTTAACTCTAAGTCTGTTTGCATGTTTTCCTTTTGCAGTTTGGGAAAAAAATTAAAAAGGGGGTAAAAAAAAATGTTATTTGATCCTTTGAAGAGAGAAATCCTGCTCATGGATTTTCTGCATTGAATTCATTGGAGAGAAAAGAGCGATTGAGAGAACAGAATGGGAAAGGGAGGACAAGGAAGGGCACAAGCAGCTTTGATCTCCTCCAGGGGGAGGTAGGGCAGCTGCCCCACCCCACCCCACAGATATCCCAGGGCATCCGGGCTCCCCGCCAAGCCCTTGGAGACCCTTCTGCAGCCAGGCCACACCCACCTGATTGGAGAACTCTTGGGCTACAGGTTCTTCAAACAGCACAGAAGAGGGGAGCGTGAGACTGAGCCAGAAATGCTTGCGCTCCCCTCCTGGCGCTCACCGCCTCGGGCACTTTGATCAGAGGAAGAAAAGCTGAGAACTAAGAAATCATTCTGAGCGCCAGCTGAGAGAGGGAGAGCTGATAAACCAGAGAAATACTCTTTGTAACATGAGCTTGTATTTCTTCCTTCATCTCTAGGCATAAGGAGGGAAGGCAGAATATGTGGTCATCAATACTAGGTGATAAATGCTCAGAACTTCTGGGTCAGCTCAAGGGCTCACTGTAGCCTGAGAAAGAGAAAACACCTAACATCTAACTCAGGGCAGGCATTGAGCTAAAAACACAGACTCTTACTGCTGCTCCCCACTGCAGAGCCCTCTGGAAATGTTCTCCTGACTTTAAGCATAGCTTTGCTGTCAAGGAGCTATGAGTACCATAGGGCAGTCATTAGGACTCAGTTCTCTTTAAAGAACAAAATCCTTAGCGCTTAATAAGTGCTGGGCATCGTGCTAGAAAAATCTGGAGTCCAAAGATGAATGGGAGTTGGGGTGCCCACTGTTTACCACAGTAAACTGATAATAACTCAGTGATAAGTGCTACAAAAGCTGTATTCACAAGGTCAAGGATAGAAAAGAGGGAGTGGCAATGATTCATTAACTGGGACAAGTGATGTCTGGGAAGGCTTCATCGCAGAGGTGATAGGCAAGTTGGGTTTGAACGAATGAATAGGAAGAAAACATGGCATGAGAGCAATGCTCTGTACCAGAGAAAGAACACACGCAAAGAGGCAGAAATGTGAAATCTCAAGGTGTGCTCAGCAGTCAGGGTTGGCTGGGGTCCAGTGTCTGGGGAGGCGTGGAGTCTTGACAGATGCGCCTGCGGTAAGGTCACAAAAGACCTTTGCCCCACTGCACCTAGCTCTCCAGGGACTTTATCCTGGTGGAGTGGTTTTTTTTTTTTTTTTTTTAAATTTTATTTATTTATTTATGGCTGTGTTGGGTCTTCGTTTCTGTGCGAGGGCTTTCTCTAGTCGCGGCAAGCGGGGGCCACTCCTCATCGCGGTGCGCAGGCCTCTCACCATCGCGGCCCCTCCCGTTGCAGAGCACAGGCTCCAGACGCGCAGGCTCAGCAATTGTGGCTCACGGGCCCAGCTGCTCCGCGGCATGTGGGATCCTCCCAGACCAGGGCTCGAACCCGCGTCCCCTGCACTGGCAGGCAGACTCTCAACCACTGCGCCACCAGGGAAGCCCTGGTGGAGTGGTTTTAAGAAAGTAACGTGATCAGAAGGGCATGAGTGTGTGAATGTGTTGTGCACACGTATCCTGGCAGCAGGGTGAATCAGAGGCGTGTAAAATATAGCGATTTCCCCTTTGGACATGCTGATTTTAAGGCATCTCTGGAGACACAGGCAGGGAGCAGCGGGAGATGTGTTTCCGTCGCTCAGGCGGGGAATCTGTGCTGAAAATGCAGATCTGGGAGCTGCCAGGCTAGTGGTGGTGGCTGAAGTCAGGCAGAGGAAGAAACAGACATGAAGCCGCCACCTCTGGACCCTGGTTCTGCCAAGTGGCTCCCTGCTTTAGAAATTCCTAGAACATCAGACCGGAAAGGTTCATAGGGATTAGCCCTCACCCCCCATTTTGCAGATGAGGAAGCTGAAGATGGGTGGCAGCTGCAGCCTTCGCTCTCTGGTCACCAGATTCCCACAACTGCCTCAGCCTTGACTGGCCTGCCCGCTGCGTCTAAAACGGGCCAGAGGTGGGAGGAGAAGAGAGAGACATAAAGGATTGAGGTGGCAGAGGCCAGATTTAGAGGGAGTCAATCTATGACCAAGAAGATGTGGGGAAGACAAAGGATATTAAGCAGTAGGATGAGAAGGGGGCTACAGCTTTCCAGTGTGGTGCCTTCTTTTTCTCCACCTGGTGAGCTCTCTCCCAGCTCAAAGGCCGTCTCCTCCATGAAGCATCCCAACGAGCAGAGCCCAGAGTGACCTCTCCCTTCCCTAACCTACAGGAGTCCTTCTTGCATGGTGTGCCCACATTTAGCCATAAATTAGAACCTGCTGTAGAGCACAGGGAACTCTACTCAATACTCTGTAACGACCTACCTGGGAAAAGAATCTTAAAGCAAAAAACAAAACACAGAAGTAGAGTCACAGATGTAGAAAACAAACGTATGGTTACTAGGGGATAAGGGGGTGGGGAGGGATAAATTGGAAGATTGAGATTGACATACACACACTACTATATATAAGATAGATAACTAATAAGAACCTACTGTATAGCACAGGGAACTCTACTCAATACTCTGTAACGACCTACCTGGGAAAAGAATCTTAAAGCAAAAAACAAAACACAGAAGTAGAGTCACAGATGTAGAAAACAAACGTATGGTTACTAGGGGATAAGGGGGTGGGGAGGGATAAATTGGAAGATTGAGATTGACATACACACACTACTATATATAAGATAGATAACTAATAAGAACCTACTGTATAGCACAGGGAACTCTACTCAATACTCTGTAACCACCTACCTGGGAAAAGAATCTTAAAGCAAAAAACAAAACACAGAAGTAGAGTCACAGATGTAGAAAACAAACGTATGGTTACTAGGGGATAAGGGGGTGGGGAGGGATAAATTGGAAGATTGAGATTGACATACACACACTACTATATATAAGATAGATAACTAATAAGAACCTGCTGTAGAGCACAGGGAACTCTACTCAATACTCTGTAACGACCTACCTGGGAAAAGAATCTTAAAGCAAAAAACAAAACACAGAAGTAGAGTCACAGATGTAGAAAACAAACGTATGGTTACTAGGGGATAAGGGGGTGGGGAGGGATAAATTGGAAGATTGAGATTGACATACACACACTACTATATATAAGATAGATAACTAATAAGAACCTGCTGTAGAGCACAGGGAACTCTACTCAATACTCTGTAATGACCTACCTGGGAAAAGAATCTTAAAGCAAAAAACAAAACACAGAAGTAGAGTCACAGATGTAGAAAACAAACGTATGGTTACTAGGGGATAAGGGGGTGGGGAGGGATAAATTGGAAGATTGAGATTGACATACACACACTACTATATATAAGATAGATAACTAATAAGAACCTGCTGTAGAGCACAGGGAACTCTACTCAATACTCTGTAATGACCTACCTGGGAAAAGAATCTTAAAGCAAAAAACAAAACACAGAAGTAGAGTCACAGATGTAGAAAACAAACGTATGGTTACTAGGGGATAAGGGGGTGGGGAGGGATAAATTGGAAGATTGAGATTGACATACACACACTACTATATATAAGATAGATAACTAATAAGAACCTGCTGTAGAGCACAGGGAACTCTACTCAATACTCTGTAACGACCTACCTGGGAAAAGAATCTTAAAGCAAAAAACAAAACACAGAAGTAGAGTCACAGATGTAGAAAACAAACGTATGGTTACTAGGGGATAAGGGGGTGGGGAGGGATAAATTGGAAGATTGAGATTGACATACACACACTACTATATATAAGATAGATAACTAATAAGAACCTACTGTATAGCACAGGGAACTCTACTCAATACTCTGTAACGACCTACCTGGGAAAAGAATCTTAAAGCAAAAAACAAAACACAGAAGTAGAGTCACAGATGTAGAAAACAAACGTATGGTTACTAGGGGATAAGGGGGTGGGGAGGGATAAATTGGAAGATTGAGATTGACATACACACACTACTATATATAAGATAGATAACTAATAAGAACCTGCTGTAGAGCACAGGGAACTCTACTCAATACTCTGTAACGACCTACCTGGGAAAAGAATCTTAAAGCAAAAAAAAAACACAGAAGTAGAGTCACAGATGTAGAAAACAAACGTATGGTTACTAGGGGATAAGGGGGTGGGGAGGGATAAATTGGAAGATTGAGATTGACATACACACACTACTATATATAAGATAGATAACTAATAAGAACCTGCTGTAGAGCACAGGGAACTCTACTCAATACTCTGTAATGACCTACCTGGGAAAAGAATCTTAAAGCAAAAAACAAAACACAGAAGTAGAGTCACAGATGTAGAAAACAAACGTATGGTTACTAGGGGATAAGGGGGTGGGGAGGGATAAATTGGAAGATTGAGATTGACATACACACACTACTATATATAAGATAGATAACTAATAAGAACCTGCTGTAGAGCACAGGGAACTCTACTCAATACTCTGTAATGACCTACCTGGGAAAAGAATCTTAAAGCAAAAAACAAAACACAGAAGTAGAGTCACAGATGTACAAAACAAACGTATGGTTACTAGGGGATAAGGGGGTGGGGAGGGATAAATTGGAAGATTGAGATTGACATACACACACTACTATATATAAGATAGATAACTAATAAGAACCTACTGTATAGCACAGGGAACTCTACTCAATACTCTGTAACGACCTACCTGGGAAAAGAATCTTAAAGCAAAAAACAAAACACAGAAGTAGAGTCACAGATGTAGAAAACAAACGTATGGTTACTAGGGGATAAGGGGGTGGGGAGGGATAAATTGGAAGATTGAGATTGACATACACACACTACTATATATAAGATAGATAACTAATAAGAACCTACTGTATAGCACAGGGAACTCTACTCAATACTCTGTAATGGCCTATATGGGAATAGAATCTAAAAAAAGAGTGGATAGATGTATATGTATAACTGATTCACATTGCTGTACACCTGAAACTAACACAACGTTGTCAATCAACTCTACTCCAATAAAAATTTTTAAAAAAAGAATTATCCGTGGGCAGGTCTCACGTTGCTCTTAACTGTGAATAGTGGATGCATATCATTGTCTGAACCCCCAGAACTGAGCAGGGGTGGGCCTGCCACAGAGTGGGGTCGCCATAAACAGGGGCTGGAGGAATCATTGCTCACTGGGAGGACACGAGAGAGCAAGGCTGGCAGAACCAGATCCATGGATGAAAAACCGAGTAGGCAGACAAGGAAAATGAGAGCAGAGCTCAAGAGAAAGCTGTGGGGCTGCCAGCCTTCAGGAGGCCCAGCCCAGCCCCCAGCCCCCGCCTGAGTCACAGGCAGGAGAAAGCACGAGTGATCTGATACCAATCATGCCAGCTGTGGCAGAGGCAGTACGGGATGATCTAATAGGTATTTTCCAGCCTTCGTGTGTATTATCCCCAAACAAAATGACATGTGCTTCCCAGCAGCTCCTCTCTGGTTATGAGCACTGTAATTAAGTACAAAGTACACACCCACCTCAGTCTGCACAGAGAGGGCGGGGAAGCCAACCATGGCCCAGCAAAGCCGCCTGGCTGAGTCAGTGCAGAGCCCCAGCCTCAGGTCGCTGGCCCTCAGACTCAGCGGCCCCGTGCCCGCCTCTGCGAGCTTGCAGTTCACTCAAGACCCCAGGGAGTCAAGGAGGAGGCCATGGGCTAGGAGAGTGCGGGCAGGATTCTAGCCCCTGTGCTGCACTAAATGGGGGTCCTTCTCATCTTGAGTCTCCAGTTTCTCATCTGGTGTCCCCACCTGGCTACTCTCCCTGTCACATGAGCCTAGGTTCCCTCTTCGTGCCTTCCCAGCCAAGCTTAGTCCAGAGGCCTCAGCAGCTACCCCTCAAACAGCAGCCATGGCTCTGGCAGGCATGGGATGTTCCTTTAGCACCCTGGCTGTCCCCAGAGTCCCCGTCACAGCCAACCCAGGTCTGCTCAGAGGTGGATTTGGGAATACATGTCTGGATTCCACCAGGGGCATTTAGTGAGTTTGGAACCAGAGCAAGATTCCCCTCCCAGACCCAGTGCCGGGCCCAAGCTTGAGGCGGTGACTCCTGTGACAGAAACACTGAGCACTGGGTCAGGTCTTGTCCACCCCCAAGTTTTAAGGGCCCCTGCCAGGCTGCAACAAGCCAAGGGACCCAGACCAGTCAGATCCTCAGGGTGGTCCCCGGTGCCCCAAACTCCCCAAGCTGTGCCCGTTGATCGGCAAACACCCGGACCTGCCCCACGGCTTCTTTGCTGCACTGTACCTAGACTCAGCACATGAAGGGCCCCCAAACCCCTTTCCTTGCTGGTTTTCCAGGAATAGATCGTATGCATCTCCTCTAGCCCTGGACTGACCCCAGATGTTCCTGCCGAGTGTCCCCCAAGGTCTGCCTGATCTGGGCTGGCCAAGTCCAAGCCAGACTCAGGGAGGCAGAGATAGAAGCAGAGACTGGGAAGGGTATGGCAGTCAGAGCATGAGATTCAACATCTGGAGAAATTCCCCGGGCACTCAGGTCTCCTCTCCCCATCCTGGAAAGTCGCCACATGCGCAGAGCAGTGAAAAAAGAGCCTGCGGGTTCTGCCAAGACAGCATCGGATTGAGGAAGTTGGAGTTTAGGCATCAAGTCCTGTGGTCCTTCCTGCCTCTCTGCGTCCCTCCCCTCTCTGCATCCCACAGTCACTGCCCTAGATCGCCGATGACTTCTTGTTCCAGCACAACTCTCCTGCACCTGCCAGAGGGACCTTTATAAAGTGACTCCTTCCTGATGTCCTCCCCCAGCTGTAAACCACAAGGAGCTCTCCATGCCCAAGAGGTAAAGCCTGCTTAATCCGTTCTTCATCGCCTCCCAAGACTGCTTCTCCACTTCACCCCCAGTCTCATCCCTTTCTTCCTCCTCTCCCACGTGCTTCTCCCCAGCCAGCCAGGACAGTCTACTTCGGCCTTCCTTCTGCCCTTCCTAATTTCCCCCAAGGCCACGTCCTCAATGCTCAGCCCGGCCCTCCGTCTGTCTGGACGCTCGCCCTGACCTCGCCGGCTCACGCCCCAGCACAGTCCTGGCCCCTGGGACCCTCCTCTTGGGCACCTCTCAGTGGTCTTGTGAATTACGGTCCCCAGCTCCATCCTCCTCCCGCTTCACAGGGGGGCGGTGGGGATGCTGCTGTGAGGGGTGTTGCTGAGGTGGGACCCCGGCTACGGCCCTTACTACTGTCCAAGGCCTCCTGCCGCTCTCTGGCCAGAGACAGCCCACGGAGGGCACCCTGCACCCTCCTTTCCACATTTTTCTCCACTGTTCTTACCACGTTCTGACACGATATTTATTTAATGTGTGTTTATGTCTCCCCCCCCCCAAAAAAATTCTACGAATAATAACTCTATGAGGGGAGGATTGTTTTTCTGGTTTTGTTCTCAGCTCTATCCTGTGTCCAAAACAGTCTCTGGCCCGTGGAAGGCACTCTATAAATATTTGTTGAACAAATGAATGACCGAGTGAACGACTGAATGCTATCATAAGCCCCAGCCACACAGCATCCCCGTGTAGGTAGATTCTTTCCGTGTGAAACCCTCAGAGAAGCCTGAGCTGAGGTGGAAGGACCCCTGGCTTGGGGCTCAGGTCCCCTGAGACCCGGCAGGAGCAACTTTCCTGTCCACAACCTCAGCTTTCCCACGTGTAAGATGACAGGGCTGAGCGGTGCCTGCAGCCCACGTGCTGAGATCCTGCAGACCTTTCCCGAAAACTGCCCGCAGGCCCTGCCTGGAGCCCAGCGGGCTCTAATTAGGAGCTGGTCTTATCATTTTTATACTTTAATTCTCTCTGGTCAACACCACTTTAATGACAGGCCTCTGTGGGGTGGGTCCTACACTCACTGAGCAAGGCCACAGCTCCATGTGGAAGCCCTGCTTCCCCAGGTACACAGCAGAGGCCCCCGGCTAGTTTCCTGCCCTGGCCCTGACCCGCACCACTCTCCCCATCCTCTCCCCACTGTTCTTTCTTCTCGCCCAGACCAGAGTTGTTGGCCCTTTCTTTCTCTGCCCCGTCGTAGGGACTTCAAGCAAGGCCCAGGCCCCAGGGGTGGGTTTGCCCTCACAAGGCTGCAGGGAAGAGTCGAGATGGGCACTCTGAACTGGGCTTTCCATCCAGGTCCTCCCAGGGGACGTGGACATCCCGCCCACCTATGGGACTAGAATATTTTTTCGTCTAGACTTGAGGGTTATATTGCTATTTCTACTGTGAAGCCAGTGTCCTCGCCAGATCAAACTGAAATTTTTCCCAAAGAGCATTGTCCTAGGAGGAGGTAGCCCTCCCCACACCGTCTCTGGGGGGGTTTGGGGGCGACAGAGCTGAGCCCTCCAAGGGCAGGAGGCAGGATCTGACTTGGCAAGAGGAGGGAGGCTGGAGGGGGTTTGGGCAGGATGAAAGGTTTGAATAAGGCTCCAGAGAAACACCCTTCTGAGTTGGAAGGTCCTTGACACGGGGCTGCAGCAGCCTCCTGGGAGGTCCATGCTGGCATATAAAGGACTGCTAGGGGGGCCTGGCCTTCACTTTAGGCTGGAGAAAAGGACACAGTATAAAGGCCAAGAGGCAGCTTAGGGAGAATGTTAGCATGAGCAGGGATGCTCTAAACCAGACCGCCGGGGTCCCAAGCTGGCGGTACCACCACCCACTGGCTAAGTAGCTGCGCAGTTTCTTAACATCTCTCCCCATCTGAAAGTGGGACTAACGAGAGCACTTCATGGGGTTGCTATGGCAATTAAATGTCTAATTATGAATAAAGTCTTAGGTCAGTGCCTGGGACAGAATAAGCACTCAATAAATGTCTGCTATTATTATTTGCTGTTATTTTTATTATTATCATTATTATGATTCCTCCAAAGCACCATTGCCCACATCACCACCACCACCACCACTCAAGACATCCCAAATCATCAACACGTGGAGCCTCAACACACATCCTCTGGCCTCCTCTGAACTCCTCCTCAACAGAAATTGTGCAGCTCACCCTGAAGGGCCACATTCCAGTTCCCAGGGCAGCAGAGTCCCCAGGCTCTGTCTGAGGTCCCCAATATCCTGTAATCGTGAGAAATCATAAGGCAGCCCTTCATCAGAAGAAATCAGTCCACCCCACGGAAGAGGAGATGCCCCCTGGAGGACACCCTTTGGAAGTTACTGGGCAGCCGCTCTGGGGGTAGACCTGGTGGAGCTGGCTCCCGGGAAGGGGAGATGCCGAGTCCTTCCCTGGCCCCCTGACTGCTCGGATCATCCATTTCCTCTCCACCTCCCCCTTTGCCACCTCTGCCTTCTCTCCAGAAGCTGAGGTTAGAGCCCTGCGCCCAGAGCACCAGCAGTCTCTCCAGACCAATCAAGAATCTGCCTCTTATGGGGGAGACCCACTACCCATCTCCAGCCTCTAGTTTAGACAGTGATTTCAACTGCCAAAAAAAATTCATGCAAATTGGGGCCAAATTGAAAATCTGTTCATCACTTCTTCTGGTGCCTAGGGTCTCTCGCTGGGGAATATTTTAATGGCTCAGGTCATCTGAAGCCAAAGAAGAGAGAGGAGACAGATGGAGTCATGCATTTTTACAGTGATTCTTAAGAACTGTCTTGTGGAAACCCCCTCTGCCCTCACATGCTGAAGTGGGGAAGTCTCATTCCATGACCTACTCTTACTAAAGATATTTCTCCCCACACCTGACGGCTCGGGCACGTTTCTGCGGGGACTCACTTGCACAGTGGCCTGCAGGAGGGATGTTTCTCACACAACTAGTTCAGAAAAATCCAAGGCGTCCTTGCCAAAAAAAGCAATCTTTTTGCTGCATAAGAGAATGCAAGAGCATCGGGTTTAACAAGAAAATGTCCACTGGTTAGAGGGACTTCTTGTCAATTAAAACCAACTCCACGCAAGAAGTGAAAAAATTGGGAGTGAGCCAGGCTCCACCCAACAGTCTAGTCACGCTTCTGCATGGAGGGTCCAATTTAAAAAGTCCCTGTGGGGGTTTCCCTGGTGGCGCAGTGGTTGAGAATATGCCTGCCAATGCTGGGGACATGGGTTCAAGTCCTGGTCCGGAAATATCCTGTGTGCCACAACTACTGAGTCTGTGCTCTAGAGCCCGCGAGCCACGACTACTGAGCCCGTGTGCTGCAACTACTGAAGCCCGCGTGCCTAGAGCCCATGCTCCACGACAAGAGAAGTCACCACAATGAGAAGCCCATGCACTGCAACAAAGAGTAGCCCCCATTCGCCACAATTAGAGAAAGCCTGTGCGCAGCAACGAAGACCCAACACAGCCAAAAATAAATAAATAAATAAATAAATTTATTTTATAAATAAATAAATAAAATAAAGAGTCCCTGGGATTCCCTTTGCATGCAGCCCTCTGGGCAGTCTCATGGGCATGGGACTTGACTGCAGAATTTGACTCAATGTCTAGTCCTCTAATACCCTGCAAAGGGAGCCTGGCTCTCAAAAGCTGCCCTCGGACCATGATCATTCAGCAAAGCCCCAGCTCTGCTCAGGGTGGTAGCCAGGGTGCTCCAGAGAAATAAAAGGATCTAAGTAGGTATATGGAGAGATTTATTTTAAGGAATTGGTTCATGGGATTGTGAGGGTTGGCCAGTCTGAAATCCATAAGGCAGGCTAGTAGGCTGATAATTAAGAGTGGATGCTTCAGTCTTGAATTCTGCAGGGCAGCAGGCTGGGAACACAGGCAGGCTGTCAATGTGACAGTCTTGAGGAGAATCCCTTCTTCTGAAAACCTTGGTCTTTGAGCTTAAGGCCTTAACTGATTAAGTGAGGCCCACCCACATTATGGACAGTAATGTGCTTTACTCAGAGCCTACTGATTTAAATGCTTATCACATCTAAAAACACCTTCACAGCAACATCTACACCGGTGTTTGACCAAACAATTGGGCACCATAGCTTAGCCAGGACGACACCTAAATTTACCATCATACTTGGCATACATACTCTGCTCTCTGACAGTCGCACTTAGCCAGTCTGCCCGCCTATACCTCTGACAGTGCCTGTTCCTTCTCCTTGAGCTTACACGCTCATCATCAGCTCTGTGCTTTATCAAGCGGCCTCTCCCCTTCCCATTGAAAAGTACCCCCATCCCAGCCCTCTTCAAATCCTTCCTTCCTCCTCCAGACCCAACTTCAGTCTCACTTCCTTGATGGAGTCTTCCCTGGCCTTTCTAGGCCACACGTGTCTCCCTTAGGCCTCCTGAATCCCCAGGTGTCCATAGCATAAGCCCAGCCTTTGATCACACACCTCCTGAACTCCTCCTTTTCCTAGTCTCATTTCTGAGTTAAGAGACCAGCTCACATACCTTCACCTCCCACCTAGGGGAGGGCTGGGAAGATTGAAATGGATACAAATATCCATCTGCTGGGGGTTTTCTCTACAAAGAAAGAACAACGATAGTAAGCACTGGATTAAAAAACAAAGTCAAAACAAAAACAGAAAAAGCAGAGAAAATCTGGAGGTCTTTCTGTTTGAAGTGAGCTAAAAACAAAAGTTGAGGTGGGGGTAGGTTGAAGAAGGTGACCTCATTGTAGATAAATACATCGTATGGCTCCTGCCCCAGCCAATCTGTAAGAATGTGGGATATTCTGGCCCTGCAACGGAGCTGCTTCTGAGCTGCAGAGGGAGTTTCCGGCAGGCATCGGGACTGCATTAAAGGTCTCCACTCTGCGGAGACCTCTCCAAACCGATGAGTTCAAAGTTCTGCTTTTAGTCGATTCAGTGTGTGATACCACTGGGCAGCATTTCCTCCAAAGATAATGGCAGCATCGATGATCAGATACGAAGTACAGGCAGCCTTGAGCAGCGAGGAGCCCACTGCCAGAGCAAGGGGGCCAAAACCAGCTTTGGGAGTGCAGTGCTGGCTGCTACTGTGCTGTGATGAATACAGCTCCCAGCTCAAGCTCCAACGCTGGTGGTGGGAAGGGCCCAGAGCCTCCCCACTGTGAGCCAGCTTGTGGGAAGGAGGGAAAAGGAGTGAGATACACAGAGCCCTCGGGCATTTCTGAAAGGCAGGGTGCGGCAAATCTCAGTGTCTGCTCCATCTCACTTAATTTATTAATATCACTGAGCATGAAAAAGTATCACACCCTGTGCTGAGTGCTATGGATGTAACTGACAGCCCTGAGCCCTGCCTGTAGGGGGCGCCCATTCCAACAGGGAAGAAAGATATAGGGCAAGTATTGATATTATAAACAATCGCCAAGAGAAATCAGGTTGATCATGTACCATTTTTAAAGGACAAAGTGACATCGTGGGAGTGGAAGGATTTTCCTTGCTGGGGTTGGCCAGAGTTGAAGAGGGTTGGAGATTTTTTTTTTTTAATAAAGTTATTTTATTTTTATTTATTTTTGGCTGCATTGGGTCTTTGTTGCTGCACGTGGGCTTTCTCTCTAGTTGCGGCGAGCAGGGGTTACTCTTCCTTGTAGTGTGCAGGCTTCTCATTGTGGTGGCTTCTCTTGTTGTGGAACACAGGATCTGGGCACGCGGGCTCAGTAGTTGTGGCTCGCGGGCTCTAGAGCGCAGGCTCAGTAGTTGTGGCACAAGGGCTTAGTTGCTCTGCAGCATGTGGGATCTTCCCGGACCAGGGCTCGAACCCGTGTCCCCTGCATTGGCAGGCGGATTCTTAACCACTGTGCCACCAGGGAAGCCCACGGTTGGAGATTTTACAAATGATTGCTTATCTATAAACAGAAGGCTTCCAACACTGCCTTTACTCCTTAGCCTTTCCTGTCCTGGTCAGCTTCTAGCAGCTCTGCTCAGCCTGGGGAGGGTTGGTACCAGATCTTAGACTGTATTAGAGGCCCCTCCTATATGCTCATATTATGATTGGTGATAACCACCCCTCCACCACCCATATTACTTCTCATTTTCATTGTCCGTTTCATTGCCAGTCTCATCGACTGAACAGTAAGCTCCTTGCAGGTAAGGATGTGTCAGTTTCACTCACAATTTTATCCTCAGAGCCTACAGTTAACAGGGCACATAGCTGGCCACAGCTTTGAGTGCGTGTTTAGAGAAACTAATGCGCATTTAGAGAAACTTCGCTAATAATGATAGCTGATATTGTTTGCACTGGCATTATGTGTCCGACACGGTAAGCACTTGGCAAACACTGACTCATTTAGTCCTTGCAATAATCTTTTGAGTTTGGCATTATTAACCCCCTCATGCAAATAAGGGACCTGAAGCTCAGAGAAATTAAGTAATCTGCCCAAGGTCACACAGCTTGGGACTATATTCAAACTCAGAACTGTCTCTGGTCCCCACAGATGCTGGCCTGAGGTCCCCTGGAGTGGAAGCATGTTCTCCTCTGTAAGTGTACAAAAAGAGGGAAGTGGTTCTGGCCAGATGTGGGAAAGATCCACAGAGATTTGAGTGCTCAACAGACACATCCACGAGGAAGGCAGAAGGATCTACAGTTGTCAGGATCTAAAGCTTCCAGAGATTGGGTTCCTAAGCCCACAGCATCCTCTGTAAGGAGGTGAAGGCAGGTACCAGACTCTACGAGGCTTCTCCTGGAAGAAGAAAGAAGCCTAAGGCAGGCCCTAGGAAGGTGGTGGAAGGGTCAAGGATCAACGCCCCCTTAGGTTCTTGGCATCTCTCTCGGGTTCATCTGGGCTTCTCCCCGAAACTCAGGGCCTACTGCATACAGGAAGCCTCAGAGCCAGTCTCAGACTGGGGCTGGATCTGGGGCAGGAAGCAGAGGGATAGAAAGAAAGCTTGTCGCTGTGAAGGTCAGGGCACAAACGAACACAGACAAGAAGCACAGGCACAGAAGTGCCAAGTGATTTACCTGCTGTCACAGCACAAGCCTTAAGTGGGATATGCTAAAACATCATAGACTGGTCTGCCTGTGGAGGTATGCTACTCCCCAAAGAGCCCCTTCAGCCTGCTGCTACTCCCTTGTGGAAAATTAAGAGAGGAGCTTGTCATCACCGAAGGAAAGGAAAGTAGCCTCGTCATTTCATCACAAAAACTCCTGCAAGCCTATGGCAAATGGCCTCGGTTCCTTCCTTCCACCTGATTTATACCGAAGCCATTGTTCACCCTGACGGTGCTCAATATATCACCAGAATGAACACTGTGCATCCTGGTATTTCACCTTCCAAAGCCTCATAGAAAAATGAATGCTAATGAAGAGGCCTTCCATGTTTTCCTAAGAAGACCATCACCTCTGATAATACAGAGAGCTTCAGCAGATCAATAAAGGCAATAAATCAATGCAATTTATTAAATACAACAAGCACTTTCCCAGGCAAGTGTTCAGGAAGAGTCCAGAACAGCAATGTCACCAGCACTCAGAATGGGAAAAGGTTCTGGTAGCTACGTAGCACGAACAAAGTTTCAACAAATGCCTCAAGAGAGAGTTAAAACCAGGAACAGTGACGCTCAAAATCACCCCATCCCAATCTCTAGCAGAGCTCTCCCTGTGGGGTCCTCATCTGTGCTCTTTAGACAGAATCCAATTTACCATCCTTTCTAAAGCAACACCCAGATCAGCTCCTGGGACAGAGCTAGAAAATGTTCAAGTGAACAAGGGCAAGTTCCACTGCGCAAAATGAAAGCATGAGTGAGGCAAGATCAGACACAGTGGGTCTCAACAACATGGGAACTGATCTTTGAATCTGCCCATTGTCTTCCCAGAGAGAGAGCAGAGAATGGCCCCCCATCCATGGTATGTAAGGCATCCCAAAGGAGAGCCCACATCCCAAGCCTGGTCCGGACATGTAGACAGAGCTGGTTTAACAATACATCAGAGTAGGCAGACCACTAGTGTCTGCTTCCTCTGCAAGCAAGAGCTACTAAAACAGCCCCTGCACTGATGAAGATGAGATCACACTTCTCCCCAGCAAGGGCAAGGCTGGGACTGCCATTTCCCCACCTCAGCTCCAGTTCTGTTCTTATCTCTCTACCTTCAGGCCACTGAGGAGAGAAGGGCCATGGCAGGGTTGCTGTGGGGTCACGGTCCATGCTGTAGACACCCTGGCCCTGGCCTGAGAATGGGCTCCTCCCTGGGCAGCGAGCTTTTGTGAAAACACTGACTCTCCACGTCATCCATCCTTCCATTCATCCATCCTCCCATTCATCCATCCATCCATTCATCCATCCATCTACCAACTCATCCATCCATCCATCCATCCACCAACTCATCCATCCATCCATCCATCCATCCATCCACCCACTCATCCAGCCATCCATCCATCCATCCATCCACCCCCAAATGTTTACTGAGGACCTCACTACATTCAAGTCTCTGTAGGGATGTAGAGTGTCTCTCAAGGATCCAGAGTATACAACAGATGATAAAATAGCCTGCTGACCAGTGACATGACAGAAGAAATAGGAGTTCTGGAAGCAACTACACCTGGTCCTCATGTCAGCTGTGTCTTTGGGTAAATTATGAAACCTCTCAGTGCCTCTAATGCCAAACCTAGAAAACAGGGGTAACAATGGTACCTACCAAAGAGGTTCTTTTATCTCATTTAATAATGAGATAATGGAGCTTTCCTAAAGGATGATAAGGCATGCCATCAGGAGTAGAGGAAATAATTTTAGTTGGAGCAGGGGCAAACTTTTATCTAACATATATATATCTTTCAGTAAAAAGTAATATCAAACTCAATTTCACAAATATTACTACTTAAGATAAATCTAAAATTTAAACTAAGTTTACACAGAGTGTGAAAGGTATTTGTAATACATGTTATCAACAAAGGGTTTGTATCCAGAATATATAAAGAATTTCTACAAATCAATAAAAAGATCACAAAATAATGAAATAGTACAACCACTGGAAAGCCTATTTGACACTACCTCCTACAGTTGAATGTCACATCTCATAACCCAGCAATTACACTCCTAAATATACAGTCAGCATACATATGCTTTAATGTATAAAAATGTTAATACTACCATTATTTGTAATAGCCAGAAACTGGAAACAACACAAAGGTCCATAAACCACAGAATAAATAAATAAATATTAACAGCAGAATAAATACATAATGGTGCTGTATTCATGCAATGGGATACTACACAGCAAGGAAAATAAATGAACCCCAGCTATATATAACCACAGAGCTATGCTTTCAAACACGAAACTGAATTATATAAATCAGACGTACATAAAAACATACACACTGATCTCATATGTATAATGAGCAAACTAAATGACAGAGTGTGAGAGTCAGAATTAGGGGTACCTCTGGAGAAGCAGTAGGGGAGCATGAGAAGGGTGTCTGAGGCCCTTACCCTGGTCTGTTTCTTGACATTTCATGATAATTTATTGATTTATGCACCTATAATTTGTGCACTTTTCAGTATGTTATATTCATACTTTTTTAAAGTTTTACGAAGTCTTTAAATATTAAGTAAATACATGGGTGCGTGATTATAGCAACATTGTGAAGATAATAATGCCTAAAGATGGGAAAATGCTCAGGTGATAGAATTCACTAACCTTCACAAGATACAGATCCTATTCTGTATGCTTTACGTAAATCGTCTCACTTAGTTGTCACGACGATCCTAGGAGGTAGGTAATACTATTAGCCCCCATTTTACCGGTGGGGCATCTAAGGCACAGGAAAGGTAAGCTACTTGCTTAAGGTAGCTAAGATTCAAAGCCAGGTAGTCAAGCACTGAATGACGGTCATGCTCTTAACCATCACCCCATGCTGCCCTCATGCAAAGGACCAACACAATGACTAACACATAGCCACGCTCATTCTGTATTGACTCTTATTATTACAAATAATGGTCTTTCCTCTTGATTCCCTGTAGTCTGCTCAGGGAACCTTCCCGTCATCCATCATTCCTCTCCCAATTTATTTCTATGTTAAGGTTTTGATGCCCCTCCTTCCCCTGAAAATTTTGTGTCCATATTTCAAGAAGTCTAGCGAAACACTGCCTACTTGGGGCCTAGGGGATATCAAAAACACAATAGCACAGCCTTTTGAAACATAAAAGAAAATAGCCCGGCTGGTGTCCGTGATATATGAACCACGAGCACACAAGGCGGGATTAGGCTTCACCTGATGATGGCTGTCCGGGGAGACCACCCAAAGGTTTCCAGCCGAAGGGCTGAGGTGTCGGCATGTGCTCTTCCTTGGGATCCTGCAGGAGCATGGGTGCTGATGGCGGCTGATCACAGGGAAAGCCTGCTGTGAACAGCAGTCCTCTTCGCCTCCTAGAAGGAAGCCAGAGACGGATGATGCAAATGCATTCAGGATGAAGCAGGGGGGAGAAAATGGCTCACAAATATTAGAAAAAGAAAGGAGATGCTCCTAGGGTCCCAGGGCTTGAGGGTGTTGCCTGAAATAGACTCAAGATGAATCTGCTCTCAGGAAGCATCACCCTTTGAGAATGCGAGGACATCCACCTGGGAGAAGACCTGCCTCCCCTGAGCCCTTCCAGAGCAGGAAAGCCTGGCTAATTTGTCATCTGAAGACTGTTCTTCTGGCTCTGAATATCTACACAATCCTTTTGGTGCTAAATTTATTTGTCATCATTGCAGCAGCCTGTTTAATTGTAACTAATGGGTGTACTCATGCTAAGTGACATGCCGTTGGAAATCCCCCTCCCCCAACTGGAAATGTCCACAAAGATGCTGGGCAAGGAAGCAACTATTCTTAGGGAGACCAAGCTCCTCTAGTTGAGGCCCCACTTGGATGGAGAAATTTCACCCAAGAAATCTCCCCCCAGGTCACCTGTGTGGATGGCTCCAGCCCTTCAGGCTGTAGGGCCGGGGTGTCCTATTGGTGAGCTGCCATTTCTGAAAGCTCGATGATAGGGGCAGAGCCCCCACCTCCCAGCCTCCTACAGAGGATGTGATTTCCCATGCACATTATTAATGAGCTTCATCCTCAAGTTACTCTGGCTGCATGTGGAGCTTAGAGGACTTGGGAGGACAACTTGGCAGGCAGGAGAGGCTTCAAAATGCAGCATGTCCCCAGCCTGTTTTTTTTTTTTTTTTTAATTTTTTTTTTTTTTTTTATAGCTACTTTATTTATTTATTTATTTATTTATTTTTGGCTGTGTTGGGTCTTCGGTTCGTGCGAGGGCTTTCTCTGGTTACGGCAAGTGGGGGCCACTCTTCATCGCGGTGCGGGGACCGCTCTTCATCGCGGTGCGCGGGCCTTTCACTATCGCGGCCCCTCCCGTTGCGGGGCACAGGCTCCAGACGCGCAGGCTCAGTAGTTGTGGCTCACGGGCCCAGCTGCTCCGTGGCATGTGGGATCTTCCCAGACCAGGGCTCGAACCCGTGTCCCCTGCATTAGCAGGCAGATTCTCAACCACTGCGCCACCAGGGAAGCCCCCCAGCCTGTTTTAAAAAAACATAGTATCAAAGAGGAAATCAGAGAGTGGGGGGAGGGTGGGGGGCAGTAGCAAAAATGGGATGAAAGAGTAAAATGAGGAAAAGAAAATATTTTAAAAAGTATTTTAAAAAAGTTTTTAAAAGAAATATCTATATATATTCAGCTCCATTTCTGTTCTGCCCTGTTCCTCCCAGCCTTGGGGCCAGTCTCTTGCCCGGAAGCCTCTCCTGCTCTTCTCTGTCTGCTCAACCCCTGCAGGTCTTGCAGGGCTACCCGAACCATTGCCAAACATCCTCTGTTGACTTCCCCAGATCTCAGAGCACTTTTCCTCCTGGAAATTCCTTCCTAGTAGCCATTTGGCACTTCCTTCATTTAATTATCATCAAAACAGGTATGGATTCCTTGCTGTGAAGTATTTGTGGCAGACACTAATCCCAGGTCTTAGATAAGGCAGTTTTCCCGGTGGGTAACTTGTCTTGTTCAAGAGGTTGAGATCCTGAGAATAGGAAGCACAGCAGGTTCATGGCCACGAAGCCCAAGGCCTGGCACATGTTGACCCCTCAGGGAATGCCTTCTGGATGACCAAATTGGATTCAGCATGATGGAGAGTGGCCTTGCTTGTTCTTTCCCAGTGACCCCTGACAGGATGCTGTCAATAGCATCATTGCCCATCTTCCCAGAGGGCAGCTGGGAGCAGAAGACCAGTCCCTCAAGAGAAAGGTTTTTGGATGCTAACCCAGCCTTTGCCTGTGAAAGGATAGAACCTCTAAGCCCCAAACATCATCCTACCCTCTTATGTCTCCTGTCTGGGGACTTGGCATCCAAAGAACAAAGACAGTGATAGTGATGGGGGGGCACGGTGAGGGGAGGAGCTACTGATGGCTAAAGACAGCTGTTTGTTTTCAGAGAGGAATAAGCATTTATTAGTGAACAAGTAAGGACCACAGAAGACTCTGATGAATGGGGAGCTTTATGGGAAGATGGGAAGGAGGGAGAGGTAGAGACCTGGTCTCTGCCTTGTCCTCAGAGAGAAAAGACATGGAAGGTAGAGCAATGGAAGAATAATCAATTCCTGGCCTCAATAGAAATGACAGAGTTATGCCAACCCCAATTCAGGGAAGAGTTCTGAAACCCAGTTCACACTTGTTCCCAAAGGAGCCTCTTCTCATATAGTCATGGACCAGCCCAGCTCCCTCAACATGCAGAAGCATTTTCAACTAAGCCCCATCCCTGGGACTTCCCTGGTTATAGACACACAAAAAAGGAAATCCTGTCATTTTTAAAGGTTCCCACAACGATGATTGTGATGCTTCACTTACTAAGATTTCACATTAGTAAATATAAAATCAATTTTCCCTGATCAGAATATTTTCCAGAAGTTTCCGTGATGCATCAATTACTCTTCAGGCTGCAATGAGAGGCAGGCTGAGTTAGCCATAACTTGGCCTGGAATTAAGGATGCTGACCCAGGCTCGCTAGGTGCTCCAACAGCAGAGGCTTCGGTCTCTGCTGCTCTTGAGCCAATCTGAGCTCCTGGGGCCCCTCCTGGCAGAAGAGCAAGCCGGGAGATCTCCTTGATCAGAGTCAAGACAACACCATTGGCAACTTAATCATAAAGGAATGAAGTAAAATACAGATACAGCCTAAATGTCTCACCATCTCCACAGACAGGCCAGGCTTTGAGATTCTGGATGATGAAAAACATTCTTTCCTATAAGCTCCCAGTGGTACCCAGATTTCCACAGTACTTGCTTCCCCACTTCAGGAGGGAGGGGGCAGCTAGCCATGTCCCTATTGTAAGATGTGACACAACAGCAGTTTTCTGGCCAAGGCAGCACTGACTGGGAGACCTCAGACCTTGGCCCTCATTCCCTCCTCCATCATTGTATGCATCTGCGAGGGAAGCTTCCCCCCCCCCCATTGGAAGACACCTTGTTCCCAACCCCACGACACAGTTAATTTCCCGAAGAGAAGACTTTGGCACACACATCACTGCATCAGTGAGTGCATCAAAATGAGAGTCACCCGAGGGTACATCTGTTTTGAGTCAGGATCTCCAAGTTACATTCCACAAACATCAACTACTCTAAAGTTTTCCTTCCATAGGCTTAAGTCTAGATTCTTACATCCAACACCAATCTCCCTTTCCATTGATGAAAATCTTGATGTGTGCCCAGTACCATGTTGTGTGACAGAGAGGCTTGCCACTCTGGAGAGATATGACAGTGGCTTAGATCTGTCAACTTGTCCTCTTCTTTCCTGGAAAGGTTACAGTCAGGGTTAAATAACAAGTGATTACAAGGTAGCTTTCTCATTGAAATGAGAATTAATATTAATGCAATTATGTGTTGATGGCTTCGGTGTTCTGTTGACATGAATCAACATTTAAACACTATCACTTAACAAAAATAAAACCATCCTGCAAAGACTTCAACAGTAATGCCAAGAGGCAGAAATGCGCAAAGGACTCTACAGGGTACCATTTTTACAAGACTGTTCTAAGAATTAGGGGGGAAAAAAACACAACTCTCCCAGTTAAAAATGTTTGTTCCCATAAAAAGTAAAAGTTGATTTATTTTTATGAAATACTACAAATATGCTCTTAAATTCACTGAACTCCTCAGCTACCTCACCCCAAATCAATGCTTTATGGAGCTTTTAGGCCCTTCAAAATACAGCACTGTAGCTAAAATGGGGCCATTCCCCCAGCAACAGGATTGTAAGCAGGATGTTAGAGGAAGAAAGGATCCTTTCAGAACCATGGAAAGCTGTTGTCCTTTTCTTGCAACCCAGATGGTGTGATCTGAGGGCGACTGAACAGCATAAGCCTCTCTGCTCAGAAACCCCTGTCCCCTCACTATCTGAGCCTCACACTTAGAATCTCTGTCAGTTCATTTTAAAAACAAATGGGTCACTCAAACCATAGAACTCTAGGTTAGAAGGGACTTCAGTGGCCTTTCAGGTCAATCCACCCATGTCTCAGTGGGGAAAAGGCAGGTCCAGAGACTCAGCCAGAAGCATGCAATTGGTCATCGATAGAACTTAGATCCAATCCAAGGCCTCTGAATGGCCAGCCTGGTACCTTGTCCATTCCTCAGTGTTACAGAGTGAATTGTGTCCCACACATATAAAAGATATTTTGGCATCCTAACCTCCAGTACCTCAGTGTGTGACCTTATTTGGAGATGGGATCTTTACAGAGGTAATCGAGTTAACCTGAGGATATTAGGGTGGCCCTAATCCAATATGACTGCTGTCCTTATAAAGAGGGGAAATCTGGATGCAGAAATAGATGTGCAGAGAGGGAAGACGATGTGAGGAGACAGGGAGAAGACACTCTCTGCCAGGCAAGGGGGAAGATTTTGAATAGATCCTTCCTACACAGCCCTCAGGAAGAAGCAACCTTGCCAAGACAATAAATTTCATTGTTTAAGCCTCCCAGCAGCCTTAGCAAACAAACATCACACCCAATATCCACTGTCTGGAGTGGACTGTGTGTCTGAGTAAATGTCTATGTAGATCTGCAGGCTTCATTTCACAGTTCAGGCGTCTCTAAACCTTGACTTCTTTAAAATTGCAAAGACACAATTTCCCTAAAAGTATCTTTTACAAATGCTAGCCTCTAAAAGGCACAAATCTGGTCAAAACCCAAGGCTAGGCCAACAACCCTAACAAGTAGATACTATTATTAACTCCATTTTTGGGATGAAGTTCCTTGGAGAGGTTGCAAAAACTGCCAAAGAACAACCATTGAGTAAGTGGCAGAGTGGATTTCAAACCCAACTCCATTTGGTTCCAGAGCACAAATTCCTGAGTAGTACACCGCACACAAGGTAGTGAGCTTCCCATCACCAGCAGTGTTCAAGCAGAAGGTGGAGGGCCACCAGTGAAAGATACTTTCTAAGGAATCCCTTCCCTTGAAGGAGAGGGGAAGTGAAGCGTTTTCTAAGGCCCCACCAGCCTTGAGCTGCCCTGAGTTTACAATCCTATAATTACTGCTGGTTTGAGGATTCAAGGGAAATTTCAAAGAGGAAGGAAGATGAGAATATGAATCAGAGTTACTATAGACAGAAAGGGAGTTGTTAATGTTTTAATGTTGGGAGAGGAAGACTTCAGTAGACAGGAGGAAATTAGGAGGAACAGCAAGGAAGGTGTTAACAAGATTCCAGTTCTTGGGCTTTCCTAGTTAGAAGATGCCCAAAGCTCCAGCCCCACCAATTTTTATGCTGAGTGTGGGATCACATGGGCCTCTCAGTTCAGCCTTCATCCTGCGTGCAGGCTGATTAGATTGACGTGAACCCTTGCAGACTGAAAAGTCGCACGGTATTAAGGATGGATATAGAGCTGATGCTCTGAGCTCTTCATTTAGCATTTTTTTCCAGCCCTAAGTTAAACACATACACACACATAATGCTTCCACCATGCTATGAGTTAAATTCTGCCGATGTCTGAGTGCCCATGTATCTTATATTATCCTTCATGTGAGCTACCTGCACACGCAGTGGAGGGAGAGTAGGTCTCAGGGCCCTCAGTTCCCAGAGCAGCTCCCGAATTTATGCGGAGTCAGAATCACAGTCATTTGAAGGACGGCTTTCTGTCTCTGCCAGAGTTCAGGCAGCAGACGCGGGCTTCCTGATGCGGCAGCCGCAGAACAAAAAACTTGCTCATTTTCAAGCTAAGTTTTCATTTTCTCTGGTTGGTTTCAACAGGTTGCTGTGCAGAGGATCCACTCAGTACGTGACATTTTCTCAGCTTGCTTCTGAAGAGGAAAGGCAGACTCCCAAAACCCACCGAAAGGTTTTTCTAGGTCAGTAGGAGAAAAGAGTGGTTCAGAAGCCTGGCGCTGGCTCCCTGGAGAGGCTGGTGAGGGGGCTGCTTACGGGGGGAGAGGATCGCCTTGGGGCTGCTTGCCATCAGCTAGGTGAGCTGGACCAGAAGAGAGACTCAAATCCCATACGCAAACGTGGGTGCCCCAGAGCGCAGGGGGTCGGCCCCTCAGGAAAGGAGGCTCAAGCTTCACCTCTGCCCCCCGAAAGAGCAGACCCTGCTTACTTCTCCCACTTTCTGGAAAATGCTCAATGCAAACCTTAAATCAGTCAACCTTCATCAGTTTGTGAGACACATCTGTTCATTTCTGCCAAAGGAAATGGGAATTTCTAAGAGAGGGAAAATAAAGCCACATGTAGAGTATCTTGAGTATCTTGCATCTTTAGAGAAGTGCTGTTGGTGATTTGGATTCTTAAGTGCTTGCTGCACCTCTTAGGTAGATGCCAGCAAACACCAGCTCCCCAGTCACAAAGGGCTCCTTCAGAGTGTGGGACGGGGGGTTTCCTTCTCTCCAGCAGCCAGGCAGCTCAAAGTTCTCCTTTCGTACTTCCTTGAAAAAGCTATTTTCATCCTAGGTTTCTGGTATATTTTTCACCCCATCACCACCACCTATCAAATGACATTTGATCATTAATTGCCTTTTAATGATTCCATCGTGACTGCATCTCATATTGTAAGCTGACGCAAATCCTCTCTGGAAGTAGCTGGTTATAAATAATAAGCACCATCACAAAGTGTTTTTAAGATAAAATGGGTGGAAGGACTCAGACTTGGAGGAAGAACCCTTCCAGTGATTATACAGGGCATTCTGGAGCAAGAAGAGAATATCTATGTCTGAGCCCTCTGATGGGAACCCTGAGGTCAAGAAAGCAAATGAGACTTGCCCAAAGTCACACAGCTCATCAGTGGACAAATGGACTGAAAGAGAAGGTGCCTGATGACGACACGGTGCTAATTCCATCACAGTCACTGATCAGTCACTGAGTCGGATACGTGGGGCTCCAGACACCTCTACAGATGCTGTCGCATCCACATCCCCCACATGGACCGAGCCAGAGGAGTTACTTTATTTCCCTTTTATCCTATTTGCTTTTCCTGCGGCCCTTGCTTAGACTGCAATGGAGTCTACTCTGCTTCTGAGGGTTACTATTTAGGGAGGGGTTATGGCATCCTCAGAGGTTGTGGGAGATGTGGGGCCATGGACCCACTGTGGCCTTGGCATTTTCCATGAAAACACGCAGGATGTAATTAAGCATCAAGAGGACACCCGGGTGCCCGGCAGCAACATGCAAAATACACTGTTTTTCCCCAAACTCCCAAATATCTTGTGTCAAGTTTCTTTCCTCTCACTCTGCAAGCAACACTTTGGGAAAAGCACAGATTTCTCTTGAGAATTTGTTGTTCTGCTTGTTCTTGGCTTGAAGTGACAATTCCTTGAGTGAAGAGCCTGCGGCTGCCGCGGGAATAAGGAGACAGAGAGCGTGCACCTGCTGACGAGGAGCAAGGGCAATGAACCTTCCACGAACCGTGGCGAGTCCCTGCCTGATACCCTGCAAGGCTCCCCACCCGCACGCCCTCACAGGATCGAGTTCCAACACCTTACCTGGTCCACAGGGGCCTCCCTGGCCTGCCCCTGTTGACCTCTCCAGCCTCTGCCCATCGCGTCACCCCCTCCCCTTCATCCCACAACCCAGAAACACTCAGCTGGTGTAGCTTCCCAAACACACGGAGCCTGGTCTTGACCCTGAACCTCTGCTCATGCAGCCCCTCCTGCCGTTCCTCCATCCTTCTGAGTTCTCCCTTCTCCCCACCCTGGGCTCTGAGGGGCCACTTCCTCTCTTACCCATGTGGCTTGATTTTTTCTTCTTGCAGTATAATATTATCCCAGCTATTAGGAAGATCCATTTCATCCTAGAACCCTTCATCCTCCCCTCAAAGTTCAGGGGTCCCAGAAACTATCCAAAGGGTTGACTCTTCCCTATAGGTCATGCACTCTGGGGTCACCTCTGGTTTTCAGTGTCATGTCCTTTGTGGTCCCAGCAGGGAAGCTATCTAAATCCTGCTTCAGCCTCAGGGCTTTGAGCCACTGGTCCTCTTTTCCTACAACCACAGTGACCAGTAAAACACCTTTATGTCTCTGTTTCTTGGGGAATACCCCATGACCATCAATACTTCTCTCTCCTCCACCCTAGGAACTTTGGAGTCTCTTAAAGCCCCGAGGGGTCAGCTGGTCATGGCAAAACTAGAATATGGATAAAACTCAGGAACTCAGAACTCAGGAGACCCAAGGCTTTTTCTAGGTGTTAAGATGAGTAAACGTAAGTGGGAGGACATGACCCAGACATTTCCATGGACTGAGTCAAAATTCAAGATTTACACTTTGTTCAGATGATCTTCACAGGAGTCATCTGAGGAGTATTTATTTTAAAATGCTGTGGCGTAACTCTTTATATAATTATAGAATCACGGGCTGCTAGGACTTGTGCAAGATCTTCAATCCACCCACCTTTTTCAGATGGGGTGGCCGAGGCCAAGTGAGGAAAATTAAGGAATTCAAGTTTCTTCACTAGGACTTCACTAGGCCCTCTGTCCCCCAGCGCCACCTACAGCCACCTCATCCAGGGACCTGGCCTCTATTCATAGGCCCCTAAGTTACACACAGAGAAGGAATCTCTGCCCCTGCCCCAGGATCTGAGAGCAGCTTCACATCTCCCAACTGGGGCCGCTACAGCGTATGCAGTTATTAGCAAGTCTGCCTGACAACATCAATAGCAAAATCTCCCTCTCTCCCCAAGGGACTAAGTGACTACACACGGGTGTCATGTGGTCTGAAGGTTCTTGTCCCTATTCTCTCTTTGTCTTCGAGCCCATCTCCTGGAGCAAGGCAAACTGAGAGGGTTCGAGGGATCCTCCCTCCACTGTTTCCTGGTGGAATATCTCTTATAAATAGAATCTTCTTTGGGATTAAAAGTCCATCATGGGGGCTTCCCTGGTGGCGCAGTGGTTGAGACTCTGCCTGCCAATGCAGGGGACACGGGTTCGAGCCCTGGTCTGGGAAGATCCCACATGCCGCGGAGCAACTGGGCCCGTGAGCCACAGCTACTGAGCCTGTGCGTCTGGAGCCTGTGCTCCGCAACAAGAGAGGCCGCGATAGTGAGAGGCCCACGCACCGCAATGAAGAGTGGCCCCTGCTTGCCGCAACTAGAGAAAGCCCTCGCACAGAAACGAAGACCCAACACAGCCAAAAATTAATTAATTAATTAATTAATTTAAAAAAAAAAAAAAAAAGTCCATCATGTACAGCAATTCAGAAGCTTCCATAGTTCAACACAAGTTCCAGATCTGCTTCCCTTCATACGTAGCTTTCTTCCAACCTTGGGTTCTTGAGCCTCACTATGACTTCCCAAGGACCCAGAACTTTTTTTAAGACTTTATTTTTTTTTAGAGTACTTTTAGGTTCATAGCAAAATTGAGAGGAAGGTACAGAGACTACCCATGTTCCCCTGCCCCATCACATGCACAGCCTCCCCATTATCAACACCCCCACCAGAGTGGCACGTTCGTTACAGTCGAAAACCTACACTGACACATCATCATCCAAAAGCTACAGTTTACATTAGGGTTCACTCTTGGTGTTGTACCTTCTGTGGATTTGAACCAACGTGTAACGACATGTATCCACTATTAGAGTATCACACAGAGTCTTTCTGCTATCTTAAACATCCTCTGGGCTCTGCCTATTCATCCCTCCCCCACCAACCACTGGCAACCACTGACCTTTTTACTATCTTCATAGTCTTGCCTTTTCCAGAACGTCATATAATTGGAATCATATAGTATGTAGCCTTTTTAGATTGGCTTCTTTTACTTAGTAATATGTATTTTAGATTCTCCCATGTCTTTTCATGGCTTGATAGCTCATTTATTTTTAGTGTTGAATGATATTCAATTGTCTGGATGTCCCAGTTTATTTATCCACTCACCTACTGAAGGGCATGGTGGTTGCTTTCAATTATGAACAAAGCTGCTATAAACATCCATGTGCATGTTTTTGTGGGACATAAGTTTTCAACTTCTTTGAGTAAATACCAAGGAGTGCAACTGCTGGATTCCATGGTAAGAGTATGTTTAGTTTTGTAAGAAACCATTACAGTGTCTTCCAAAGTAGCTGTACCATTTTGCATTCCCACCAGCAGTGAATGAGAGTTCCTGTTGCTCTGCATTCTCTACAGTATTTGGTATTGTCAGGGTCCTGGGTTTTGGCCACTCTAATAGGTATGTAGTGGTATCTCACTGTTGTTTTAACTTGTGTTGCCCTGATGGCCTATGACATGGAGCATCTTTTCATATGTTTGGCGAGGTGTCTGTTAAAGCCTTTGGCCCATTTTTTAATTGGGTTGTTTGTTTTCTTATTGTTGAATTTTAAGAGTTCTCTGTATATTTTAGATGGCAGTCTTTTATCAGGTGTGTCTTTTGTGACCCAGAACTTTTGACTCTGTAATTCAGAGACAATTAAGACCCCTGGGATAGACCAGAGCTTTAGGATTCAGATTCCCAAAGAGATAGGTCTGAGCTAAGTGGAACCCCAGAGAGGACCCTGTCATGAGGAGTTGGATAAGTGACTCTGTTCCTTTTGAGAAAAGGCCGTCCATTCTTAGGAGGCAACACCACTGAGACTTCAGGAGTCAGACGCGTACAGTCTCCAGATACCCACAGGGCACTCACTATGTTCTTGGTACTCAATCTAACCATAGGCATAGGCATCATTGGTAGGAGCAGCAGTAATGTCTAATATCTTTGAGCACTGGTGCTTTCTGTGAAATATCTCATTTTATCTTCAGAATAATCTTATGAGGTAGTATGGTTGTGACAAGCTAAATAATGGCCCCCCAAAATGTCCACAACCTAAACCCTGGAACCTGTGAATATGTTACCCTTCACGACAAAAGGGGCTTTGCAGATGTGATTAAGTAAAGATCTTGGGATGGGGAGATTTTCCTGGATAATCTGGGCGGGCCTAACATCATTACAAGGATCCTTAAAGGAGGGAGGCAGGAGGGTCAGAGTTGAGGAGATGTGATGATAGAAGCCAGAGTGATATGGAAGAGGGAAGATATTGAAGATGGACGGGGACCATGAATCAAGGAATGCAGGTACTCTCTAGAAGCCAGAGAAAGTAAGGAAACAGACTCTCCCCTAGAGCCTCCAGAAGAAGTGTAGCCCTGCCATACTAGATTTTAGCCCAGTGAGACCCATTCCAGACTTCTAACCTCCAGAATTATAAGACGACACATTTGTGCAATGTTAAGCCACAAAGTATGTGGTAATTGCTACAGCAGCAATATGAAACTAATACAACTATCATTATTCCCATTTTACAAATGAAGAAACAAAGATGCAGAGAGGTAAAATAACATTTCCTAAATGGTACATCTAGCAACTGGCAGATCCAGGACTTGAAACCAGGTAGTTTGATTCCAGAGCCAGGATTCTTAGCTACTAAACCATAATGCTAACTACTAATTGAATCCATGAATTAATAAATAAACAAATAAGGAAGATTCATCCTTGAGGTTGTAGAGATTAGAGTCAAGTTAAAAGATGATGTAGAAACAACAATAGAGAATCCAGAAGGCATCTAACGCAGGTAAAACATACCATAATTTCCTTTGTAGAAGAGTTACTATAAAATGAAATGATCAAGTTTTGCTGGTGGGAATGCAAAACGGTTCAGCTGTTGTGGAAAATAATTTACTGGTTCCTCGAAAAGCTAAACATAGAACCATAAGCCCCAGCAGTTCTACTCCTACACTTAAACCCAAAAGAAGTTTAAAAAAAGTACTGAAACAAATATTTGAATAGATGTGTGCATAGCAGCACTATTAACAACAGTCAAAAGGTGGAAATAACCCAAATGCCCGTCAACAGATGAATGGATAAATAAGCTGCAGTATATACGTATGATGGAATATTATTCAACCATTAAAAAAGGAATAAAGTACCAATACATGTTACAACATACATGAATCTAGAAAACATCATGCTAATTGAAAGAAGCCAGGTACATACATTTTATGATTCTATTGATATGAAATAGCCAAAATAGGTAAATCCATAGAGAGAGAAAGCAGATTGGTGGTTGCCAGGCTGGGGTGGGGCTGGAGAGACAGTGGAGAATAACTGCTTAACAGAAAAAAGGGCTTCATTTGGGGGCAATAAAAATGTTTTGAAACTAAACAGAGGTGGTGACTGCACAACACTGTAAATGTACTAAATGCCAATAATGATTAATTTTACATTATATGAACTTAGCCTCAATACAAAATAAAATAAAATAAAGGAATACTGAAAAAAATTATCAAGGAGGGCTTTCTAGAAGATGCAGAACTTATTCTGGGCCTTGAATGATGACTGGGATTAGGCAGGCTAGGAGGAGATGGAATAGTAAGCAAAAACTTTAATTCCACACAACAGACATTCTTGCAAATCTGCAAGTTCCTGCAGGGTCTTCCCCAGGCCCGCCTTACATAATCCCTCCCAAAGACTCCACCCAGCACTTAGAGATCCTGCAGGCATTATCAAGGGCACTCCCACACATTTGCTGATGGCATTACATAAATCGTGTGAAAAAGAAGACTTACTGGAGAACAATGTGCTAATATCAGAAACACTGGGGCAAGTTCCAAGTGATGCAGAAAGCCAGAGAACACCCCAAATTAGTCCAAGGCTTGTGGTCAGGAGATCTGAGTGACTGTGCATCACATGACCCACCTTCCTCCCCTGGTGGCACTCACAGTTCTGTCATGCAGTCCATCTGCCATGATCTACCTGGCCCTTCCCCACCATTACCTGACCCCTCCCAGAATTCCTGTCAAGGCCACAGGTCAGGTGTCCCTGAAAAGCTACAGGGGTCTAGGGAGGGCAGTCCTCTGTAAGAAATTTTAAAAAGCCCAGCTTTTCTCAGTCATCAATCACACGGCCTGAGGAGCAAAGAAAATGCCAATGGTCTCCCTGAAGGCAGAAGGCTGGATCCACCTTTCTTCAGGAAGCAGAAGCAGTTCAAGGACCCAAGAGTGAGTGAGGTTTGCTTCCACTCCCTGCCCCTCTAGGGAAGGATTTGAGGAACTGCTTTGAGGAACTCAAGGCAGAACTCATGTCTACACCCAGCTTTCTAACTCTGAGCTCCAAGTTACTTCTGTGGGAGCTTCCCAATGCTGTCTTTGGTCACACACTGGGGTCTTCTGGTTCCTTCCCCCAAGCCCAGCCATCAGTCACAGCAGGATGGGAAGCTGCATGGAGAGAAGTAATGAGATACATTCAGTTCTGTTTACAAATTGCTTTCAGCCCTGTGGAGAGAGGTACTTCTAAATGTGAAGTGTTACTGCCACACAAGGAGGATGTGTGACTGATAGCTTTGCCTGACCTACCAAGGCTCAGGGCAAAGCCACCGCCCCCGTCTGAGGCCCTCATTCCTCGTGCAGAAACAGGGGCACTGGCAATAGAGTCCATCTCTTCTCCAGGCAAATGCATCATCCCATCCAAGTCCAGAGATCTTTCCTCTGAACTCCTTCAACCCTCCCTATTTGCATACTCGCTGGGTATGTCACAGACAGCCTCGTTCATTACCTTTTTTTTAATAGGTATGCCTTTCATCTAGTACCAGCCTGGCAATTCATCCAGGGGGTAGAGTTAGTTTTCTTCATCCTGAACTCTCATTGAATGTGTCTTGGTGACTGCCCATATATACGCTGGCTGACCGAATGTTGTGCATTTATATTCTTGCTCCTGTGTCACCAATACTGCAAGCCTTTATGATCTCAAGATTTATACAGACAAGTAGTAAAATTGTTAACATTTATTGCATGTCTATTGTGTGCTAAGCACAGTGCTATGTGCTTTATACACACTTTCTCCAAACCTTATAACTACCTGCAAGTATCCTATTCTCAGGGGACAGTGAAAGGCAGTGCCATCTCTACATCCTCAGCTCTCTCTCTCCCTGAGCCACACCAACTAGTTTCCACTCCTACCTTCCTGCCACTCCCCCAAAACTGCCTTTTCTGATATTGCCTACAACCCCCGTGTTGCCAGAACCGATGGCTACTCTTCGGAGTTCGTCTTGCTGAACCCAAGCAGCATCCCACCAGGCTGACCACCCCTCGATCTGGAAATATTCTGCTCTTAGCTTCTAGACATCATGCTGCTGGTTTTCCTTCTATCTCCTGACACCTCTGACTACTTTGTCTCAGGCTCCACATGGGTTGAGGGAGAAGATCTGGGGCCAGATTGCTGGGTTCCTACCCTAAGCTCCTCCAACTACTAACTGTGACCTTGGATACCTGTTTACTTCATAGTGTTATTGTGAAAATAAAGAAATAAATTCATGTAGCACCTTTAGAACAATGCTTAGCCCATAGTAAGCCCTCCATGAATGCTAGCTCTTTGTAAGGTCATTATGGTAATCTATTATTACACCATGTCTAAATTTTGAAGTTCACAGAGCCATTCTCGGTCCTCGTCTCATCTCACTTTCACCTAAGGCAGCCTCACTCATCTCCGCGATTTCCGATGACATCTGTATGTTGGCATCTCCAAATTCCTATCCCCAACCCAGATCTCATTTAAGCTCCAGACTCATTTACGCAATCGCCTACTCGACACATCCATTTGGACATCGTGCAGGCACCTCAATCGACACGTCAAAAACTGAACGTTCCTCTTCCACTTGGCCCTCCTCTGTCTTCTTCATCATGGACAATGGCACCATTGTGCGCCAGTGGTGACTTAAGTAAGAGGCCATGGGATCATCCCTGACACTTCTTTTTCTCACCCCTCCCACAGTGAATTCATTGTCGCAAGCTTCCAACTTCACCTTCAAAGGATATCTTAACTCCATTTCCCTTTTCAACATTTCAATTGCCATCACCCTACTCCAAGTTGCAAATCTCCCTGTTTTATCTTTACCAACCCTAGATTCCTTTACTTACTTGCAACAATGAGGAAGCTCTTGGTGGTGGTGGTGGTGGTATCCTTTTAATGTTTTAATGTAAGTCAAATCATGAAGTCGATCTACGCTTAAAACTTTCCAATTGTTTCCCATTGTCCATAAGAGAAAATCCAGTTCCTCACTGTGACCCTCAAGGCCCTTCAGTCTCTGCAGTGCCATCTTGCCACCGTCTCCATGGCTGACCCTGCTCCTGCTACACTGGGGCTGCGTCCCTTCTCCTCCCACAGGCAGCTCCTTCTCCTGCCTGCTGCCTTAGCCCTTTTGTTCTCTGAACTGCCTTGGCAGCCTGGGGAAGTTTCTGGAGCCCTGCTTGGGATGTTTGTTAGTGTATAAAATAAAATGCATAGGATTACAAAGGAAACAAATTATATCAAAATACAGTTATCAAAATATTATTTTAAAAATATATGTGGGGACTTCCCTGGCAGTCCAGTGGTTAAGACTTCGGCTTCCAATACAGGGGGTGTGGGTTTGATCCCTGGTCAGGGAGCTAAGATCCCACATGCCTCGTGGCCAAAAAAACCAAAACAGAAGCAATATTGTAACAAATTCAATAAAGACTTTAAAAGTGGTCCACATCAAAAAAAAACTAAAAAAATTAAAATTAAAAATTAAAAAAATAAAAATAAAAATGTATGTGTGATGTACCACTTTGGTGAGGGATTTTGATAGCAGTGGAAGCTGTGTGTATAAGGGGCGGGGGGGGGGGTGGGCAGGAGATTTATGGGAAATCTGTGTAATTTCTGTTCAGTTTTGCCGTCAACTTAAAGCTGTTCTAAAAAAACATCCCTTAAAGAATTCACTTGCGATGTAGCAATAATACATGTGCTTCTTTCTTTTTTTTTTGTTTTAATTTATTTTATTTATTTATTTTTTGGCTGCGTTGGGTCTTTGTTCTTGTGCATGGGCTTTCTCTAGTTGCGACGAGCGGGGGCTACTCTTCGTTGAGGTGCACGAGCTTCTCATTGTGGTGGCTTCTCTTGTTGCGGAGCACGGGCTCTAGGTGCGCAGGCTCAGTAGTTGTGGCGCAGGGGCTTAGTTGCTCCGTGGCATGTGGGATCTTCCCAGACCAGGGATCGAAGCTGTGTCCCCTGCATTGGTGGGCAGATTCTTAACCACTGCGCCACCAGGGAAGTCCCGACATGTGCTTCTTTATCAAGGCATTAACTAACAAGATCCAGCAATGGGTCTAATAACTACCATAATTTCAATGTGATATAATAGCTGCAATTTTCACAGGTGACAAGGTCATACACAGTCACCGCTAACACTACCATGAAATAAGGCCAAATTGAGCCTTATTGTCCAAACCAAACTCTCTCCCTTGTTCTTTGACTAAGTAACTCCTACTAGCCCTTCAGCCCCAGAATTCCCTTCCTTGACCCCCGAAACTAAGGGAGGACCCTCTTCTGTTACCCTCTGTCCCTATACCCCATTTTTTTTTTTTTTTTTTTTTTTTTTTTTTTAAGGATTTTCTTATTTATTTATTTATTTATTTATTTATTTTTGGCTGTGTTGGGTCTTCGGTTCGTGCGAGGGCTTTCTCCAGTTGCGGCAAGCGGGGGCCACTCTTCATCGCGGTGCGGGGACCGCTCTTCATCGCGGTGCGCGGGCCTTTCTCTATCGCGGCCCCTCCCGTCGCGGGGCACAGGCTCCAGACGCGCAGGCTCAGCAATTGTGGCTCACGGGCCCAGCTGCTCCGTGGCATGTGGGATCTTCCCAGACCAGGGCTCGAACCCGTGTCCCCTGCATTAGCAGGCAGACTCTCAACCACTGCGCCACCAGGGAAGCCCCACCCCATTTTTATATCTGCAAATTTATCTCAAATTATAGTCACATATGCATTTGCTTGCCTGCTTAGTAACTATGTCACCAGATTGAAAGCTCCGTGAGACTGGCATGGTACTCTGGTCAGTGACGGAGACACAGGAGGGCACAGTTCCATGAAGGAAGGAATGAACGAATGAGTTGCTCGTAACTGGTAGGCAATGCAACAAGGCTATAACAACTCCTAAGGTTTTGCTCTTTCCCTGTGCCACATTAACACATGTTAAGAGCTGACTTCTGCTTCACACACACATACCTTCTTTTATTATCTTCCACTCATCTCTCTGCTCAGCAGAAAAGTTACCTATGTCAGCCTTCAGAGAGGTTATCTTTACCAAAAATATTTATAGTTCCAATGGTAGCTTTTACTGAAAAATGGCCCAAAAATGGGTTCATGATTTTAAGTTATTTTTGTGAAAAGCTAAATGATTTCCGATCTATTCAATTCCTAAGAAATAGCACTGCGATGATAATGGTAGTAATAAACATTTACTGAGTGTTCTAGGCAATCTTCATATATTAGCTCATTTAGTCTTTACTATCCCTACTTCACAGTTTAGGAAAGGGAGACACAGAAACATGATGAGCCCAAGCCAACAACTACACCCTGTTCCCCCGCCACCACCGTATGTACCTATTTTAAATTTTTCTCCAGCATCCCCAAGAGCCTGAGATTTGATGACAGAGATTCTTAATGCAAACAGATTCTCGAAGGGGTGGCACCTTAACCCATTCATCTCAACTAATACACTACCCAGGGCTAGTCTATCATCCAGTCAGGTAGTCTTTCACCTTGGGAATCAAGAAGCAATGATACAAGTTCAAAGTTCAAGGCTCAAAAAACCTGCCTGGGGAACAGGGGTCATCCCATGAGGGGTGCCCAGAGCAATAAACATGGGAGTGGAGGGGCAAGTGAGGGGAGGATGTGTAGAACAGAATATGCCACCCCAAAATTATCACTCTGGCATAAGGATTATTTTGAGCTAAAAGCAATTGAGAAAAAGTGGACACAGGATGAATCCTCTACAGTTCCCCTGTCTACCTGAAAACAGATCCTAACTCCCACCTGGGGAGGTGTCCTCCCTAATCCACTTCCCATACTAGGAGGGGAATAACAACCTTATCACCAGAGATGTGATGGCACCAAAAAAGAGTTTATACAAACCTTACCAACTAGTCCTCAACTACCAGCAGTCTCCCCATATATTTGCCTTCCTTCAATTTGCTGACCGCAGAATCTCAAAATCCCCTTCCTTTGTCTTGTCACTTCTCTTTAAATTTATCCTCTTTTCCCCAGATGGTTTAAAAGCCTCCAAGCCTAGCTGTTTCTTTGGGAGTTTTCTTTCTATGAAGCCCTCCTGTGCCACATAAAACTTTTAACATCAAATAAATTTGCATGCCTTTTCTCCTGCTAATCTGCCTGTTGCCAGCTTTTTTTTGTTTTTTATCTTTTCGTTTTTTTCACAGACCTAGCCAGAGAATAGAAGAGGGTAGAGGAGACTTTTCCTCCCCTACAGATGACAGATGAAAGCACCAAATTCCAGCTCAGAAGAGCCAGACCTTACAAACATTTCCTCGTTGGGTTAGGTTTAAAGCTGGGTTAAAATTAGAGTTTGAATCTACAGTGATAAGATTTATTTATAGTGAACATCTGGACGAAGGTAAGAGTTAGGGTCAGGCTGTAGGTTAGGATGGGAACCCTGTTTCAAGTGAAGCTTGGTTCAGGCGGGGCTGGGCTTCCACCTAGACCTCAGCGTTAGGTTGTGTATTGGAAGCTGTTGAGATCTGGTTTGGGGTCAACGTTAAGAGTTGAGAGTTACTGTCAGAGTCCAAACTGCATCAGGAAAATAGCTTGGAGGTTCTACTACAAGTAGTATTTAGGTCTGAATTCAGGTCTTCAAGAATGTTGTCCTTCAGGTTACTGACAAAGACCAGAGGAAGGATGTGTGGCCAGCCTGTGTTTTGAGTAGAGATGTGAGATAGGTTTATGTGTGTTGGTAAGTGCAGATGACAGTCTGGGATTGCATCTGGTGTAGACAATGCCACAAATCTAGAAGGCGTATGGTAGACCCTACTACTGCCTAGAGCAGTTTTGCCCCCGGGTCCCTGGTGTTGCTGTAAGGGTGATGGAGAATTCCAGGGTTTCAGACCTTTCCCCACCTGAGAGTCACTGCAGAACCAGCCCTCCTACCCTGGCTTGCTCACATTTCCTACTCTCAAAGCAGCAGCCCGTATCCCTCAGAGAAAGTGAGGGGATGCCTGAATCCCCACACCACAGCCTCAGTCCCAAACAGCTCTGATTGGCCCTCATTCAAGCCTCTTTTCCCAGGCCGCTGGACTTGGAGCTGAGTATCTCAGCCTGGAGGGAATGTGGGGGATGGTAAATGGCGAGCACTGAGCCCCCAAACAAGATGAGTGAGGAACATGTCAGACTAACGGACAATTCCCAGGACAGTGCTGGCCTCACCCAGATACCGCAACTCTCTCTGCTCTGCTGGTGGTAGGTGGGCCTTGTCCAGCGGAGAGACCACCACAGGAGCCTCATAAGTGAAATCAAACTGCAGAGTTTGATTCTGATGATTTAGCTGCTGAGAAACGCCAGGGATTCATTTCAGTCATCAGAGTAGTAACAACAAGGAGACATGGCCCCCAATTAGGAAGGGACACACGACACATCTATGATACACAACACAGCAAAGAGCACAGGGAAACTCGGCCTCTTTTAGGAGACCTCAGGCTTGCAGAGGCTCTTCTCCACTCCTTCCTGGGACACCAGGATCTGATTTGAACAACAAATACCCACACTCTTCTGAAAGCTTTCCTGAGAACCATTTGAAAAAGCAATCAGAAAAGAAATCACCCTTTTCCATTGGGAAAACTTTATAATTGGAGGTACATTCCTCCCCAAAGCCAGTACAAGATAAGAAGGAGGGTGCAGGGACCTGGGTTCTAACCTAGAAAATGCCACTCACTGTGCCACATTGAAAGACTGGCTCCTTTAGGACTCGGACTGGCATCTGTGAAATTGGGGTAGCTGTGCGGCCCCACCTCCCAGGGTACTGGGGCCACATTGTAAAGGAGCAATGCTTGCTGCAAAAGCCAGAGAGCTCAAGCAAACACACCTGTTACCTTCACAGATCGCACGTGTGAGATGCTCAAAGAGCAATGACCTGGGGAAATGGTGGAGTGCAAACAAATCTGCAGTTTGCCCCTGGTCCTGCAGGAACGGCTGGGCCTCCTCCGAGGTGGGCTCCTTCGACTAATTGACCCTCCAGTCACCAAGTGCTCTCACCACGCAGACTGCCTGTGTCCTTCCCTAATTTGGGGCCATTTCTCCTTGTTGTTCCTACACTGATGACTGAAATTAATCCCTGGCATTTCCCAACAGCTAAATCATCATAATCAAACTCTGCAGCTGCCAGATCTGCTGACTCAAACCCCCTATGTATTCATATGATATTTGCCGGGTAATTACAGAATAGAGGTAATTATATTCATGACTCCATTACTTTCATAATTCCAGAGACCCAGAAATCACTAAAAAAAATATTCTCACAGGGCCCAGAGAAGAAATTCCTTCAATAACTATCCTAACCCAGCTCTTATCCTGTTTGTCTCCTCACATAATTCTTTTTGGTTATTTTTTAAATTTACTTATTTATTTATTTTTGGCTACGTTGGGTCTTCGTTGCTGCACGCGGGTTTTTCTCTAGTTGCAGCGAGCAGGGGCTACTCTTCGTTGCGGTGGGCGGGCTTCTCATCGCAGTGGCTTCTCTTGTTGTGGAGCACGGGCTCTAGGCGCATGGGCTTCAGTAGTTGTGGCTCGCGGGCTCTAGAGCACAGGCTCAGTAGGTGTGGCGCACAGGCTTAGTTGCTCCGCGGCATGTGGGATCTTCTTGGGCCAGGGCTCGAACCCATGTCCCCTGCATTGGCAGGTGGATTCTTAACCAATGCGCCACCAGGGAAGTCCCTCCTCACATAATTCTTTCTTCGAAACTGTCCCACTGAACAGTAGCACCTCCTGAGCTCCTCAATGAAGAGAGAAACCAGGGAGATGAACGCAGAGCAGGATGGGGTGGCCCAGGCTTGGTTAAGCCAAAAAGACTTTGAGTTGACTAGACCAATGCGCATTAGTTATAGTAACACTAACTACTGTATTACTTAAGTTAATTCCCAGGAGTTCTCAGGGGGTTAACACAATGAATGCCACAGTCCAATTCGGGTGCTTCTCGTCAGGCACCTCAGGGACCCAGGCTCCTTCCATGTTGTGGCTCTGCCCACTTGAAGTCCTTCAAAGGTTTCTGCAGTCAGCTGACAGGAGAGACTTTTTAACTCCCTTGGTCCAGACATGACACGCATCAACTCCGCTAACATTCCTGTTGGCAACAGCTCATCACAGGAGCCGCCCAAACTCAAGGGTGCGGATGAGTGTAGCCCTCACTGGGCAGCCCCTCCCAGCAACAGCTCTGTGCTCCCGTGGAGAACACACACCCTCGATGATCAGTTGGCCACTTCTGCCACTGATGATACTAACAGGGCATGGATGAGAGAGGCCAAGGTATTTGTGAAATGATGGACCACTGCACGCTGCCATGCAATGCAAATCAAAGCAATAAACAAATAACCTAAAGAGATGGCAAAGAAAATTCACTGTCTCCTCCTTCTGTTAATATAACAGCTGAAGAAGATCCCTTTACAATTGTCTCCAGGTGGGACCCTGTAGCCCCTCCTGGGCAGGGGATTTAGTCCCCCCCTCCCATGTCCCGCTTGCCACCCTGCCTTTCTTGCATGCTGTCACAGATGGTTTGATGGTGCTACACCTCAAACAAGCAAGGATTCTGGTCACCGGTCAAAGGGGCAGGCAGGGTGACCTCTGAGCCTGATGAAACTGGAGAAGGAGGCAGGTTGTGAAGGCGAAACTCAGGAGATAGGATGCAGTCATGTCCTACAGATGGTACCCCAAGGGCTGCCGCTGGGAATCCTTGTCCCAAGTTTGATGGCAGCAAAGGAGGCCCAGTAGCAGAGACACACGAGAACACAGCATGGTGACTGAGACCCTGGGCCCTGGAAAGCCACAGGAGGGGCCCTGTAACTGCTTATAGACTCGGAAGGGATCCCCCAGACTGAGCTACAGTCAGCAGCATCAGTGAACCTGCCTGTGAGCAGTGTGGGATGGGGGCAGGGGTGCTGAAATGAAGCCAGGACTGGCAATGAGGCCAAACAAAAGAGAAGCTCACAGAAGTGGTCCACGGGAAGCATCTCACTCACGTCAGAACAGCCCGTTAAGACCCAAGTCCATTGTCCAGCAGATGGGTGGTCCCCACACCGTGCAAACATGTGGGAAACTCACAGGAATTCCTTCTCCTTTTTTGAAACTCCAACCTAATAACTACCCTATATTTCCCATTCTGAATTTTCCACTTCAGCAGTTTTCTTTTTGTTTGTTCCAGAAAAGGGATAGAATTAAGTTTTACTGGGCTTTTTACACTTGAAAACCTCTACAACAAAATGCAGCGTTTCCCCAGAATTGTTCTTGTGGCTGGTCAGAGAAACCCATGACTGGGGCACCCAGGCAGCTTTCCAGCCTGACAGCACTAAGCCCCAGCTCCCGAGAGCCAAGGGTGAGTGCCTCTCCCTAGCACAGTCCTCTCACGGGAGAGTGAGATGGCAGGGCACAACGTCTAGGGCGAGGATAAGAATCTTCCAATTAATAAGCCATCTTCCAAGGCGTGATTTGCCCTTGTCAACTTTCTCACCTGGGAAACCCTTGGGATTTCCAAAACACTGGTGGAAAATATTTTTTGTGTGGCGTCACAATTTTTTTTTCAAAATGCAGCATTTAGAAGCATATATTAATCAGCAATAACAAAGAACAGGTCAAGTTTCTTTCTTTGTGTTTTTAATTCCTCTTCAAGTAGAAGGAGATGGACTTTCCACTGACCTCTTCTGTCTGGAGGCTCACCCTTCGTGCACCACCTGTTTCTGCAGTTACATTATGTCCCATCATCCAGAACTCAAGTGCCCCCGACCTCAGCCATTTGGAGCACAGTTGAGAAAAGAAAGGTGTTAAAAAGGTGACTGAGCGCCCAGGTGAGAGGTTCTGCTATCCATGCAGAGATACACATGGGAGACTCGCAGCCTTCTTGTTGTACCTACATTTTGGTAGCTCGGTGAGTTTTGTTTGTAGCCTGTAGCACACAAGGACAGCTAATTGGAAAGGGGACAGGAATTACCATGACAGGAGGTAGGAACACTGGTAGCCATAAGAGGTGAACAGACAGACAATCTAAAAGCTCTAAAAGCACAGTCAGCTGGGTTTTTGACGCCTGAGCAAACAACCTGAGGCTTGGCAGGAGCTGACAGGAGCTGGAGGGCCCTGGAGGAGGAGCGTGGTCTGAATGGACACAGAGGAGAGCAATCCAGTCCCATAAGGACTGGGGAGCATCCTGGGTTCTGAGCAGGAACGTCAAGGAGAGACACCAGGTTGGTCTGGGGAGTCCAGGGCTGTCAGATCCATCATCACACGACCCAGAACAGTAAAGCCGGGAGAGACCTGACACATCAAATTTCCATCCCAGCTTTGCAGGCACTGACTCTGAGACCCAGATGGGGGCGGGTGGCAGTGGTGGTAACTGGCCCACGCTCTGACCATAGGCCAGCGGGACACCCAGGGCTGGTCTGAGACCCCTTCCTCCCTGCCCGGGAATCGGCCTCTGCACGGGGCTGCCTCGCGCCCTCTCCCCGCCCCCATCCAGTGGGGGTCCCAGCATCTGTCCTTGCCCTGTGTTGGGGTCAGCAGGATCTCCTATTACCCTGAGCTCACCCAGCGAGCTGGCCTCAACCATTTAGCCTTGACAGAAGCAGGCAGTGGGGCGCCTGCCCAGCTGGGGATTTGGGAAGTTTCCTTAATCATGCTTTCAGAGCACTTTGTGATGCAGAGATGAAAGACGTCTGAAGAGAGCAAAGTACAGCCATTACCATCTCCATCTTCCTAATTGAGGAAAATGCGGTTATTTCTGAGTCCTCTGTGATGCCATGGGAAATGCGCTCCACAGGCCTGCATTTACGGCCTCCTCACAACAACTCCTCAGGGCGCAGAGCACCCAGCCATCCCGCTCCGGGTTAGGGCCCCACCATGTGGACACGCCCCAGCTGCCCAGAGCGGCTCCAGATGCATCAGCCCCGGGAAGGGCAGCCTCGACACAACATCAAAGTCAGCACCTTCGTGTGGCGTGAAGTCCTCCTCCTCTGCACTGAGTAATTGGAACAAAACGACCCAGGTAGTCTTGCTGTAACATCAAAGCTGCGTATAATAACCTCACAGATGAATTCAAGAGTGAATACGTTCACAGCCACTGCTCAAGTTTGAAGTATGCTGTGATTTTTTTCAGCTTCAGAACTGAGCAAGAAGAAAAAGAAAAATCACCAGCCATAGCTTTCTTTGTGAACCAGCTGTCCCCCCCCTTTCAGGCTACAGTGAAAGGTGTGGGCTTATAGCCTTTAAGGAGAGAGAAGTCAGTCCAGGAACACTGATGAGGATGGGAAGAACAAGAATACGAATGGAAGTCAGGGGAGAGATCCGACAGTAAAACACCAAGATGAATGTGTCTGTGCACAAGTGCCTGCCCACCATCAAGGTGGGCAGGAAACCCTGGCCCACCAGCAAGGTCCCCAGCCCACAGAGGGATGAGGAGGCCAGAGAGGCACTGACCCAACACCTTCAATGACCATGAAGGTCACAGTGGAGGGGCTGGTCATTCTCTGGCCTCTAAGGAATAGCTCCCTTTATTTAGGCTAGAAGACTAAAGATATTTATTTATAAATAATAGAGCTACCAATGAAAGGAATCCACAATTGGTAAATAGAGCTAATACAGAAAGCCTTAAATGTTGAGCAGCTTAAGTCCTGGGACTTTCCAGAAGCAAGTCACAAGCCCCCCATTCTGGGAGGGATGTCAGAGGTCACAGCCAATGTGACCCAAGGACAGGATTATGACGTGCACCATGCCTGTAAAATAGCATCTGTTGAGATAATAGAAAATATACATTGGTCTCTGCCCCCAGTTCCTGGCACAGAACTGAAACCCTTGGAATTTCCTAAGTGATAAGAACACTAGGAGCACCTTTTGTTCTAATATTTGGTCTTTGAGTCCAGTTTCTGACACAGGGCTCCTGAAACCTTTGTAATTGGGTAATAGGAGTGTCTTTTGTTCTAATGAGGGAATTCTGGGTGGGCTCCTGGATGAGGACTGGCCACCAGAAAGATCAAGCCATGATTAGAAGTTTGTGATTTTTATCCCCAACCCCCATTCTCTTGGGAAGGGAGAAATGATGAAAATGGAATTAATGATAAATCATGCCTACATGATGAAGCCTACACAAAAATCCCAAAAGGATGGGGTTTGAAGAGCTTCTGGGTTGGTGGAGATGTGGAGATTTGGGGAGTACCACACCTGGAAGCCCTTTGCCCCTTCCCAGATACCTTGCCCTATGCATCTCTTCCATCTGGCTGTTCCTGAGTTACATCCTTCTATAATAAACTGTCAATCTAGTAAGTAATATGTTTCTCTGGGTTCTGTGAGCCACTCTAGCAAATTAATCAAACCCAAGGAGGGGGGCAAGGGAACCTCCAGTTCACAGCCCATCAGTCAGAAGCACAGGTGACAACCTAGGCTTGCAGTTGGCATCTGAACTGGCGGTGGGGGGTCAGTCTCGTAGGACGAAGCCCTTGACCTGTGGGAACTAAGGCTGTCTCCAGGTAGATAGTGTCAGAATTGGGTTGAGTCAGAGATTTGCTTGGTGTGCGGAAGAAAACCCCACACACCAGAATCAGTTGGAATCAGAATCTTAGCATCGTTTGGAACACAGCTGAAGACAAGCTTTAGAATATCTCCTGCCTTCCTGCTATACCACACAAAATCTGCTGCTCTCTGCCCAGCTTGAAGACCTCTATTCGGTGCCACCTCTCTTTTCTTCATGGCCTAACCAAATCCCCTGAGACTTTTGTTCCTTGTTGATCTTAACTCCCTGCCCCCCATTCCAGACATGGCCTGCTGCCAACACACACATTGTTACCCTTTTTTTATAGCTGCCATGCTGCGGGATTACACACCCAGTTAATGCACTATTTATCCAACCCATTTCATAGTTGAGAAAGCAAAGGAACTAAGAATAGGACCATTCTCTTCAGGGAGGGAACATATGGGTGGCACGTTATTGCCATAACGACTGAGAAGTGCATGATCTTCAAAAATCAAGGGGTCTTTAGATCCATCATCATCCTTGCACCAACTCTGTGAAGTAGCACTCTGGAAACCCTGATTTTACAACTAAGAACACAAGTACTGAATGACCTGCCTAGCTCACATGCCACAGGGCTGCCACCCAGCCCATTCCTAAAACTCACATTCTTCCACGTATATCTTATAGCCCAGTGGCACCCTTGCCCCCTATTATGGTTTGACTTCCCTGCCCCCAAAAAGTTATGGAAGTTCTAAACTCCAGTACCTGTAAATGTGACCTTATTGGGAACTAGTCTTTGCAGATGATCAAGTTAAGATGAGGTCATTAGGGTGGATCTAATCCAATATGACTGTGTCCTTATGAAAAGGGGAAATGTGGACACAGGGACAGACATTTCCCATTGCTGGGAAAACGGCAAGTGAAGATGAGTCAGAGATCGGGGTAATACAGTTGCAAGTCAAGGAACAACAAAGATGCCAGCACACCAGGAGATGCTGGGGGAGACTCAAGTGGCAGATTCTCCCTCACAACCTACAAAAGGAGCCAACCCTGCCAGCATCTTGATCTTGGACTTCTAGCCTCTAGAACTAGGAGACAATAAATTTCTGCCACTTCAGATGCCCAGTTTGTGGTACTTTGTTAGGGCAGCTCTAGTAAATGAATACAACCCCGTTACACTCATTTCAACCTTTTTGTTCTCATCGCTGATGTGGATGCAACAGGGCTTCCCTAGGCCCCCAGAGCAGGGCAGAGTCAGAAGGAAAATGATAGCCGCAGAGTGTTCAGCTCTCTCACTTGCCTCCCTTATACTGAGAATGGGTAAGAGGTGGGCGGGATTCCGGGGACTCTCACATATATCCTCTTATTCCAAGTCCTGCCCACCTTCCCCCACCACACACACAAACATCCTCCCCAGGCACAGAATGGAGCCGAAGGGCCTGGGCCAAGGTTGGCACGTTGAGCAGAAGGTAGAAAGACCAAGGGAGCCTCCCTTGTTACTGGAAGCTTCCACCTGCCATCAGCACCCTCCCTCTGTGGCTGAGGTCAGCAGCCTCCAGGGCAGGCCCAGCCAGCCTCCCAGCCTCCCAGCCTCACACTCCTCACTCCCCTTACCTGCCTCATCAAGGTGATAAACTGCTCCTGGCTGCCAAGGCTGACCATGTCCCCAGAGCCACTGTTTTCAGTGCTCAATGCTAGGTGACCCCAGAAGGCACTGACCTCTGGTTCCCCAGTTCTTCAGAGGGCCCCACCCAGCGTTTCCTGACTCCCTGCTCCTCTCCTGGAAACTCACTACTTCTCATCCCAGTGTTTTACAGAAACTCATGGTTACTTGGGTTTTCTTTTTTCTTTTTTAATTTTTTAATAGATCTTTATTGGAGTATAATTGTTTCACAATACAACCACTATGGAAAACAGTATGGAGGTTCCCTAAAAAACTAAAAATAGAACTACCATATGACCCAGCAATCCCCCTACCAGGCATATACCCTGAGAAAACCATATTTCAAAAAGAGTCATGTACCACAATGTTCATTGCAGCACTATTTACAATAGCCAGGACATGGAAGCAACCTAAGTGTCCATTGACAGATGAATGGGTAAAGAAGATGTGGCACATATATACAATGGAGTATTACTCAGCCATAAAAAAGGAACAAAACTGAGTTATTTGTAATGAGGTGGATGGACCTCGAGTCTGTCATACAGAGTGAAGTAAGTCATGGTTACTTTTAATCACAACTTTGCCTTGTCTCTACCCTCAAACTTGGAGGATGCGTGGGAGCGCCTGAGTCTCTCTCTGTGCTGGTTCCTCCTCTTCACCAAGCAACACGTACCCTTTATGTCCTGACAGCTTCCAACGAGGCCCTCAATGCATTAGGTGAAGAAGCAGTCAGAACGGGGAGAGCTTGCACCAGCACAGCTTGGAGCCCATCAGTGCTTATCAGACTAACTCTGGTGCCCCAGCACCGTGGGCTCTCGCCCCAGGGGCTGCTTCCCCTTGGTCCAAGCTCCCTGTAATACCCTCTGCGGGGTCTTTTGGGCTCTGGGCAGAGACAGGGGTAGAGGCTGGCAAATTCAAACAATGGAAAATTCCCTTTGACATGAATTTATCACTCAGGAAACAATCAGGCTGAATGATTTGTACAAAAGTTCCTGACTCATCATGATTTTGACCTAGATGTTCAATTTTGGAATTTGCCTCTGTTTAAATTTTGTGACTTACTGCAAATAAAATAGTCGTATTGATATGATTTTGTGTCACTGTTATTTTTCTTAAAAGGGGTGATTTTTTTTAAAATTTATTTATTTTTGGCTGTGATGGGTCTTTGTTTCTGTGCGAGGGCTTTCTCTAGCTGCGGTGAGCGGGGGCCACTCTTCATCGCGGTGCGCGGGACTCTTATTATCGTGGCCCCTCTTGTTGCGGAGCACAGGCTCCAGACGCGCAGGCTCAGTAATTCTGGCTCACGGGCCTAGTTGCTCCGCGGCATGTGGGATCTTCCCAGACCAGGGCTCGAACCCGTGTCCCCTGCATTAGCAGGCAGAGTGTCAACCACCGTGCCACCAGGGAAGCCCAAAAGGGGTGATTTTTTAAAAGCTTGTCAGTTAGGTAGGATGACATTCTACCTAAACCAGAGTTATTTTTTTTTCTACTAATCCATATCTGATTTTATAGCATACTTAATAGAAATTGCTGCATAGCTAGCTCCTCTTCCACAAAGTGAGGATTGGAGTTTTATTCGCTTTGTGTTCAGTCAGTTCCTGCCCCCCTGCACATGGGGTGTCAACACGCACATACACAGGAATTAAGTGAATTAAATGCAGGGGCAGATGATGGAAAAGCTCCTCCACCAGATGAAGTATTTGGAGATTTATCAGCATCTCTAGGGTACTCTGAGCCTCTCCGGGTTACCTCTGAAATGCACAGGATTTGGGAGGGATTAGGAGAAACTTGAAAGTCTCTAAGAATGCAAGAAAACAATTCATGACTTGGAAAATAGGACTCCTTAAGGTAGGTTAGGAACGTGGCCACATGGAGTTTGAACAAAAGCCAATTGAAGAGATAGGAATACTTTAAGGAGCCTTTAAGTCCAGCATGAAATCACTCACATCTAACCTACTTTTTCTTTCTTTTATTATTAAAATAAAGCAATTGCTTCTTCCCCATCAGCCTCCTTTTCCTTGATCTCTATTCAACAGCCCCCATCCCTACCTTTGTCTACTTAGTGTTTATCAACTCTGAGAGATATGTCTTTGGTAGCTTCGCAGTGGCTCCTTGTTGTAATTTTCATAGCAATGTAGAGTGGGAGGAGAGAGAGTCCGGGGCAGCAAGACCCAGTAACCAGATAGTAACTTTCCACACACCCACCACTCACCCACATTTCTGCCCAGTGCCTCCAAAGAGACCTGTTCTATCATGTAGTGTCTCTGACAGCTTCCCCGTTGCAAACCCTGCAGTCAGGCCTTATGTGTCACTGCTCTCTCCCCACTCTCCATAATATACACCACGTCTGCCTAACGTGGGATCACCTCTACCAAGAAGGCCCCAGCCCTATAAACATCCCCATCCTGTAAGACCTAGCTCAAGTCTCTGGCTCTCCACGGATCCAGCTTCTTTCCTGCCCACAGGGAGCAATGCTTCCTCTAAAAGCCTGCCCAGACACTGTTCGCAAAGCATTTAGATTTATGTAGAAATTCATATTTTCACATGGACATACTTTATCCTCACAACTCAATTGTAAGCTTCCTAGAAGTCCATGTTACACATAGTTAATATTCAATAAATATTTACTTATGTGAAGGATTGTGGCCAAGGAGTCCCCACTGATTCTTGAGACGAGGGGAATTAAAATAGGTAGCATGTGGGTGAAACATAAGAACAATTCTAACACTTTACTACTTGTATCCTTCTGCTTCATCATACTGGTCCTGAGTGTTGGCAGACATTCCAATATTCTTGAGAAGTACATAACACAAGTATACAGATGAGTACAGTAGAAACCAGGTTTGCCAACCTGCTAAGCCTTTCCTTAGGTTCTGTGGGTACAACAGTAGTCCGATGACACTCCCACCAGCGCATCATGACCCACCTTCATCTGGTACACCTGGACCCCCATGCTTGTCTCACCTGCTCTTCACCATGCTTCTCTCCGAGTTGCCCTGGGACTTGGCCCTTCACTACCTGGGACTCCAGGACCAGCGTCCATCTCTATATCACTGGTCCTCCACTCTGGTTGCATGGGCCCCACCCCCAGACGCTAATGTTACTGGTCTAGGTGGGGCCCAGACATAAGTGGTTTTGAAAGCCCCTCTTGTTTCTAACATGCAGCCGGTTAAGACCCACTGCATTATATGCCTCCACTTCTGCCCTGGTTAGGGGAACCCCACACTTCCTTTTATGGTCTTTGCCTTTGTTCTACAAAGGCTGAGAATATAAACAGACTCTCCCAAAGGTGTGTGGGCAACTACAAGGAATGAGGATATAGGGGTAGCACAATTTAAATGAGATACAATATGATTTTCCTAAAATTCAAGAGTAATGATAAGCTCTTCCCAGGAGATGCTCTCACAAGCACAGTCCAGTTCGTAAACATGCTTCCCAGTGTCAGGTCAGCCAACCCCGTCTTCTGATAGACAGCCCTCCTCAACCCTTCAGTTTTTGACCCTCCACACACTTTACCACAAGGGGTTGGTCTCAGCCTTTCATGCAAACCTCCTGCTCATCAAGGCAATCACTGAGACACTATTGTTTCCAAGGTTGGATCTATTCCATCTGGAATAACCCCACTGGCGCTTTCAGCAAGTCACTCCAGGGTGGTGGCAGCAACATGTTCACTTCACTGGGACCCAGGGGAAACTTTAGCACCTATTACTCTTGAGATATGCTCAGTATCTTCTTCTCTCTCTCTCTCTCTCTCTCTCCCTCTCTTTCTCTCTCCATCCCCCTCCCCCAAGAACATAGAATTATTCTCAGATACAGGAGACAGCACAGTTTGAATCCATAATAAAAGGAGAAATATTTTCCTAAGGCTACATAATCCATAAAGACTATTGTCCCAGCCACCATGACAATCCCTGCATATTATTAACCAGAACAGCTGAAGCTCTTCTCTGCCACTTCCAGAACATGCCCAGGGGTCCAGGGGCCACCAATGCATCAGAAACAACTGGCTGAATAAAAGCATGTGCCCTTGAGAGTCACACTTATATAGCCAGAGAACCCTGAAAACAGTGGTTTATCTATCCCGGCTACCTAATAGAATCACTTGGGGAACTTTAAACATTTATCCATGCCTGGACCTTACCCCAGATCAATTAGATGAGAAGCTCTCGAGAGGAGGCCCAGGTACAGTTGAGAATCACACTTGCAGCTGCTCTGAAAATAAAGTTTTCCTTACCTTGTGACAAAAAGGCCTCAGTAGGGCAGCTTACCTCTGCTCTCCATTAACAGATAACGTTGATTTTTTGCCCCCCACAAAAAACAGAGCAATTCTCTGGAGGCAGGGTAAGAAGTAGGTATAGTTGTACTCCCAGATACACATGAGGATAAAGATGCAGTCCTGTGATGGGCTGAATTATGTCCCCCCCACCAAATTCATATGTTGAAGTCTTTATCCCAAGTACCTCAGAATGTGACTCTATGTGAAGAGAGGGTCTTTTAAAAGGCAATTAAGTTAAAATGAGGTCATTAGGGTAGGCCCTAATCCAATATGACTGGTAGACTTCTAAGAAGAGGGAATTTGGACACAGACACATACAAGGGGAAGACCATGTGAAGCCACAGGGAGAAGATGGCCATGGGTAAGCCAAGGAGAGAGGTCTCAGAAGAAACCAATTTTGCTGACGCCTTGATCTTGGACTTCCAGCTTCCAAAACTATGAAAAAATAAATTTCTATTGCCTACACCCTCCAGTCTGTGGTACTTTGATATGGCAGCCCTTGCACATGAATACAAGCCCCTTTTTATCAAGGAGCTAGCAGCAAGGGTTTGAGACCCCAAGAAGACTCACAGTGAGTTAATGGCAAGACTCCAACGTTGGCCCCGACTCCAGGAAGTTGTGGAGATTTTTTTCCAGACTGAAGAGCACAAGGTATCTCTTTTTCTGTCAGGAACACGTTAGTTGGAGTCTCACTACAGGCAAAAAAAAAAAAAACAAACAAACCTGTTTCTAAAAGTCCCCAGGTCACTTACATCCCCAGGGGCCTAAGAACACTAACTCTGTCCCCAGAGGGCCTTCCAGCTCCCTCTGAGGACCTGGCCGCCCCTGGACCTTGATCTGATGGAGAACCGCGTTCCCTTCCTGTCAGAGCCATCCCTCTCGCTCTCGGAGTCAGTTTCCCATTCAGATTGTATTCTGAAGCTCCCTGTGTGGGGTGTGAAGTGCATGAATGCTCTCAAAGGAGTTTTTATCCCAGAGCCTGAAACTGTGACAAAGAGGGCATCTTCACCTGTGAATTAGCTTGATTTTTCCAGCTGCCACCTCTCACTTCTCCATCAGAAGACCTGGCCTCTACACAAATGACGTCTCTGAAAGCTGGAGCAAAATTTTCTAGCTAATAGCAGGCTTCATTTTTTTTTTTTTTCCCAACCAGGAAATGTCCTCTTTTAGCAGGCAGCTTGAAAAATACCCTTCCAAAGAACTGAGTTGTCAGTATAAATGTCTAAATGAATCTTTATTAGAACTATAAAAAAAGGCTACTTAACATGTAATTGGACCATTCTTCATGCTTAAACACACTGTTAAAATCATGTCAATAGCTGAGTTAGAAACCACAGTAAAAGGCAAACGTTTTGTCTGCAAGCTCCATTTTATAGCCTGGTAAGATGAGATCACATCCATCTCTGTGTCTTTCAAGATGATAGATAGAAATTTGCCCAGGTACCTCTATGCCATTCAATTTTTCCTCTCAGATTTACTGAAATTAGCTAATGGAAAAGTCACTCTAACGAGATCATTCTACTAAGGCTGCTCCAAGCAGGATGGAGAGGTGAACTCAAGTCCCCCACACCCCAATGTGGTTCCACTTCCATTTCCTTCCCTAATCCTAGTGTTCATAGGGCTGTTTATTATCAACCAGTTTATAGATCTCTAGTTAATATTTGCTCAGGGCTTATGTTGATTTCTCAATACATGCAATTTTCTGGTTTCATCTTTATCTTTAAGGATTAGATTGGATCGAGCTGCCTTGTAGTAATTTAGTTTTTATCTTATGCCTTACAGTTTTATGCTCTTGTAATAGCACTTGCTTCTCCTTTTTTATTTAATTAAATATATCTTCTTTCACAACTACAGCATTTTTGTTTTGAGTTTATTTATTTAACAGCTGGCAGGGCGCTGGTGCTTTGTAGAGGGAACCACACTGGGTATTTTTAGAAATTCAGAAGTTGGGGAATGCACCAGCTGAGAAGATGGAAGAAAAATCTGAACTTGGGAGATGAATGCTTAGAGATTAAACTTGGATTGCTTTGGTTGCATGATGGAGCGCCATAGATTAAGTCCTTAAAACAAAAACAGAAACAAAAACAAACAACAACAACAAAATAGCTTTAAAAGTTTGCTCAAGAAAAACACTCCAAGACTCTCTCTTTGCCCTTCTAGAGAACAGCTGGCTCTGTTCATTGGCTCAGCTGGTGCAGAATATAGGCATTGCTAACACCTGAGGGTTGCCTCCACCTCATCCAGACAGGGTGCTATGGATTTGTAAGGCTTTCCAGCCATCTCTGTCTCCACTGACCAGCTCCATTCAAGCCCCATGGACAGAAAATTCAGATCCATACAAGTCATGTACAGGTGTGTGGAACCCTGGGGTCAGGCAAGGTTGTACGAACCTGAGCGATACCACCTTAAAATCTGTGTTCTCCAGGAATAACATCCGTGTGTTCAATAACCATATTATTCTGTTGAAAGTATGCCCACAGCAGTGTTTAGAATCCTGGGGATGGATTAACCATGCAGGAGCAGTAAACAAGGCTGGGAGTGGAAGGGGAATTACCATGTGCTGAGGGCCTGCCACCGGCCAACCCTGCTGTTGATTAATTTCCTTACAACATCTCATTGACTACTCACCCAAAAAACAAAAACAACAAAAACAAAAACAAAAAACCTATGAAGGACTGATAAAAGCTAGGAGGCCTGTGTATCCAGGTCCAAAAGTCTCTGGAGTAGAGAGTAAGGTAGGAACAGGTATAAAAAGATGAAAAGTGGAGGAAAAAGATCCATGCTTACCCATGCCAAACCCAGCCCAAAGGCCAATGTCTTCCTTCAGTGCCTTTCTAGGATCCTAGCATCTAATAGCCAATCCAGGGCTCTTCCTATAAATGCCTCAATGCATTTCCTTTCCTTGCTGACTATTATTGAAGCAAGAAAGTCAAGGGACCCTTGTCTTTAGCCTTTGATCCAAAAACCCAGATGCACCATTTGTGCTGAGTCAGGACAAGCAGAACTAGCCCCAGAAAGAACCTGGGAGGCATCAGGGCTGGTGGGTGTGATGCTGGGAGCATTTGATGCTGGGAGCCCAGGTTTTCCCAGCCACAGTTCTGCCACTCACTCATCCTGTGGCTTAACTTGAGGCAATGCCCCAGCCCATGCACTGCCACACCTCAGGGACTGGATTTTGTTTTGCTGAGTTTGCATATAACCAAGTCACTGAGTCAGTCTCTCTCTAAGAGCCCAAAGGACTTAAGTGTCTGAGTACAGCCTATTGGTCAAGCAAATGCCCCCTGCCTCCAGGCATAATGAAGCCATTACCTGAAGTTTTAGTAGCTGCAGAGAAGCTGCCATTAAACCAACTTTCATGTCCCAAACCTGGCCAGGTGCCGCCATCTGCTACCAGAGTCTCTGCCGGAGCCCAGCATGAACACTGCATCTTAGAGCAGTGTGAGGAGGGGGCTGCTTTTGGATTTTTGCTCTCATAGTCTGAGGCTTTCAAGGGTGCTTTGCCTTCCAGATTTATTTCGTCAAGTTGCTGTTAATTGTGTTTTCAATTAGTTATGTTTAAAACATCTTGAGATTTGGGCAACTGAAATTGCAGTGCATTAATAATTATTAAACAGAGGTTCTAATCCATTATTTATTGAATACATTTTTAATACTAATGCAGAATCCATTGTCACTGCCACCACGAGTTTGGCCATTAAGGAAAACGCTGACGAAAGAAAACTGAACCTCCAGGATCCTTAAATGAAGGCCTGTGGAGCAGAGCTTCCTGGAGGATTGGCAGCTGTTTCTCTTTCATGTCTGTTTAATCAAGGCTTTGTTGCCTAGAAACAGAGCGTTCCCACATAGTAGGTACTCAGCAAATGTTTGCCCAAGGAGTGAAAGAATGAATGAGTAAATAAATGAATTTAAGAGGAATTAAACTAGGAGAGACTCTTTAAGATCTAAGATCTTTTTCTATTTTAACCATTAACAAACACTTAGAGCATTCAGCTAGGCAATGAAGTATCCATGATGGATAAGACAGTAATCCCTTCCCTCTCAGTCTGGCAGATCATCATAATACAAATTTAAATATAGTGATAATAAAATGTAGTAACCCAAAGTGGCACAGAAACCCACGTGAGGGGTGACTCTTGTAGAGCAGTCAAAGAAGGCTTCAGTAAAGAGATGATGTGAGGTCCTGGATGCTGATTTTTCAGCGAAGAAATGAGGAAAAGATAATACAACAAGCATACTTACGGGTACAAGCAAAGACAAGGATGTGGGTGAATTCAAGATCATGAGGAGTCTGCTGGGAAAACAGGAAGTGAGGCTGGAAAGGAGGATGGAGGGAGAAAGTAAGCCACACTAAGAAGCTGGTTTTCACCTGCAGACAAACCCACAGGTGGGTGTTAAGTGAGGGACTGATTGGTCAGATTTGTATTTCAGAGTGAGCATACCAATTCACATTCTGCTGAATAATCTAAGCACTATGCAGAGGGAGAGTGGCTAAAGTTGCAGGGATGGATGAGGAGAAGGGGTAGGATGGAGAGTGAGCTAGTAGCCACAAGTGTGGAACTTAGACACCAGCTAGCTCTAGAAAAGGGTGAGAAAGGCAGCGGGGAGTCAGAGGTGACCCCAGTGTTTTGGCTGTAGTGCTTTTGAGGAAGGAGGTCTAGGTTGAGTGTATGTTGGCTGGGGGCGGGGGGTGGGGGCGCGGGGGGGATGGCAGATACCAGATACAACAAAAAGCTTCAGAAATGTTAACTCTGAGGTCTCTACAGGATATCCAGGTGGAAACCCAGCAAACGATTGGATATATAGGTCTGGAGATCAGCAAAAAGTATGGGTTGAGCTCTAGATGGAGAATCACACAAGGTGGCAGTTCCAAGCATTTGTTCAGAATATACTATGCCCAGCACTTGGCTAGATAAACCTTTTGCTGTGGAGGGTCATTAAGAAGGGTTATCTATAGAATTTTTTAATAAAATGAATTAAACATAGGGAGAGTCTAATGTCTCTGTTTAGGGCAAAGAAAAGAAATACAACAAGAAAGCAAAGCAGTGAAAAGAAAAGGGATCTTTTTAGAATTCACACCAGTCTTAAACTCAACCCAAAACGAATGGATCCGTCAGTTAATATTACAAAGCACCACCTCTAAACCTTTAGGAATCCAGGGATGCAAAGGTGACATCATGCAATCCCCTCTCAGCCTCACCAAAATCCCTCAGAGGCTTTGAGCCTCACCTTCACCTGTCTGCCCCACCCACTTTCCAGAATCTTCTCTGACCACTGAAGACTAGAGGGCCTCTACATCTGAGCACCTTCAGCCCCATCAACCTCTGACCCTCTTTAGGCTCCGAGCACACGTTAAACCTGTACAGTTAGGGCTCCTGGGAGGCCACAACTCCACCCCACCCCACCACAGACTCCAGCAAGGCGCAGCACAGGGCTGAACACGTAACATTTTGTTCTGGTAATTTCTGGTTCCCCAGCAACACTGCCAGCCCTACGGGGCCTCCACTGTCCCGCCTCCTGCCCCACCTCCAGGGAGGTTCTGCTTGGCCAACCACAGAGATAAGCTCATATTAGATGTTTAGGGAGGACCTGGGTATAATGGCCCATTGGATCCACATCCTCACACTTCTCAGGCAACTTCCAGCACCAGCAGGACGCTGAGCTCCTGGCTCATGCAAACTTGCCAGCTGGAGAGAAGGGAGAGGGAGGGGAGATGGGTCAGATTCAGTAACCCTCTGCCTCTGCCTCTCACTGACATTCCTGGAAATATTTTAGAATCCCTCAGAACCAACACCCAAAGGATATAAAGACACAATGCCTGAGACAGGGAAAGTGCAAATGAGAGGTATGACATCAAAAGATGAGAAGTGGCCAATCCACCTTCAGATGAGGTGTGTCCAGGCCAGCAGACTCAGAAGTGAGGTCTGTAAGAACTGCCAGAGGCAAGGGCATGAAAACAGTACCCGTGCAGGATGTGGAGCAGTAAGAAGTGAGCCAAGCTCGGAAGCCGTTTCCATCCTTCCAGGCAAAATCCCCTACTCCTTCCTTTGTCTTCTCACATTTTTTATCTTTCTACTTATTTCCCTACCTCCTTACTAGATATGAGCTCCTTGAGGTGAGGAACCTGAATTTCTCACTTTTGTATTCTCTACAATGTCTAGCAAAGACCTGGCACATTGTAGACCCTCAAAAAATTGTTGATGCATAAACGAATAAATGAACCCTATTTTTAAGAAATTTTATTTACTATGAAATAGTTGAGGATTTCATAAATGACCCTCAATTCCTTCTAATCCATCATCAAGTTGGCAAGAAAATATAAAACAATACAGTGTCAAACTCTACTACTGAACACTATTATGTGACTTTCTGAATACATCCTATGTATCTGAGAACAACAGAAAGAGCAGGGGGGAGAAGTCGAAGGCCATTACATGACTGTATGTTTTTTAAACTGTGTCTGCTATTTGGGTCAGTGTCTTCCAGGAGGGAATGAAGATCCATTAATAACATTTGGATTTTAGAGGAAATCTTTTTAAAGGAAAATGTTGTGCCTTGCAAATATTCTGTGTCCTCAGGGAAAAGAAAGCCAAGGAAAGAAAAACTGCAGCCAGCCCACTCAGGAAGAATTGGGTTGGGGCCAGGAAATCAAAATGAGAATGAATTTAGCATTGGTGTTGCTAGAACTAATTATCAGGAAGATTCTTTATATATTTTTTTAAGAGCAGGAAGGAGGAAGGAGCAGTACGCTTCATTAAAATTATAGCCAATAAACAGCAGGAATGGAATATTCCTTTTTTAGCTCTTGGATGTAATATCATCATGCCACTGAGATAGGCAGACCACTGTCATACTTGACATATAAATCCAATGGCTTTTTCAATAACAATGACAACAACATAAGCAATAAAACATGTTATGATCTCAAAGCTTACATGATCTAATTGACTACACGACAACCTTCCAAATACAGCTACTATTGTCCCTGCCCACAGGGACAGAGATATTGAGAGTCCCAAAGTTAACCAGTGGTAGATCTGGGACTCAAGTGCATGTCTTCTGACTTCATCCCTGCGCTTTTTCTTCTCTGTGTGGCTTGGAGAACTTCCTGATGGCAAATTCCCTGTAGGTCTAGGAAATGGTGGTGGTTCTTACTCCCACATGAGAGCTACAATGACTGAGGTCCCAGCTTACACAGAAAACTAGAGCCACAGAGGCCCTGGGGTCTTGTCCACCCAGCAGGGACTCGACTCTCATAATTAGTAGCATGACACACCCACTTTTCCCAGACATAGATTCATGATGGAGCTGGCCCCACTTAGAAGCCTCAAAGAGGTTTAGTCTGAAACAGGGCTGCCTGATGGCCCCATCAGAGGGCGGTTCATAGTTGGAACTCAAAAATCACAGACAGAAAGACACTTTTGAAATCAGGAAACCTACAAGGGGCAGCAGCTTCAATGGCTTGTCCTTAGATTATACGTCCAACCCTGCGACCCCTTGTTCTCCTAGCCTCCCGCTTCACTAGCACTCTTACTGTGAAGTAGGAATGAAAACAGTTCACGCACAGGCTTGTTGTGAGTACACACTAGAAAAAAAGAGCATGAACAAGCTCTTGTTAATATAGCCCACCCTATCTTAGGAAGAGAAGCCTGGAGACTGGCACAGTCAGCCTCTACCCTCCTTACTGCTGACCTTGGACCCAAGGACCAAGTAAGAGGGAAGGCAGGGAACAAGGACTCAGTGTATTGGTTAAGATTCTCCAGAGAAACAGAACCAATAGGATAGAGAGAGAGAGATACAGCAGTAGAGACTTACTATAGGAATTGGATCAGGTGGTTACAGAGGCTGACAAGCCCCACAATCTGCCTTCTGCAAGATGGAAAATCAGGAAAGCCAGTGTTATAATAAGTCCAAGGCCAAAGGCCTGAGAACCGGGAGCTCCAATGTCTGAGGGTGGGAGAAGATACAAGTCCCAACTCAAAAAAATGGGGGGAGAGAATTCGCCCTCTGTTTGCCTGTTTGTTCTATCTGGATCCCCAGTAGATTGGACTGATGAGGGAGTGAGTGTGAATCTTCTTTACTCAGTCTATAGACTCTAATGCTAATCTCGTTCAGAAACATTCTCACAAACAACAAACTCAGAAACAATGTTTTACCAGCTATCTGAGCATCCCTTAAGCGAATCAAGTTGACACATAAACTTAATCATCCCATTCAGGATACCCTCCAGCCTCAAAACAAAGGTCCAGCCAGGCTCTGTTCCCTGTGTATGGTTTCTGGAACAGGGAAGCACAGCTGCTCGTCGGTGCTGATTGCATTGTGTTCCAGGGCTAATTGTGCCCCCCTTGCCCTATGCAGACAATAAAAGTGTGTCTTAAGTGAAAACCCATCTCATTTCCCTTGACCATACTAAACCTCCTCATTTCTCTTTCCCTCCTCTGCAGTTAGTAACTTAAGTCTGCTTGCAGCTAAATGGCCCAGTTAATACAGCCTGGCTGGGAACATGGCTAACGCACTCACTGGGGAAGGGCTCTCTCAGCAAAGGGGCTCGTACATATGCCGTCATTTTCTATTCCATTCCAAGCTTAAGTTTCTAGGTCAAGAACTCAAGAGGCTGGAGGGTTCTGGATCCCCCAATGGGAGCCAACATCACCTAATTCTGACCTCACCAGTCGCACAGTTCATCTCCCCCCAGGCCTGGATGGATGAGCGAAAGGTTTATCTTGGTTATTAAAGGGGCGATGATTTCTCTTTTAGAGAAATACACTGAGATATTTATATAGAGGAAATGATGTGACTTACAAGATTTCCTTCAGAATAATCTGGGAGGGGGTTAGCGAGCCTAGTGTGTGATGGGGCAGTCTCGGCTTGAGTGAACCACCACGGGGACCAGGTGATTAGTACATGGGAGTTCCCTACAAGAGTCTGTCTGCCTTTTACGCTCACAATTTTCCATAATAAACTCCATTTTTTTGGATAGCATGGTTGAAACCTGAAAGGCTAAAGGAAAGAGTCCTAAAAAGCCACATTTTAAGTAAATAAAATTTCAAGATGCATTTGGTACCTCTCTAACTCAGATTGTTTTTTATTTATTCCTTAACCTGGTTTTTACTTCTAGGGTTCATCAGAGGACTTCCTCTTAATTTATCCTAAATCTTTATTTCAAAAACAGTCTCTCTAGGACAACAGCTCCCAAACTGCATGCCGGGGTGACATCAAACGCCTTTTTGGGGGCTTCCCTGGTGGCGCAGTGGTTAAGAATCTGCCTGCCAATGCAGGGGACACGGGTTCGAGCCCTGGTCCAGGAAGATCCCACATGCCGCGGAGCAACTAAGCCCATGAGCCACAACTACTGAAGCCCGCGTGCCTAGAGCCTGTGCTCTGCAACAAGAGAAGCCACCGCAACGAGAAGCCTGCGCACCGCAATAAAGAGTAGCCCCTGCTCTCCGCAACTAGAGAAAGCCCGCGCACAGCAATGAAGACCCAATGCAGCCAAAAATAAATAAATAAAATAAATAAATTTTTTTTTTAAAAAAGCCTTTTTTGGCATCTTGTCCACAGCCTTCTTCCACCTTAGCCACGAGCAGATTGTTTTCCTCGTAGGGCAAGTCAGAAAAGGGAAGGACCCTACCATTTCCCCCATTTCCTTTCACCTGCCTGTCCTGCCCCTCTGTGCTCAGGCAAAGACAGAAAAGTCATATTGGTGGCTCAGATCCCCTTTGGAAAATGTTCTATTTGACTGGAAAAACATAAGAATCTTCTTCTCCATTGACCCATACCCATGTATCAACCACTGCTTGGACCCTGGGGCTATGTCTCAGTACTTCTGTTTACCAGCCCACAATATACCCAAATTATAAGCCTGCACCTTAAAGGAAGGAGCCTTCTCAGAAGGGCTAGTGCAGCAAACCCAGTTCTGTTAAATCACAGAAAAGCCCCTGCTGCCTCGCTCAGCATTTTTCTCTCTAAACCTAGCTAACTGCTGGATCCCATCAGATCCCTGCCCCATATCTACACTGTCTTGATACTTTTCCCCTCTCACTCTAGCACTTTCCAGCCATGAAAATGTCACCTTCTATCTAGACCACCCCGTTCCAACAAAGATGACATTTTAAAAACTGGTTTCTATACAAATTAATTGGGATGTTAGTCAGAGAAATGAGTACATGTGTATGCTTACAATCCACATTGCCTTGGGAGACCCTGACTACAGTTTCTACCCAATTATTATCAGGACCAGCTCCGACAAGCCCTCTGCCCAGCCACAGGACACCCCATCCCCTGATGGCACCCTGAGCACTGTGAGCTAGGCACAGCCCAGGAGCAGCTACGTGAAGGCAGACCTCATGCCTTAGCCCTCTCTCCCCTTGTCTCGCTGAGCATGAGAACTGGCTTTCTAAAGAAGTGTGCAATGGGGGACATTGCCAGCCCGGTGCCCTGTGTGCTCCAGAACCAGAAGCAAACATGGGTAGAGATGATGGAGTATTTTTGAAAGAACAAAAGAAGCTGTACCCATCCAGGGATAAAGTACTCGATTCCCCTGGTGGATCTCTCCTCCTCCTTCCTGCTTTCATGTTGCCTACTACCTGGTTAATTGATCAAAGTATCAAATGGAGAAGCCAGGACAGAAGATGGAGCTGGAATCAGGTAGGATATAGTTGTTGGAAAAATGGGGTGCCCTTGTACCCAGGAAGGCAAACCTCCCATCCACAAGCAGAGCCTGGGCTGCTATTTGGTGGACCATTCACACACCCTGATCTCCCGGTCAGGAAACAGCTTCCCGATATTTCTTTCAAACATATTTTTTCACCATATTTAACATCTACCTGGCACAATGACAGGTTTGGATAAACAGGAAGAAACATGACTGGACAATCGTGGTCCCATTGGGTCTACCTCCTTGGGGATCTAGCCCCCAAGATTCAACCACTCCAATTTAGCAACAGCTTTTGTCTTCGATTCTCACTAATTGCCAAATCTTTAGAACACAGGCCTGGATGTCAGTGAACAGGAAATAATCATCCTTCCAGTAACTCTGGGTTACTATCCAGGAAGTAGCTATATGCTATTGAGAATCCTGAATACGCTTTGGCGACCTCCATGACAGAGGAAGCCCTTCGCTCCTGCTGAAGGAGCCAGATCACTCTTCCCAGGCTAAGCTGCAGCAACCATTGTGAGTATCCCCACGGTTCTCTCACTGTGCACTAAACCAGCTTCCTTTGCAGCAGGCAAAAGTACTCATCCCCTTCAGACAATATGAAGCCACTCCAGTCCGCTGGTCTGTGGGGATGGGGACATGTAAGCAATATACTGGGTGACCCTTCCTACACTTACTAAAGAAAGTGAGGCTGGCATCACTACAAGAAAGAGTCAACTAGTGCATCTGAGACACAACTTGAGATCACCTCCTACTCCTAAGGGAGCTTGACTTGATGCAGGAGGTTGGACTTTTTTCCCCTGATTTTTTAATGCTACGGCAGCTGAGATTCAAAAACTTAAAGCATTTTAAGGACTTTAAAAGTAGTAGGCATTCAATAAATATTTAGTTAACAAATGAAAATAAGACAGATAGATACATCAGACTCCACCCTCCTCTTTCTTCTCCTCTGCTCTAAGGTAAGACGTAAGGTAAGATTACTAAGAAATTTTTTTATCATAGTGATTTCATCTGATCCCAAGAGAGGTCCTACTTGTTTCTGAAAACTGTCTAAAGTGTGTTCGGGTTAAATCATAGACAGGACTTCCCCATTCTCAATGCTACTGGCTGGAGGCACCTCCTCAAAATTAGGATCCTAAGTTCCTGGTGGGGATGAGTCCTTTCATGTTCACTTTCTTCTAACTAAGCATCCAGCCAGCTGCAAAGGCAAGTTTTCTGCATATTTCTCCCACCTAATGGAACTGGGTTTAATAGAGAACAGACTGCTGGCAGCCGCATCTGTTGTACTCAGATAGGCGAATCAGAGGCAGTGCCTTGTAGGTGTAGGTCCCTAAGTTACTAAATTAGGCACTGATTCCAACTTAGCCCCAGCCTCACCAAGGCCTTCCACTGTGGTACTGAGGAGTGACACAAGAGATGGGAAATCTGGACATTTCTGATGATCAGAATCTAAGTGTCATTTTGTGTGTCTTAGAAAGACAGCTGGAATGTCACCTCAAATGTCACACAGTGTTCTTACATTTTTCAAGGAGTACTTTCATCATGTTATTAGACCCTTACAGCCACTCTGTGAGGAGGGTGGGGAAGGGATTAGTATCCTCACTGTGTACAGGGAGATCCTGCGCCATTCAGCATCATTCAAGAAGTCACCAGAAGTCAGACACGAATCACTGACAGAGTTGGGTCCAGAACTTGGGGTGGCCTCCACCTCTCCCTTCTGGTGGTCACCGTCACTCACTGTCACTGTTCCTGGTGCTCAATACACTCCTCTGGGCCACGTATACACTGAGAGATCAGTAAGGTATCTGCCTTGGCCTCTTTCCCAACTTTTCTCTTTCTACCTTCCTTCTCCCTGACCTGGTGTAGCGCTCACAGGAGTGAGGCCAGGTCTGCGAGCATCAGCCCTTCCCTGAGCTGTCTGGGGAGAGTGCCGCATGCCATATTCCTAGATTAATTTGAGGTGAATTACCTTCATGAGTGCCCCACTCATAAACACAGTATGTTTTTTTCCTTTTTAAAAGTCTTCTTAAATGTCCTTTAATAGAATTTTTTCCATTTGTGTTTTATACATTCTTCATTAGATTAATGCTTATATATCCTGCAAGGTTTTATTGATATCATGAATGGTATTTTATACTCTATTATGTCTTCAATTCTGTTACTTCTGATATAGAAAGACTCTATATATTTTTATGTCATCTTGTTTCATAACCGTACTCTCTTACTGGTCCTAGTGGTTTGTTGATTCTGATGGTTTTTATAAGAAGACAGTAACTGTTTTGTATCTTCCCTTTTAATCAAAGTGGGTGTGTGTCTTTGTGTTTGTGTGTCTTTTGTGTGTTACTTCATTGACCAGAACCTCCATAACTCTGTGGACTATAGTGATTTTAGTAATTTAAGTCATTTCTTTCTTTATTGCCTTGGTCAGTTTAGCTAAAGATTTGTCAGTTTTGTTGGTATTTTCAAAGAAACAACTTTTGCTTTTGTTTATATTCTCTATCATTTTCTATATTTCATTAATTTCTTTTTTTTTAATTAATTAATTTAATTTATTTTTGGCTGCGTGGGGTCTTCGTTGCTGCGGGCGGGCCTTCTCTAGTTGTGGTGAGCGGGCTAGTCTTTGTTGCGGTGCACGGGCTTCTCATTGTGGTGGCTTCTTTTGTTGTGGAGCATGGCCTCTAGGCACACGGGCTTCAGTAGTTGTGGCACTCAGGCTCTAGAGCTCAGGCTCAGTAGTTGTGGTGCATGGGCTTAGTTGCACCGCAGCATGTGGGATCTTCCTGGACGAGGGCTCGAACCAGTGTCTCCTGCATTGGCAGGCGGATTCCTAACCACTGCACCACCAGGGAAGTCCCTATTTCATTAATTTCTGCTCAAATCTTTGTTTTCTTCCTTCTGTTGGCTTTAGGTTTATTGTGCTGTTTTTTTCAGTGTCTTAAGATGAAAGATGAGGTTATTGATTTAAGATCTTTCTTCATTTTTTTATTCATATAGGCATTCAAAACTATAGATTTCCTCCTAAGCACTGCTGTAAGTTTTGGTATGTGTGTCTTTATTTTCATTCATCTCAATGTATTTTCTAAGTTTTCTTCAGTTTCTTCTTTGATCCACTGATCATTTAGGAGTGAGTTGTTTAATATCCATATGTTTGTGAATTTTCATTTTTTTGTTATTGATCTGTAATTTCATTCTACTATGATCAGAGAGTATACTTTGTATGATTCTAATTCTTCTATATTTATCAAAGCTTTTTTCATGGACTACTATATCCATGTGCACTTGAGAAGAGTATAATTTGGCTCTTATTTTTCTATAGATGTCTATTAGGTCAATTTGGTTTACAGTGTTGTTCAAGTCTTCTATTTCCTTGTTAATCTTCTGCCTAGATGTTCTATCCATTGTTGAAAGTAGAGTATTAAGATTTCCAACTATTAGTTTTGGGTTGTCTATTTCTCCCCGCATTTCTAACAGTCTGTGCTTTATGCATTCATGGGCTCTGTCTGTTAGGTATATATATGTTAATTGCTATATCATCATGATAAATTGATACTTTTATGATTATAAAATGTCCCTCTTTATCTCTATTAACATTTTTTTTGCCTTTTATTTTGTCTGATCTTAGTGAGAGCCACTCCTGGTTTCCTATAGTTGATTTGTGTGATATATCTTTGTCCATTCTTTACTTTAATTCTATTTGTATGTTTGAATTTCAAATGTATCTCCTATAGACAGCCTATAGCTGGATCACAACTTTTTTTAATCCAGTCTGAAAATCTTTGTATTTTGATCAGATTGTTTAATCTATTCACATTTAATGCTATTATTATTATATTTGAATTTATGGTTGCCCTTTTACTTTTTGTTGTCTATATATCTCACATCTTTTTTGTTCCCTTATTCTTCCTTTACTGCTTCCTTTTGCATAAAGCAAACATTTTCCAAAGTAACATTTTAATCCCTTTAATAATTCTTTCATCATTTTTAGAAGATATTTTCTTAGTGAAAGCTCTAGGGCTTACCATATACATATAAATTTATCAGAAAATAAATCTATTTCAGATTTACACCAATTTAATTACAGTGAGACATAGCAATGTTACTCCTATATAAACCTGTACCTTTTCCTCTCCTGTTGTGCTGTTATTGGTATACATATTATATATAGATAAGCTACAAACCCAAAATACATTGTCATAGTATGACTTTATATAATTTTATGTCTTTTAAAGAAGTTTAGAGAATAGAGAAGAACAAATATTTACTTATAGAGTTTGTTATGTTAACCTTCTATTTGCCATTTCTGGTTCTTTGTTCCTGTAAATTCAAGTTACCAACTAGTGTCATTCCTTTGCTCAATACAGTTTTTCTCCAACCTATCTCCTTGTACTTATGTTGTCAAAAAATACCATCTCTCTTTGTTAAAGTCCCAAACAATAGAATTATATACTTACTGTTCAATAAACTCCTTTTTAAACCAGGGAAGAGAAGAAAAAAGAAAAAAATATGCTTTTATGCTATCTTTTATAATAACATAATTATCTTTAGTCTTTCTTTCTTTTAATGTGGTTTCAAATTACTGCTTGGAGTCATTTGTTTTTATCCTGAGAGCTTCCTTTAGTATTTCCTGCAGGTTTGCTAGCAACGAATTCTCTCAGATTTTGTTTATATGGGAATGTTTTTATTTTACCTTCATTTTCAAAAGACTGTTGTGCTGGATATGAGACTCTTGGTTTGACAAGTTTGGTTTTTGTTGTTGTTGTTTATCCAGCACTTTGAATATCCCACTGCTTTTCTGGCCTCTATTGTTTCCAATGAAAAATTAGTTCACAATATTATTGAGGTCTCCTTATATATTATGAGTCACCTTCTCTTGTTGCTTTCAAGACTTTTTTTTCTTTCAGCTTTTTTACTGTGATATGCCTAGATGTAAATTCCTTTGTGGTCATCATATTTGGAATTTGTTGAGCTTCTTGGTTGTGTAGATTAATGGTTTTCATCAAATTTAGAAAGTTTTCAGCCATGATTTCTTCAAATATATTTTTTACTCTTTTTTCTCCTCTCCTTCTAGTACTTTTATTACACATATGTGTCCCATATTTCTCTGAGTCTGTTCATTTTTCTTCATTTTTTTCTCTGTTATTCAGATTGCATAGTCTCTAATTAATATGCTTTTAAGTTCACTGATTCTTTCATCTGCCAACTCAAATCTACAGTTAAGCTGCTCTAGTAAAATTTTAATTTCAGTTATTGTACTTTTCACCTTCTTCATTTCCATTTGGTTCTTTTTTATCTATTATCATTTCTAACTCTTCATTATTATTCTCTATTTTACGAGACACAGTCATTGCATCTCCTTTCCACTCTTTACTTCTTTAACTGTAGTTTCCTATAGTTCCTTGAGTATATAATACTGGCAGACCTCATTTCATTACACTTCTTTTTATTACACTTTGCAGATACTGCATTTTTTACAGATGGAAGGTTTGTGTCAACTCTGTGTCAAGCAAGTCTATCAGCACCATTTCTTGACAGCATTTGCTCACGTCATGTCTCTGTGTCACATTCTGGTAATTCTCACAATATTTCTTTTTCATTATTATTTTCATTATTAATAACTTTAAAATTATTGTTATATTTGTTATAGTGATCTGATCTGTGATCAGTGATCTTTGATCAGTGATCTTTGTTACTATGGTAATTGTTTTGGCATTTTTTAGCAATAAAGTATTTTTCAATTAAGATATGTACGTTTTTTGGACATAATGCTATTGCATACTTAACAGACTATAGTGTAGTGTAAACATAACTTTTATATGCACTGGGAAACCAAAAAGTTTGTGTGAATCACTTTGTGGTGATATATGCTTTATTGCAGTGGCCTGGAACCAAACCTGCAATATCTCTGAGGTATGCCTCTAGTTGCTTTAAAGTCTTTGTCTGCTAAATCTGACATTTGGGTCCTTGACAGGCAGTTTCTGTGGCCTGCTTTTTTCCATCTGGGTCACCTTTTTCTATTTCTTTGCATGTCTCATAATTATTGAAAACTGGACATTTTAAATAATGCACCTCTGTATGTTGATCCCCTTCTCTGGGGCTTGTTGTTGTTTGCTATTTGTTTGGTGAGTTGGTTGAATTATTTTAGTGGTTTACTTCTCCCTGAGAAAGCAGCCTCTGCTATCACTGCTCAGAGGGTTCAGCCTTGGGCATGCATACTGTCACTCTGGGATGGCAGTGATTTTATTAGTGATCTTTTTGTCTCTTTTGCTGACCTCTCTGTTGTCTGCCTCCATTGATATCATGCCTAGCTACTAGCCTCCACTAATTGCTCACTGATTATTCTATTATTTTGACAATGCTCTGGGGCATAAATTGCTCCACAGTCTGTTACGATTAAATGTGGGTACCTTTGCAGTGGTAATCTTTGAGGCCAGTCTTGGAGGTTTGTGTTAACCCCAAGAGGGTTCTTCTTAACTGTCTCTTTCCATAATTCTCTCTGGTAAGTTGCTATATGGTCTAAGGTTTAGCTTGTTAGTCACAGGGAACTACAAGTCTCCTCTTAATTGCTTGTCACTAAAATCTCCATTGTTTTTAAGAACACTCCTAGGTTTGAACTTCCTCACACCATTGTACAAACAAAGTTAGTTCTCTTGGGGAGAGCTTCAGAGCTCTTTATTCTTATGGCCTGCCTCTCCTCTTGAGCAAAAAATCTGCACCACTCCTCCACAGCTGGGGTCAGGGACAGTGGCCTACTTCTCTCAGAGTCACACCCCTGCTCCACGACCTTCATTACTGTCACCTGGGCTGGGACAGCAGCCTCCAGTCTTTGCAGCTTGCATTTCCTGGAATGGAGCCTCTGCCTTAAAACCAAGCTAGGGTGAGGTGACTAGGGCG